>NC_041353.1:20071037-20433537 GCF_004354835.1 Perca flavescens | reverse complement strand
GTGGCTGGCTCCACATGCAGCGCTCCGTAGCCGTCACCGGCTCCAGTCTATAGGCATGTCGGCCGATGGCTCTGACGGGACGGCGGACAGGCCAGCAGGTAGGGGGCTCAGGGACGGGTTGCTTGGGGACGACAACTGTATTAATTGTGTGTAATTCAGCTCGCTAGTTGTATCGTCAGTGTGTGTCCGACGGGACCAATGTTTGTGTTGCTTCTTTCCCATCATTTGGCCGCAAACAAAAACAGAGGTAGGCTAATACTTCCAGAAAGTACTTCAGAACTTCTTTAGTCCTACAGTCATGTGACTAATACGGTTGTTTTACGGTAGCCGGCGATAGGTTGTGTGATGAGTAATGTTTATGGTTAGGTTTTTGTTAATTCGACTTAATGGTGACATTAAGAGGAGGTGATAGAAGAAGCGAGTTAGCTACTTTTGCCAATAGCGACTCGGACTGTAAGGACACCACCTAGCCGAGCGCGTTACTTATCTCAAATATACATTCTATGGTTACTAGCTGCTACACCGGTGATGGAGCAGCCAGGCAGCCTGCCTAGTGCCTACTAGCCTAGCCAGAATACCGAATGGCAACCGGTGACGACTGCGGCAGTCACCGGTGGAAGCCGAGAGGAAAAGCGGAGAGGGGGGCTTTTGGCTTTGTTCCATTTCGAGAGGGCAATAAACCTCATGGAACCACGTGGATGTAACCATGGCGACGATTTAATATATTTTATTAAGCAAAGCTTATATCACTACCACCATATTTCCCTTTCCCTAACCTCCCCTTCACTCATCAAACCAAACTGTCCCCGGGGAGCTTAGCTTGTCACGTGGTTCCACAAGGTTTGCGCGTGTGTTCCCTCTCGTGCAGCTTCTTTCTAAACTGGGTCAGTAGATCAGTAGAGCAGCGCTGCCTTCACTGTGCAGCGGAGGGAGCCATTCGCTCCCTGACGCTACGAAAAACCGACCAAGGAGCAATACAGTAACGTGTCAGCTATCAAAACTTTGAAAAGCCACTTTGAAGCCAACGCCACATCACATTAGTTGAAAAAACCCATCTAAACTAAACCCTATACAGCCAAGGAGCTTCGAGAACAAAAGCACCAGAGGATATTAATATATAGGCTAGCCATTAGCATTTTTTTTAAAGATTATTTTGTGGGCATTTTTAGGCCTTTATTGACAGAACAGCTGAAGAAATGAAAGGAGATAGAGAAGGGGGAATGACATGTAGGAAAGGGCCGCAGGTCGGAGTCGAACCCGGGCCTGCTGCGTTGAGGTGTAAATGGGCGCCCGCGACTGTTTAATACAGGAACTTAGTGAATCATTATGAGGTGTAATAATATTATAAAAAACAATTCCTCAGTTCCAGTCACACTCTTTAAAACTATATTTGAATGTTAAATGAATTATAGCCATTCATATCCACCGGATAGACGTAGGAAATATAGTAGGCTATACAAGTGCTGTAGTGTTACCATAACTTCATCATTAGTCCCCACAACATTTACAGCCCCTCCCACAAGGCTATTTAATGTAAACTCCACGAAGTTTGTTCTATATTACTTTGATTTTCTTCAGTAGGACAGCAGTCTGTACAAGCTTAGAACCCTGAACATGTATTTCACAATTGGGTCAAAAAAGAACTTATAATATAGAAAAAAAATGTAATCTATATTAAAAGTACAAGAATGTCCCTTAGTATCAAAAGTAAAAGTGAGAGTGTTTTGTCATGCCATTTGTCTCCAAATACTGTGTAGTTTCTTTTTTATTCTATGTTAGTTTATGTAGGCTACCTTTTTATTTATTTTTGTTACTTTCTATACTTTTTTCTGTTTCTGTTTCTATTGTACTGCTGCAACAACCGGATTTCTCCACTGGGGAACAATAAAGGTGTAGCCTTTCTTATCTAATCTAAAATTCTTGTTGTACACATGTGTAATAGGCTATAACAATATTGTAGCAGGTCTATCTAATCCAAAATGCTGTTGGCTTTTGAAACTTTAACATTGCCATCATGTTTGTGGAATGTTTTCCACGTAAAATCCTGCAAATTAATTATTAACAGACGACCTCTGCAGTAAAGGTAAACAAATCTGACGAGGGGATGAAGTGCAGGTGGATAGATAAGCGGAGACCAGGGCGTAGGTTTTGTTTCAACATTGGGGGTACACATTATAGCCGGAGGGTCTGGGGGCCGTCCATAACATTTTGACAGTGAAAATGGTGGCTCCGCCCCGCAGAGGCTGAGGTCATTTGATGTGTGCAGTGAAATGCTGCACGTGTGTTATCACACTGTGGTGGCCACCAATGCACTCTTGTATGCAGTAGTGTGTTTGGGGTGGGGGGTGGGGGGGCACCCTTACGGACACAAACACCGAGCGGCTGGACAAGCTGGTGAAAAAGGCTAGCTCTGTGCTTGGCAGGAGGCTGCACTTTGAAAACTGTGGTTGAGAGGAGCACATTAAAGTGCCCATATTATGCTCATTTTCAGGTTCATAATTGTATTTAGAGGTTATATCAGAATAGGTTTACATGGTTTCATTTTCATAAAACAGCATATTTTTGTTGTACTTCAACATTGCTGCAGCTCCTCTTTTCACCCTGTGTGTTGAGCTCTCTGTTTTAGCTACAGAGTGGGGCATCTCACTTCTGTTCCATCTTTGTTGGGAGTCACACATGCGCACTACCTAGGTAAGGACTACTAGCCAGTCAGAAGCAGAGTAGGAGGGCACGTGCCACGCTAGCACCTAGGCGAGCATAATAACGTACAACGTTAGAGCTGTTTGGAGCAGTTTGTGAACAGTGTTTTCTGTTGGAGATGGTAAGTCCCTTTAGGGTGGACTTTGGGCTTTTTCACTTTATAAACCTATAAAATGCACATAAAAAAAGATATATAACACAATAAAGGAAAGGGAAATGCCAAAAAGCAGATCCTTTGTCCTCACTGCTATAAGACTCTTTAACACCTCCCGAAGAACGCATTTCAATATATTTGTGCTCGGTTTTTATTCTGTTTTTTTTTTTTTTTACGATTATTTTAAGGCTATTTATTTATCCATATGGTTTTAGTGGGGAAATGTGGTTGCTTCTTTGAACAGCTGGACATCTGTATTTCCCTGTGGGAATGAATAAAGTATTCTATTCTATTCTATGAAGGTGCAGTGACTACAGAGCAAGCAGGTCACTGCTTACATCCAGAGGTACACATTAGTAGTCTGAACATGGAGCACTGGTAGATTAATACAACTGCAAAGGCGCTCTTGCTGGATCTTGAAAATGTGGCCTTGAAACAACATCCGGTGTTGAATATCAACAAAAGAAAGTGCTCTCGTCTGCTTGAGCTGGACGCTTTTGTTAAAAAAGCTGTGTAAATACAGAGTATCCATCCTTTAAAAAAATCCTTACAAATCTTTTGTTGTAGTTTTTCTTTTTTTTTTTTATTGAAAAGTAGTCCTACATTTACACACAAGAGGTCAACCCTCAAACGCAGCTTGTATCCACATCTTTGCTCTGGCTGTTTAGCACAAACTGCCATTGTAATTCATGTGTGTTTTTTTTTTTTCTGTTATGACTCGGCTCCGTGTTGGAGGAAACATAGCAGCACTTGCTCGGCTTTTGTGGAATACTTTGCTTGGGCAAAGCACTGCAATTAGCTGTCTGCATAAATATATTCTGTTTTTTCTATTGTCTTAACATCCCCCCAAAAAAATGTGTCAAAAGCCAAAAAGAGATTGACAGATTGTGTTTGCTTTCCACCGTGATGGTTGTTAGGGTATTGAATTCACTGCTTTGACTTTTCCCTGGCTATATATAATGTTGAATTCAAATCAGGTCATCTACTTTCCACTACCAAATACCTTAAAGTTATTAAAGTGGGATGAAATGTACACTTGTTGGAAAATGTACAGCCGTAAAAAAAAATGCCTATAGGTCATTTAGTGCGTAGTCTTGTACTGTTGGGCATACTGAGTTTGCTCCACTCCTGTGCATCTCCCCTGTGGGGTTGGCGGTCTATGTTTCTGTGTTTCAGTAATATGGTATGTCACCTCCGGCCCTGCAGGCTCGGCCTCTCACTCCTGTCGCTTCCTAGATGGCACTTTTTTTGGCCAGTCAGCTGGCAGAGCTCACCCAAGTACCCAGGGGGAAATGTTCCTGACTAATAAGGGAACAGGAGGAAAAAAACTGTGATGTTAGAGGCGGCGTGTTGTGCAGCATCAGTGGGGAAGAGGTGTGATTGCTGGAAGGGAGCGCTGGCAAGTGTCGGCTCCCACATTCCACTTTAGCGTCAGTGATGACCCACTAAACTTTACTCCACTGCTGATTGAGTTGTGGAACAACAGTCACGCTTGAAAAGCTTTCTTCATTTTGTTAAAACGTTTCCGCCCCAAATAAATGTCCGCAATTTAAAGTATATAGTCCTGAGAGGGAAGTAGGTTATTGTTACAGCGTTATATAAGCATTAGGTAAGGTGATGGCCCAAACCCCTCTTGTGTGCCTTTTAAACTGACACACTGTGAGCATAGCTGGATGTTTGGCGCCACCTGGCAACCTCCAGCCAGTACTCTGAGAGAAACAGATGACAACGGAGCCAGACTGAGCCATGTGTGTGGGTGGGTGTGTCGCTGCGTCAAAATGGAATTCTGTCAGTCCTGTACTCAGAAATGTTTTTGGCAGGCATGGGTCAGCTTTTAATGCTTTTAGGCGAACAAGCCTTTTAATAAAAAAATTGCCACCCACTACTGCAACACATGTATGAATCATTGTTTGCTCACAAAAAAGTCTGCCTGTCTGCCTTTTGAGGACATAAATGGTTTAAAAATATTGGTGGATTATTTTTCAGGTTGTAGCAAAACTGTGCTACCGCAATAACTTCAGTTTCAAAATAAGAAAAAACGGTAACATCAAGAATACACAAACTCACAAGATAGATCTAGATACAGATCTACATGTCTGCTGTGTAGGACTTTTATGGAAGCAAAGAAAGACCATAATAGATAATAGTAGTATGGTCAATGCTAAGGTAATTGTCAATTGTAAAAAAACAAAAACACTCAGGTCTGTTGGACAAAACAAAAAGAAATACCAACTTCGACTTAGACAGGTATTCGGTTGCTTATAAGATTAAAATAAAGCATTTCAGTCATAGTTAAATTTCACAATTATTATCAGTCATAGTTAATATTACTCTGGCCTTTCTTTGCAAATACTTAACTTGTGGATAAAGGCAAATGTAAATACAGCTGAACTGCCAGTAATTCCCAATATACCTTGCATAGCCCATAGGTGCATTGTCAAACAGTTTCCCATGTTGGCGTTCTGTTATCCAATCCAGGTGCCCCCTTGTTGATTTGTATCAATATTCATTTTATGTCTTTTCATTCACTTCTGATTTTTTTTTTCCCCCGGCATTTTCACCTTTATTCGATGGATGACATGAGGGTTATTACATGCAACAAAGGACCCAGGCCGCGGCGGTAATGTGGCATGCGCTGTAACCACTCGGCTACCGAGGCGCTCCCACAACTGCGTTTGTAACTGGTAATTAAAATATTGGATGTCTACCAATCAAAATTAGGGGGTTTAGGCGTCCTTCCTCAAGAAAATGTGATGTTTTTCAGTAATAAAAAAAAAAGAAGGAATTCCCCCATAAATTTTGTATCTCTTTGGCGTCTCTTTGTAGTCAGTTTGTATCCCTTTGTGGTAGTTTTGCGTCTCTTTTTTTAACTTTATTTTGTAGCATTATTATAACCATATCTGTGTCCAAAATGTGGAAACGCTAAAGCAGACAATAAATAAATAACACTCCAAAATGCTTAAAGACAAACTACAACCAACTACAATCATTAGATCTGAGAAAAGTCTTTTAGGTACATTCATGTATTGGGTGCTGCCCAAAACACCCCCGGGTGTTGCACCTAAACCTCATAATGGAGTCTAATCAGCTTCAATCTTCTTGATTGATTATTTTTATTCGCTGCTATGCTGGATAAACCCAACAAACCCTAGTGGCAGAGTCTTAGTCATCCATTTATGGTGAATTATTAATAGGGCGTTTGATAAGCCAGCCCAACAGAGCTTTAAAGGGTTTTGCGTTCTCATTTGCCGTCTTGTTTCCGTGTTACAGATCTCGCTGCAGACGGGGAATGCCCACAGCAAGCAGGCTCCTCGCTGCCAGCTGCCGAGCTGCCGAGGAAACGAAAAGGAGACGTGGAGGAGGGGTCAGGCACCCATGGACAGTAAGAGGAGTGTTATGTCAATTATATGAAAACACACTGTACTGCAGAATGCATGTATTATCATAGGGCTGGGAAATAATTCTATATAATCATTTATCGTCTTTCAATGGAATCCTACCGTGATGAAATCACATATTGAGATATCGTGATTAGAGCCCGACCGATAAAGGATTTTTAAGGCCAATATCGATACTAATATTTGGTGATTTAAAAATCCGATATTCCGACATATCGGCCGATATATATATATATATATATATATATATATATATATATTTTTTTTTTTAAATCCAGAAACGCGTAACAAAACAGATTTCCCTAACATTAGTTATTTATAGTTATTAGTGAGTCCTCACTAAAATAATATGATTACGCAGTTTAAAAATAAACTTGTTTGTTTTATTGTCACAACATCAAAATATATTAAAGTTCTGATAAATAAAATGTATAAAAATACGAACTTAAGATATGAAACTTAAAGGGTTAAACACGTGTTGCCAACAGGGACGTTGCACAGTGTCCTCTGGTGGACACACTATGCAACACTCAGAACATGAAGGGGATTATGTCTGTTTTTATTTTATTATTACATATTAAATATTAATTTATCGGCCATTATAAACGCCGATACCAATAGATTGGAAAATGCCTAATATCGGCCGATAACATCGGCAATATATTGGTCGGGCTCTAACCGTGATTTACTATTACGTTGTCTAAATTGATAATAACAAGCACATACTAACTCCATTTTCTCAGAAATGTAATTTGAAGAATTGCAGATTAGTTTTAACATCACACTATTTTTAGTGCATGCATGGCAACATAGTCAGTATCCAGCTGGGAAAAAAATATGTTCTCTATAATTTCACGTGAAACTGTTCACCACATTATTAGTGATTATTTATCTAAAATCTCATTGTATGTGTCAACCCCTACAATATCGACATCCATGTATTTGGTCAAGAACATCTGGTTTTCTCCATATTGCCCAGCCCTATTCTCATTTCATAGCAAACGACCCACAGTATGTCCATCCGATCTTACAGGCAAAGTGTCGACTTTCAAATGGACGATGACCTCAGCAGGTACACGGACTTGTTGGCTTTGTTCACACACGTTTTATAGGAGAACACTGGCAAAGAATTGAATTTGTTGATCGCTTTTATTTGCAGATCTGAAGGAGAGGATCAGCAAGTCAAAATTAAATGCTTCAGGTGAACCTATTTATTTCATGTCAAATTACAGTGGGGTCATCTGTCTTGTAAAGCCTTTTTTGGCTTTGATTGGTCTCATGTCACCAGCTATTTTAAAGCCATAATGACTTGACTGCATTATGAACTCCAAATAATGATCTCTACCTAAAATCAAATGCTATGGATAGAGATGTCTTTCTGATTTCATTCCGACTGCGTCTGCAGGGAGCCTCACCGACAGATTGAGAAGCGGCGGAGGGATAAAATGAACACCCTCATTGACGAGCTGGCGGCCATGATCCCCGCCTGTCAGCCCATGGCGCGGAAACTCGACAAACTCACTGTGCTGCGGAAGGCTGTGCAACACCTGAAAGCCCTCAAAGGTAACTCTGAAACCGGGTGGAATGTAACTAACATTTACTCAAGTGCTCTACCTAAGTACTAATTTGAGGTACTTGTACTTTACTTGAGTCTTTTCTTTTCATGCCACTTTCTACTTCTACTCCGCTACATTTCAGAGAGAAATATTTTACTTTTTACTCCACTACAGTCATCTGATGGCTTTAGATACTACAGTAGTTACCTTGCAAATGAAGATTTTTGCACATAAAATGTAGTTTATAAAATACAATGTTTTTTTCATAAATCATACTACCCAACAATATATAGACCTACAAGTCCAGCTGAAATGACTAGCTGTTTAAAGACTTAGTTGATTGACAGAACTATTTTGATCGTTTCCATTTTCTAAAATGTGAGGATTTTTTTTTTTTGAGTACTTTTAGTTTTAATACTTTAAGTACATTTCCCTGATGATACGTACATACTTTTACTTAAGTAACATTTTCAATGCCGGGCTTTTACTTCTAACAGAGTATTTTTTACAATGTGGTATTAGTACTTTTACTTAAAGGTGCTGTAGGTAGGATTGTGAAGATCCAGGACTTTGAACATCTACAACTTCTCAGTCCCTCCCCCCCTTTCTGCTAAAGCCCCAACGGTCTCCTAAGCCCCTCCCCCCACAAGGGAGAATGAATGTGTGTGCATTAGCAGTGATTGACACGCAGTTAGACACCCCCCCCCACACACACACACACACAGATTTTTTTTATTTTTTATTATTGGTTAATGTAGTTCTACTGGAACTTAGGGGCAGTTTCAGCAAATATGACAGAAAGTTTGTTTTATAAGTCTTACCTACTGCACCTTTAAGAAAAGGATCTGAATACTTCTTCCACCGCTGCTCTGAACCCACGGGTAACTTAGAATGCCAGCGACGTCTATTCTGTTGCATTTAAAAAATGGTGTCTCCTGTGTTTCCAGTTGGGACAGGAAGCGCCTTTACAGACACCACCTCCAAGCCTTCAATCCTGTCTCATGATGACCTCAAGCACCTTCTGCTCAGGGTAGGTACTCATGTAAGACCCCAACCAGTTCCTATTTCATTATTACATCTATCTATCTATCTATCTATCTATCTATCTATCTATCTATCTATCTATCTATCTATCTAGCTATCTATCTAGCTATTTAGCTATCTAGCTATGTATTGACATATGTCTTTTTGTCTCTTTCTACCAGGCTGTGGACGGTTTCCTGTTAGTTGTAAGTTGTGACCGGGCCAAAATCCTGTTCATCTCCGAGTCCGTCTCCAAGATCCTCAACCTTAGCCGGGTGGGTGTGGCACTTCTACACCACACAATCATTTTGCTGTAGCCAACAGCTTTAAATATTAAACGTTGCAGGTAATTCTGCTGGTTCAGCTGGCTTAGATGCTCAACATTTAACGTACCTTTTCTTTTTGCTTTTTTTTTTATGTCAAAATGAGGCAAAATAGCATAAAAGTACGGAGCCACAAAAGTGACAAATGTACAAAACATTTTACCAGATTAGTCAACAGTCTAACTGAACAGTAAGTGAAAAAAATCAATTATAGCTTTATACTTAAACCATTTCTATTTTTATATATTAAAGTGCTCATATTATGCTTTTTGGCTTTTTTCCTTTCCTTTATTGTCTTATATATCTTTTTTGTGCATGTTATAGGTTTACAAAGTGAAAAAGTCCAAAGTCCACCCCAAAGGGACTTACCATCTCCAACAGAAAAGACTGTTCACAAACTGCTCCAAACAGCTCTATTGTAGTCCAGCCTTTACTTCAGAGACAAACGTGGTCACTTCGTAACACACGTTATAATGATCCTAGCTGCTAGCGTGGCACTCCCTCATACTCTGCAACTGACTAGCAAGCAGTACTTACTGCGCATGTGTGACTCCCAACAAAGATGGAACAGAAGTGAGATGCCTCACTCTGTAGCTAAAACAGAGAGCTCAACACACAAAAATATGGTGTTTTCTGAAAATTAAACCACATAAACCTATTCTGGTACAACCTCTAAATACAATTATGAACCTTTTGTGTTGGCATTTTAAATACATTCATGAGGATTATGGTTAACTGCTCCTCAGATCTCTTCAGGGTAAGTCCAGACAGCTAGCTAGACTATCTGTCCAATCGGAGTTTTCTGTTGCACGACTAAAACAACTTTTGAACGTACACGCGTTCCACCAAAACAAGTTCCTTCCCGAGGCTATTTTGCAGCGGGACTGGGGCTCCGTGCAGCATTTAGACCATTGGGATTGGTTTAAAGAAATGCCAATAAACCAGAGCATGTTTCCTCACATCCTGAAATACTGTGTGGACTAGCCAGACTCTCCTCCGCAGTGCTGTGGAGCAAGGTCTGGCAAGGCGAGACTAAAACAGACCGATGAACTGAATACACCTATGTAGATGTTCAGAGCCTTCAATCAAATTGTTGATTTTAAAGTAAAGAAGCATTATACCTTTTTACTAACCGATTGGTGGGAAAATTGCACTGCATTTTGTCAGTTTGGGCACCCATATAAAGGTCTCAACTTCATCTACTCTCAGCATGCTGGATTTGTTTTTGTTTTCTTTTGCAGGGCCAGTGATCTCTGAGCTTTATTTTTATATATATATATATATATATATATATATATATATATATATATATAAAAATGAAAGTCTGTTTATAGGGCTTGGCATCCAGAGTGACAACCACACCTGCTCTACATTCTTGACCACATTTTCCAGCTTTGACACGGACTGTAGGCAAGCAGAAAGGAATGGAGATTAGGAGGGATGTAAACAAAAGCTTCTAAAGTAATCTGACACCATGTCTGCAGGGCAGCATGTGTTATTTTGGGGATAACCAGTAAGCCATGACTAGATACATGCTGCAGCAATTATTTTAGAAACCAGATACATTGACTGTATGTAGAGCTGCAAACAGTGATCTGATATCTTCCTATACAAGTTTTGATACAATGTGCTGCATGATCAGGGCCGTAGAAGAACCGGAAAGGATACACAACTGAACAAACAACACAACAATCAAGCATCAGGTTGCAGTTTATGAACAAAGCGAGTTGAATAAAACAAAGATAGTAAAGTTGAATAAATGGATGCATGTCATATGGGTTCATAGTTGGAGCTGACTGGGAAGAGCTTGTTCGATTTCATCCATCCCAAAGACATCAACAAGGTGAAGGAACAGCTGTCGTCTTCGGAGTATCCTCGCCAATGCCTCATTGACGCTGCAAGTAAGTCTGTTCAATCATTTATTCATTCATTCATTCATTCAATATTTATACTTGAGAAATCATTGACGGTTGACCCTCATTTACAATGACATTGAGTAAAATTACAAAGACAAAAACCAAACAACAAGAAAAATAGAAAGACACTAAAACCTGAGTTGGAAAAATTATTTGATAAATAAATCAGGATAATAAGGATGCAAAAGCAAATACAAATATGTAAAGCAATTACAAGTAGAAGTTTGCAGGTTTAAAACTAGGGCCACGTTCAGCCACGACACAATGTATGTAGCAACATGTTTAAAAAAAAACTGAAACTGTGTGTTGAACACACTGTCGTGTGCGCATGCGCTCTGCCTTTTTATTACCACGAGTTTACAGACAGTACTAATACTACTAATACTTAGTAGTGTGGTAGTTTTCCAGTAAGAGCCTTATAGATAAAGAGATACCAGTGAGTATCATGTCTCTCTTGGAGAGAAGACCACCCAACACTTTCATATAAAACACAATGATGCGTACCATAGACATGACAGGTTATGAATCTCAAGGCAGAGTGATAGACTGAGTTGAAGATGATGCGTGTCTATAAATCGCATCACCGTAGTCCAGGACCGACATGAACACTGCCTCAACAACCCTTTTCCTACCAAACATTGGAGAGATGTCACATCTGAGAAACAACTTAAAGGTGCCTACAGCCTGTAGTGCGATTTGCAAAAATCCACCGCTCTCTGTTCAGATGCACCAATCAGGGCCGGGGGTGTCTAACTGCGTGTCAATCACTGCCCATGCATACGCATTAATTCTCCCTTGTGGGGGGAGGGGCTTAGGAGACAGTTTTGGGCTTTGGGGGAAAGGGGGAAGGGACTGAAAATTAAGGCTAAGTCCTGGATCTTCACAATCCTACCTGCAGCACCTTTAAATTGTAACCTAACGTGGAAGTAGAAGACAACTGATCCACATTGTAGCTAGAGCTGTAACAATTCAAAATTTTGCTGCACAATTGATTGTTTCAGAAATAATTGTGATCAATGATATAATTGTCTCTTTCAGTCAATATAAAAAAACTATTATTTTTCAAAAAAATAAAGTTTTGAATAAATCCCGGGGTACATCTTTTGGGTTTTTGACTGTTATGTGATGCAGATGATGTAATAATACAAGTACACAGCTTATGAAGTAAACTCATAAAAGGCTTTTTTTTCTTAAATGAACATAAAATTGATAATTACCATCGACAGTCATACCCCTTAAGACCTTAGCTAATGTTAGCAATTAATCAGGGTTAAACAAAGAAACGGCAATTACTTCAATAGGATTGCAATTAGGCAATTATTAAATAATTGTTACAGGCCTAATTGTGGCTATATCTGAAATGAAAATCAAGCAAGCTGACAATTAACACTATATGTAAACGCCACCAATGCTGTCTTTCTGTGTGCAGCCGGGGTTCAGGTGCAGGTGGACGCCCCCGCCAGGGCGCCCCTCTTGTCCACCGGAGCCCGGAGATCCTTCTTCTGCCGGTTGAAGCACAGTCGGGTGGTGGGGAAGCAGGACAAACACTTTCTGCCCTGTACTTCCAAAAAGAAAGGTGAGTACAGACCGGAGTCCAGACTATGAGGGTTAGGATAAGGAAATTACTGATTTAGCAGGGGGGGCACTGTATCCGTGTCACATTCTTAAGGGTCTGATCCTAGAATCGCCCCTGGTTCATAATGTGTCAGTTTGGAATGGGCTGACTGCTTGGCTTGTGGTATTGCTTCTTGTAGCATTCTCCAGAACCAAAGTGTACCCCAAAATTACTTACAGAAGGAACCCAACGCTCTTAATACGCAACCAGCCTACTACTGACTTACAGTGTACTTCTACTTCAGAGGAAAACATTGTAGGCTACTACTACACGTAAGCTACTACTACATTTACCTGACAGAGAACGTTGGCGATTCAGAATTTAATCTCAAAATATCCCAAATAAAATGTGGAGTAATCAGACATTTGCCTCATGGACTCATGGCAGTGCTGCATCCCTCCAGGGCGTTATGAGAGCCAATCAGCAAAAAGCTTTATTAATAACCATTATCAAATGCTTTCCAAACTGCTCCAAACCCCAAGTTCATTGGGTACCCAGAAAACCAAGTGTGAAGTAGATTGGGTGAACAATTCACAAAATATTTCAAATACATACGCACACAAACACACACACATACAGAGGTTTCCCAATTTATTAAAGAGACTATTTAAAAAAAAAATAATTGCAAACTACTTTTTGTGCCCGCAGACTCTTCCAGATACTGTACCCTCCACTGCACTGGATACATGCGCAGTTGTCCGAGCAGCCAGCTGGACTCAGAGGGCGACGGCGAGATGGAAAGCTCCGACCTAAGCTGCCTGGTGACGGTGTGCCGCCTGCTCACTCCCGTGTCCCACCAGCCTCCCAAAGAGCTCACCATCAGGCCCTCTGAGTTTGTGACCCGCTGGGCCATCGACGGCAAGTTCACTTTTGTAGAACAGCAGTGAGTTTCCTGATTTCAACTCCTATCTGCAAGACACTGAAACATTATTTTGCACATTACGTTTTACAAGTAAACTCTTATTTTGTCCTGCGTTCTGAATGGGGAAAAAAAAGTGTTCAAGGAAATTTCACAGTTCAAGGTGTTTTCACTGTTGATTTGTTTAACTGTTTCACTGTTTTTTTAAGTTCACTAAATGCAACATCTTTCCAAAAGTCAATGCGTAATTGGATTAAATAATCGTGATTAAGATTTTTCCCATAATGGAGCAGCCCTAGCACATAGTTTAGCTGAAAATAAATGGTAAAGTGGGTGGAAGGAGGCCTCTTATCGCAGTTTTTTTCTCTTCAACTGTCAGTTTAGACATTGGTTCTCAGAGGGACCTATGCATCCTGATTGCATCACCTGTAAATCTCGTCTCATTTTTGTTGGGGAATACTTTCATACTGCAAGGTTTCCCCCAGAATTTGTTTTTTGCCAGGTGGCAAGTGTCTTTTTTTTTGACGAGGGTCCGGCTGGGGCCAGTCACAGACTGATGGCAGTATTCATATAGGGCCCAAATGTTTCTGTGATAACAGAATCATGGATAGAATTGCAAAATTGAGAATTAAAAAAAGCTGTAAGACAGTCTTGCAATACATTGGGGGGGGAACTCTGTAGTCTATAGTGAATCATTTAATCCAATTTCCCATATGTGTAACTGCTGAATGTTCCATATGGAGATTCTCATTCATACAGCATTCACTTCCATTTCCACTTGTCACTTGTTTTTGAAGCGGCACAATCCTGAGAGACAGCGAAAGACACCAGAGTAACTAAACTCCTTTTGCATCCTCTCTCTTTTCCCAGAGCCACGACAGTTATCGGTTACTTGCCGCAGGAAGTTCTCGGCACGTCGTGCTATGAATACTTCCACCAGGACGACCTGCTGCACCTCGCAGACAAACACAGGCAAGGTGATGGAGCAAAGCAGCCACGGATGGAAACGTTAACCCTATATCTGATTAAATCAAGAACTTAACTGAGACATTTGAACCCCAAATCAAGATATCTATGTTTCCAAAATGCAACACTTGTGTTGAGGAGAAGTTCAAGAAATTGGACTTTTCAACTGAACTCTGTGATAACACGGGTGTCCAATCTCTTGGCAGTTCTGCGAAGCAAAGAGAAGATCGAGACACGGTGCTACAAGTTCAAGACAAAATACGGCTCCTATGTCTCACTCCAAAGTCAGTGGTTTAGTTTCACAAATCCATGGACCAAAGAAGTCGAGTTTATCGTGTCTTCAAACCAGGTTATCTCGTAAGTATCGATTCATTTATGAAGATGTGGATATTAAGTGTTACCTGTGTCAGATACAATGTCGCTATTAGGAGGGGTTACAAACCCATTCATTCATGCTCTACTCTCATTTTTTACAGCACCAAAAACTGATCCCAAATGTTTCTGTTTCTGAGTTGATTTGTTATTGTACCATAACACAGCTTTAAAAATACAGATTAACCATGAATATAGCAGCATAAATACTCCTTTGCACCAGCAGGGGGCCTGGTCACACAAAAGATGAGGAGGCAGGCAACTCAAAAGCACTTCAGGGTAAGAAAAACACGCTGTGTATTCATATAGGCATTCATCTCTTGTGTGGGATTTTTTTTTTTTAATGTTGATTTTACTGTAATCTGCTTTCACAGAAGACACAAAGCAAATACCCATCATTTCCAGTGGTTTGGGCACAATGATCTACGCAGGCAGCATAGGGACTCAGATCGCAAACGAGCTCATGGACTCCTACAGGTGCATTTTGTGTGTGTGTGTGTGTGTGTGTGTTTGTGTGTGTGTGTGTGTGTGTGTGTGTGTGTGTGTGTGTATTAAAGGGATATTTCACTGCTGGAAAGATGAATATGTATTATATTGGGTCATTTATATAGTAGAAATTTAAAAGGTTTTTAGAAGTTTGTGCCTTCTAGACTGAGAAAAGCCAGAAAATGTATTTTTGGCTCATGTGGATGAAAGACAACTCCCAGAATGCACTCGCTTTGCTTCCCTACGAGGCCACTCCCAAGCCACACCTTCCGGTTACAGACATAGACAGTGAAATTGGTTACAGAGAGGGAGTCAAGTCAAATGTGTTTTATTGTCATTTCAACCATATACGTGAAACGTTTTACCGTGGCTCAAGTGGTGTTACACATTTAAAATATGTAAAAACAACATTATATAAAAACAAAATACAAAACAGGCTACATTTAGTGCAAACACATTATATGCTCTGTAAAATTCAGCTAATGCATTGGTAGCATTAGCGCTTGGTTGGATGTAAACACATAGTATAAACACAGCCGTGAATTCGCATAGAATGGTCGGCCTTTAACAGTCACAAACTCCACCAGCGGGGAGCAGTAGTTTGATACAAGCAGCCCATTTCTGCACCAGTCCGTGTTAACACAGCCCACCTCCACGAGTCTTAACCCGGCGACAGAGCTACAGCTCTATCTGCTCTGAAGGCTAGCAGGCCTGATAGCTAGATAGCGGAGTATGGTACACTGTTGTTCAGCCATGTTTGCACAAAAACAAAAACACAACAGTCTCTGAACTCGCATGGGAGTTTCATTGAAGTCGGATGTAGTCCAGTTTGTTGTCTAATGAGCGGACACTTGCAAGCAGGATGGATGGGACAGGTGGCTGACTAGCGTTAGCTTTTCCACCTAGCTCGAACTCCTGCACACCGCTTTATTCCGTCTGTAATAAAGTGTCCTGCATATTCTCCGATCTGTACCAATGTATCCCGGTGATACACATGTGCTGTAGTTTGAATGCACATAATTGCAAGTTTGTTGCTGAAAAGAGAGTGCCTTGTTAGCCTAGCTTCAAGATGGCTGATACTCGACTCGCTTCGGGTAGTGACAGTCCCACCCCCTGTGGCGGGTTGAAAACATGCAGAACTAGCTGGCTGTAGCCCATAGCCTCTGGGCAAAAATGCCTCAGATGACGCTAAATGACAATTCAGTCTTTTTTTCCAGACCCACAATACAGAGAAATCTAGTCTCAGGGGGACAGGGAGGGAAGCACGGTCATTTGAAAATACTACCAGGTTTCTACTGATACAAAGCTTAATGCTAATCGGTGAAGTATCCCATTAAGCTAAGTGTAACCCTATTATGTGTACATTAACAGCACTCCCTCCTCCCTGGTCAGGGAATGTCGGTTAAGTAAAACTCCCTTGACAAAATTCCTCCATTTGTAACACCCTGCGATGTCACCAACACAGATATCACTTCCTCTGTGTTACCCTGGTAACACCTTGGATACGTTTCTGCTACTGAACTAAAATGTTGAAACAAAAACTGATACCAGTACAAAACGTATTCTACTGAAATGTCTGTAACTTGTGAATCAATGTGATTTAATTAATTTACCAGATGTTAATAGTCATTCCAGCCAGGTTCAATGACTGATGGGTAATCTTATAAACCTTTATAACAAGCCTAGAAGAATATTTATGATAATTTAAATTTCAAGTCATTTTATCTCCTGCTGTGTTCCAGGATGAACTCGTCTCCATCCAGCGGGAATTGCAGTCCGTTTGGCCCGGCCCAGGAGAAGGGTCCAGTGGTTTCCCCACTAACCAGCACCAGTGTGGGTGACCTCTTCATCATTACTTATCATTATTAACTTGGAGGCAAATTCAATTCTTTCTCTTAGCATTTATGTAGTCAGGCCATAATCAGTGTGCTTGTTGACCTTTTGATCAAGGTATAAACTTAACTGTAATATTCAGTTACAATTTGTTTGAGATTTTTACCTGGTTACACTTGTGTTTTTGCTTTTTTGTGTTTTTATTTTCGATTTTGAGTTGCAATTATGCCACAAATGAAGGTTTAATTCCAATGTCTAACGTCTAGGGAGTTTATGTGGAAATGTATCTCGCCAAATGTCATATGCATATATGCAAATGAAAGCGTGTCTTTGATTTGCACATACAGTGGGGGAAATAAGTATTTGACCCCTTGCTGATTTTGCAGGTTTGCCCACTTACAAAGAATGCAAAAATCTACAATTTTAATCATATGTACATTCTAACAGTGAAAGACAGAATCCCAAAGAAAATTCCAGAAAATCACATCATATGAATTTATTAAAATTGATAACCATCTGATGAGGAAAAACAAGTATTTGACCCCCTGGACAAACAGCATGTTAATATTTCGTAGAAAAGCCATTATTGGCCAGCACAGATGTCAAACGGTTTTTATAGTTGGTGACAAGGTTTGTGCACATTTCGGCAGGGATGTTGGCCCACTCCTCCCTGCAGACAGCCTCAAAATCATTCAGGTTCGAGGTTGTCGCCTGGCAACTCAATTTTAAGCTCCCTCCAAAGATTTTCAATCGGATTCAGGTCTGGAGACTGGCTAGGCCACTCCAGAACCTTGATGTGCTTCTTCTTCAGCCACTCTTTTGTTGCTTTGGCGGTGTGCTTAGGGTCGTTGTCGTGCTGAAACACCCATCCTCGACCCATCTTCAGCTCTCTCACTGAGGGAAGGAGATGTCGGTCCAGAATTCCACGATACATGGCCCTGTCCATCCTCCCCTCAATACAATGGAGTTGTCCCGTCCCCTTGGCTGAAAAGCACCCCCAAAGCATGATGTTGCCACCCCCAGGCTTGACAGTGGGGATGGTGTTCTTTGGGTTGTACTCGGTGTTCTTTGCCCTCCAAACACGACAAGTTGAGTTGAGGCCAAAAAGTTCTATTTTGGTCTCATCTGACCACATCACCTTCTTCCAGGCCTCTTCTGAGTCGTCCAGGTGGTGAATGGCGAACTTCATGCGGGCCTGTACATGTTTCTTCTTGAGCAGGGGGACCTTGCGTGCGCTGCAGGATTTCAATCCATGACGGTGTAGTGTGTTACCAACCGTTTCTTTTTGTAACTGTGGTCCCAGCTGCCTTCAGTTGATTCATCAGTTCCCCCTTGTGGTTTTGGGATGATTCCTCACCGTTCACATGATCAGGGACACCCCACGAGGCAAGATCTTGTGTGGAGGCCCAGACCGAGGGAGGTTGGCGGTGGTGTGGTGCTTCTTCCATTTCCTGATAACTGCACCGACAGTTGATCTTTTCTCTCAAGTTGCTTTCCGATTCTCTTGTAGCCCATCCCAGCCTTGTGCAGATCAACAATCTTGTCCCTGATGTCCGTAGAAAGCTCTTTGGTCTTGCCCATGTTGGTGATGTTGGATGCTGGTTGTTTGTGTGTTGACAGGTGTCTTTTTATACAGGTAACGAGGTGAGGCAGGTGTATTTGATGTAGATAATTGGTTCGGATTGGGGCTGTGTCTTAAAGAAAGACTAACTGGCTTGTAGGAGCCAGAATACTTGCTGTTTGTCCAGGGGGTCAAATACTTGTTTTTCCTCATCAGATGGTTATCAATTTTAATAAATTCATATGATGTGATTTTCTGGAATTTTCTTTGGGATTCTGTCTTTCACTGTTAGAATGTACATATGATTAAAATTGTAGATTTTTGCATTCTTTGTAAGTGGGCAAACCTGCAAAATCAGCAAGGGGTCAAATACTTATTTCCCCCACTGTAAATAGCACACAGCAAATTTTCAAGCTACTGAATGGTGACATGGTAAGTTGTGTTGATGTAGGCACACCATTTGGAAGCAGCTCGCGCACGTCGTGACCAGACAATTCATCATGTAACAAAAATATAAAGTACTGTTACTTGTAATAGAATGATTCCATCACATTTAACTAAAGTCACAACTTGACTTATATTGACTTGTATTTCCACGACAGCATGCTCACATGTCCTTATAGTGTGTAAGTCTTATTCCAATGTAAGACGTATTAAAATGTGACCTGTGATACTTCTTTGTCATTGACAGGCAGGTACTTATAGTATTCTTTATCACCCTCTGAAGACAAATATTGTGCACAACTTTGCACAGGGAAATGTTTATATTAAGACACTTCAGCAACTTGTCTTCCTGAGTTTAATTACTCCACTTCAGTGGAGGAAATATGAAACATGAGGTCCTGTGTGGTGTTTTAACGTTGACCCTGACTTGTTGCAGGCGTCCAGCAAAGAAGAGGCATCAGGCAGTTCATCCCAGTCCCAGTGTGACTCGAGGACAGCAGCAGGCGCGAGCAGTGCAACTTCTGAAAGCTTGGCTGCTGTCAGCAGGATAAACATTAACCCAATCCAAGGTATTATCAGTTTTTTCTCTATTTCTCTGCAAAAAGAAGAGGAAATGGACCACACTCACAAAAGGCTGCCCAAAGGCTTCAAAAAAAGCTTTTGACATGTTATAGTGACAAGGAACTCACAGCTGTGTCGGAATCCGTTCCCTCATTCACTCACTCACTATTCCCTGTGTAGTGTTCATTACATAGTGAACTATATAGGGAACGACCAAACAAGATTTCGGACACTACACTGAAAACGTCGTTGTGTCTGTAGATGCGCCGGTTATTTGTGTGAGGGAGTCGGGACGCGCTGCCCAGCATCCTCATCAACAAACCGAAACAAAAATACTTCTAATACGTCCCTGAAACAATGCAGGCACTCAGGAGAATAGTAAAAGGTTGTATATGTGTTACATTTCCAATGTTTAGAAACGAAAGTCCGCTCCATTTTTCCTCTTTCAGTTTTCACGGTTGCTTCTGCTTCTTCTTCCCCTCCGGGAAAACACGACCGCGTTGCGGTTATCAGAAAGCTATCTCTATACAAAGCAACAATCTACAAATATTTAACACTTATCTTTAAAAAATAAAAAATAAGAATAGGATACATAAGTTATACAAATCAGGTGATACAAATTATTGTCCAGAATTAAACTGCAGTGTTCATACATCTCAGTCATTGTCATCTGTTAAATCCAAATCTTTGGTATAATCAATACAATTATTCCAGATATTCTCAAAAAGTCCCTGTTTGCCTTTTAGCACATATGTAATCCTCTCTAGTGGCAGAGCAGACAGCATCTGCCGTAACCATTAAGTGCCTCTTGGTCTACATGTTTTTTTCCAAAATAAAGCTATACATCTACGTCTAGCTCTATAAATGTACGTTCATTGTTAGTATTAGTACTTTTACTAAAGTAAAGAATACTTCTTCCACCACTACTCCCTACGCGGACTACCTACTCCCTACTTTGCTTCTGTCATAAGTACTACGGGCATTAGAGGTCGCCGCAAATATAAACGTAAATATGGGTCCTAATAGCATGTACAAACAACCTATGGGGTCGTTTTACTTCAGACCAAAGGAAGCGAGCCAGCGATTGTGTGTCGGGGGTCAAAGTAACGGCCCATTTGTGTGACATCCTGCCTGTGACGTCTGGAACGTTGTGTTCTTTAACCCCCCAACGTAGCACAAGTAGACTTCATATTTCACAATTACTGTTTTCCATCAGATCGTTTATAGCTCTCGACTTTTCTGACAGCACGTAGCTGGAGAGGTGTCAGTTCACCTCCTTGAGCAAGGCACCAAATCCACCCCCCACCCTCCTCCCCAACTGCTCAGGCACCTGTCCAGCCCACTCACTCTGACATCTCTCCATTTGTGCATTTATAGGAAGCTGAGCATGTGTGTGTGTGTGTATTTCAGGCCTGTGTGCAGTGTGTTCTAACACAACAGAGTGAAAGAATTGTAATTTCCACACTGGGGATCAATAAAAAGTATACAATTAAATAAAAAACATTCTTTGCTGTGTGTCACCCAGGCGAGCCGTCCCAGCTGGACTTGGACTTGGTGCCGGGCCTGAGCAGCTTCAGCAGCGACGAGGCAGCCATGGCGGTCATCATGAGCTTGCTGGATACGGATGTGAACATGGGTCAGTCGGGGGACTTTGAAGACTTAAACTGGCCTTTCTAGAGGACGCGCAGACATTAACCTCTCACATGCTCTCACGCAGAGAACTCATTCACTGGTTTGCTCTGTGGCCGGATGAGCTGGCCTTGCACATTTGATCCCACTGAACATACTTGATAAGACAGGCCAGACAAATAGAAAAACGTTAATAGAAATGATTGTTACTGTGATTACCTTGTTGGTCAACCCTGGCTCTCGCCTGAAGGAATGTGAGGTTCAAGTTTGTTTTTATTTAAGATCATTTTTTTGTGACAGGACAGCTTAGACATGAAAGGGAAGAGAGAGGGGGAATGACATGCAGCAAAGGGCCTCAGTTCGGAACCGAAACCACGACCGTTGCGTCCAGGACTGAGCCTCTCTGCATATTGGCGCGGGCTCTACCAGGTGAGCTACCCAGACGCCCAAATGTGAGGTTCAAGTGTCCCCCGGAAGCCTGTGGAGATTCAGTGTCTTCCTCTATGACACTTCCTCTTAAACCCAGACTTTCCACTGCAGAACGATTGAGCTATTTGCTCTGCTCTGTCCCCCAATGAGTGACTGAGGCCCCGGGGGGACTCCTGACATGTGCATTGTTGCTAGAGAGACTCCTAAAACCTTTAAACATTTGCGAAAAACCTTTGGTACCCGGTGATGACGTACGTGTTTTTCATAACATGTGATTGTTCAATTTTTTTTTTTTTTTTACTCAGTTTTTAGATGATCCCCTCCAGACCCATTTTAAGTCATGTAAAAAATACCGTTGAGAAGTGTTGTCCGATATTGTTTCCAATTAAGTACTGAAGAAGGCTAAAAATAACGTCAACGCTTTCCTCCCTTTTTATTGAGCATTTCATTTCATTTTTGCAAATATACATAGAGATGCCTCAAGCCTGGTTTATCCTCAGATGGCACGCGAGCTACGAGCACGCACAAAGCGTCTATGCTCAGCGCTTTGTTCGTTGCAGTATTCTCTGAAACGCCAGGAGGGGTGGGGGGGGGGGGTACAAACTAAATATTCTGTGGAAAAGCAAGAAGTCAACCAGAGTTACTGGCAAAACGCCATGGACCAAACATTCAACTCCTTAATGCCTAGGAGGAATTATAATGAACTGTAAAACTTAAACCTCATATCAAATATTCATGGACATACGGTGTTATCACCTTTTATACAATCCCTGTGAAGAAAGGAGTCAAATGTGTTCTAATTAAACAAGGGATAAAAGGTTGAATTTCCTGGACAACTTAATTCGGCTGGCAAAATATTAACTCAAATGTGGATTTAAAAGATCTTCTGCATTTAAAGCATTTAAAAACCAGTTGGTCATCTTTCTAAAGTCATACAGTAATAATACAGTAGTAAAAAAAAGTAATTCAATATTTTATATTATTATTTTATTATATTTTTATATTATATTTCCCCTTTCTGTTCTACATATCCCTGCCTCTGCTGAATTATTTTTATCCCTGGTGGGGACAAAATGTATCCCCCCCCCTCAAAGTGATCAATGCTCCTTCACCAATAGACCATACAGTACAGGCCAAAAGTTTGGACACACCTTCTCATTCAAATGCGTTTCCTTCTATTTTAATGACTGTTTACATTGTAGATACTCACTGAAGGCATCAAAACTATAAATGAACACATATGGAATTATGTACTTAACAAAAAAGTGTGAAATAACTGAAAACATGTCTTATATTTTAGATTCTTCAAAATAGCCACCCTTTGCTTTTTTATTAATAAGGGGGGAAATTCCACTAATTAACCCTGACAAAGCACACCTGTGAAGTGAAAACCATTTCAGGTGACTACCTCATGAAGCTCATTGAGAGAACACCAAGGGTTTGCAGAGTTATCAAAAAAAGCAAAGGGTGGCTACTTTGAGGAATCTAAAATATAAGACATGTTTTCAGTTATTTCACACTTTTTTGTTAAGTGCATAATTCCATATGTGTTCATTCATAGTTTTGATGCCTTCAGTGAGAATCTACAATGTAAATAGCCATGAAAATAAAGAAACACATTGAATGAGAAGGTGTGGCCAAACTTTTGGCCTGTACTGTATATTATAGTTCAAAATACTTCAATTTTAGGTAGGCCTATATACGTGAACAGTCTATAGAGCGATAGAAGGATAAAATCCGAGCAGCAGTTGCTGGTTGTATTTAGCCGCTACAGAGCTCCAGGAGGCTGGCCACCAGCGGCAGTTGTTTAGCCGCCAGGTGGTGACTGTGAGCCGGCTACAGGCACCGTCAGATGACGACCCTTTCAGGGGCCGTGGTGGTGGAGTTAAGCCAGAAAAAGTGAGCGTCATGCAGCGCTGACAGTTAAGTTTAGGCACAAAGACGACTAGTTAAGGTTAGGAAAAAGATCGTGGTTAAAACAATCCCGTGGAATGAACGAGCGTTTCCTGGGCGAAATTATTTAGTTTTCGCCGCAAAGTGAACTCCGCTCCCTGGCTTGAAAGCGTTGTGTTTTATGTTTACACCCCGTTGTGCTATTTCATTCTGAGATTAGATTCCATTGGATATTGAAGTGCATTAATAAGTGTTCTGGCATGCCTGGCTGAGTGGCTCTATATCCATGGTATTGAAATGGGGATTTCATTCTTGCATGTTTTGTTTTGTTGTGCATGATCCACAAATCGCACCCTGGGTACTACTACAACTGTCATACACCACTGAGTGGTGTAGAATTATCATATGATCTGGCGCATAAGCCCAACTGAGTCTAATATATGCACAATCAGAATGGATTATGAAAGAATTGTTTGACTTTGAACCATTAGAAAATGATGTGGGCAAATGTTTTTACAACTAAATTACAAGAGACAAACAATGTCCAATTTTACCAGCTAGCTAATAACAGCTATTAGCAATTAGAGCTAATGCAATTAAAATACTACCATGGAATTGTGTTTCATGGTGAAAGCTTTCCTTTGGGACTGTCTATTTAAGAAAACAGGCTCTACATTCAACTTAAAAAAAATAAATCAAAAATCAAAACCAACATAAATACAACCAAATTCTGTCCATGGGGGTTCTTCGGAAAATAGAATGAGTGAAACTGAACAATACATCTCTAGTTTCAAAAGTTTAACCACTCGATGCAACCTTCACTGAAAAAGTTTTTTTTTGTGTATACTGTATATCGAAGGGTTTTTGTTCCCACTTTGCACTTGTGCAATACGCATAGTTGACTACCTGTTGTGATGTCACTAGAGATGCACCAATTGACCGGCCGGTGACCGGAATTGGCCGATTTTCACGTGCTCGGCCATGACCGGCGACCGGCAGGTCAGTCTGACATATGCCGATTTTATGCCGGTCAAATGCACTCGGGCGCCGCATGATTAACATCGCGCAAGCGCACCGCCGCTCAATCAGCGCACCGCCGCTCAATCAGCTGTTTATGCAATGTTATAAAGTCGTCATTATACAGTCTGCTCTACTGATCTGCAGCTGCTCTCTCTCTCTCTCTCTCTCTCTCTCTCTCTCTCTCTCTCTCTCTGAGGCTGAATAAGTGGAACATGAAAACCGCGGGTCCCGTGAAATTTGACAGCTACAGTATATTGGAAAATAGCGTTGGGCACACTGACTTTGATGAATTTACTGTTTATCAGACCCCAGATGAGACAAGAAGCTAACGTTAGTGAACGCTGCGGTGACTGTCCAAGACTGTGCCAGAGACGCTGTATTCCTCTGCCACGCTGTATTAACGTTAATGTTTAAAACGCTTTCCGGGTTAGTGGGGATGCATACCGCTCAAAACCTACATTTAAAAATGTAGTAATCTTCCCCCAGCCTTTAGTTTGTTGCTAAACTGTGTGTAAAATGAGTGGTGACGTTTATGTTTTCAGGTAACGTTACTGTTGACGTTCAAACAGGCCTGCGTGTGTGTTTTGAGAAATATCTTTATACTGCAAGGCTGTATTTATTATATTAAGTTGGATATTGGATGTGAAAAGAAGGAAAAGGTTCTAACATTGTACTTTTAGATGTGTGTGAATTTCCCACACCACAAGTAATTTATATAGTTCTATTTTATAGCGATTGATTATCTATTCAAAAAATGTTCTATGTAAAATGTTCTATTAAAGAAAAGATAGAAAATAAATATTTGTGTGTGCTGTAAAGTGGTTAGAAAAAATGAAATCGGAATCGGCTAAAATCTGTATCGGCTGGCCTAACTCAAAGAAAGTCGGAAATCGGAATCGGCCTAGAAAGCTGTAATCGGTGCATCTCTAGATGTCACAAATCATGCTATCAGTATCCATCGAGACAACACATTTTTGAGCGGAGCGGGTCTTTCTAAAGTGTCTGTTTTCATATTGAATGTGTACTAACGAACCGAGCCTCAGTATGCCTATACTGTGTCCGCTGTGCCTACACAAACAGTATTTTATTGGACTCCAGAGAGTTCTGTGAAGGTACTCCACTGTATACTGAACTCTTGGGACATTATGGAAGGCCCACCGTGGAGTGTTAACAAGGGACAAGCCAACATGTATTTAGGCCAGAGTTTATTACTGTTGTGTCATGTCTTATCCTTCCTGTTGCCCCAAAATAGTATTTGAACAGCCTAAAGGGTGATTTATGGTTCCGCTGAGGCTCAACGCAGACCCTTCGCTGTAGCCTACGTAAGTGCCCTGAAGTTTGCTGGTGTGTGTCAATCTCTTTAAGAGAATAGCAGGTCCGTCATGTGTGTGTATTTGGAGAGTACACTAGGAGAAACAAAGTGTCTCCCCTGTGCTTTCTGACCATGGTCGGAAACCTGTAGCAGGAAGAACAAGAGAACAAGGAAATGAGTCGGGGAAATGCGACGCTACCAAGCCACGGCCAAGTGACGTGCGTTGCTGCGACGTGTAGTTACATCGGTATCGCCACGTACCTACTTACGTAGCCGCGGCATTGATTTAATGCAGGAGCTTAAATCACGCTTAACACTGTACAGAAATTAGCCATAGTGTGCGTCTTGGTAGGGAGACAATACTTTTGCAGTTTATCTATTACTGAATGTCCCATTACCATGGCAGCCTCTTAAAAAGGAAAAAAAACAACAACCTTGAAGCTTCTCAACAGCTATTCTGAATCAATTTTGATTTTTGGTGGCTTTTTACATTTGGTGTCATTCCAAAATCAAACCGCCTAGCTTAAAAATCATCAGTGGAGAGGCAAATTGAGAGACCAATTTTAACACCCTAATTAGCAAAATAAAAAAAGTCCAGAATGCAATGCAGCCATAAGACAGGTTGACGTCTGAGCATGTGTGGCCACAATCGTGAATGACCACATTATTGATTTTGACCAAGTTAACTGGTTAATGTTAATCATCTGGGGTTGGCAGGCTGAGGGTAAAGTGAGTTCATTAAAAAAAGTAAAAGACATTTTATCCCAGAATAACCCCTGAAATGTACTGAAGTACCTTTAAAGTCAGTGACTGGCCTTCGTACTGCACCTGTAAAGTCTGGTTATATCACTGGTTCCTCTAATCTTGAAAGCACAATGTGTGCTTGTGTTGCCTTGAACACATGCTGTTTCTGAACAGGTGCAATTGTAAATCAGCCGTTGTGTGCTCTTGCTTTATGAGCAAAACTGTTGGACAATATTTGCTGTTGCCATCAGTGCCATTTGAAATGGACACTAAAGCGTATTGAACATGTCCTGCTATCGAAAGACAAAATCACTGATATTTGTATGTGCAAATTGTCATTGGTGTATCTGCTGTAACAAGGAACGGAGGTCTTTGAAAGTAAAACTAATTTTCATAAATGGTCTAATTTCTATTTTGTCTAATTTCAATTTTGTCATATCCTTGTGAGTAGCTGTTAAATTAGCCAGAGGCAGGAATCTCATGCATAACTCCTTATTTGCTAATCGACTAAATACATAAAGTAACTATATGTAACTTTGAAATGTTTCTGAAACTGTGTAATTTTTCATCTGATGATCATAAATGACCAGTAACAGCAAAAAAGACGAACAGTGAAACGATCGGTAGTTTTATATAGTTTTTATTATTGCCTTTGCCCAGCTCCAATATTCCCCGCAAAGTCCCAAAATGATTTTCGGCAGGTAGACGGCGCTACAGAGAACACACTCTGAAGGGTCACAGATTTTGACATAACACCAGAAAAGACGGTGTTATTGTATCCAGCCAGGTAAAAGGAAGCAGGAGATTTCTTTATGTAGGCCTAGTTGTATTCCAATGTTTTTTTAGAAGTTATCTGCTGTAGTTATGGCTGATACTGGGGCAGGACCATCACAGAAAAGAAGGAAATTAAACAAAGAATAAGTAAACGCTACGATGTATCTGTAACATGTTATTTTAATGTAAATTAATGATTTTCTGTCTGAGCAAAACATTCATTAAGTGACCTCCCGGGAACACTTACTCAGTAATCTACACAGTGGGTAATACAGCACCGCAAAGAAAACGCCTTTACGACAGCAGGTGCACTTTTGTCCAAAAGAATCAACGAAACTAAAAAGTTAAAATTTTTAAATCTCATATTTAAAAATTGTAAGAAACTGTACTGTTCTATTTTAAGTATTTCCTCGCTGAAACAATGCTGATATAAAGAAAGACAAATGAGCACAAATAACGTTTTTAAATATTTATTTGAGAGAATTGTTGTCAAACATGCAGGTAATAATAATTCGGGACTACAGGTGAAAATTAGCATTTATGCTATAACCTGGCTCATGTACAGTCTGTACAGAAATGTTTGTTCATTAATGTGCACTGTCCCGAATAAATAAATAAATAAATTAAAGGAATTACTGTCATGATCATAAAATGTTAGATACTCTAACAAGTCCTTATTTTTAACAAACACGTCCATCCATATTGGTATCACGTGTGTTAAATCCTGGAATAAATACAAAGAGTCATTCTTTAGTTCTTATTATACAAACTCACAGAAAACATGGGATCCGGGACCTGCAGGGGGGCCACCAAATTATTGTTATTACTTATAACTAAAAGGTCTTAACATGAATCCAACCTATTATTATTATTATTATTATTATTATTATTATTATTATTATTATTATTATTATTATTATAAGCAAATATAAATCAGTCTATTTGTGAAAAAACACATTGATGATAGGCTTAGTCATCCACAGATAGTTATTCCTAAAGATCTAATGTTACTGTGCCACATTTAACAAGATTTATAAAATCATGTCAATCGCTTTTTTTTTATTTGAATGGCTTTGTATTCTTTGCAGTAAAAAGGTATATGTAAAGTCTTTAGGCCACCCACGTTATTGTAGGCTCAGTTTAATATGCAACTTCATTTTATACAATATATGTACAGTAGTAGGGGGTCCCTGATCCGTCTCCCTCTCAGTTCAAGGGTCCTTGGCTTAAAAAACTGAGACAAGGCATTTTGGATTAATTGCAAACAATAAAGAATACATCTTCTCAAGGGGCTAATATTTGTACTAACAATATAAAAGCCATAGCCATTAGGAATAATCTATATTGGTCAAAATACCGGTTTTTGAGTCTAACATTTGACATTATGCTGAGGATATTCTACTAATTTCTTCAGATTTAAAATGCTCCATACTTCTAATACCTAAAATAACCTCTTTGCTTTCAAAACATCTTGCTAAAGGACTTATATTGCATGACACAGCTATGGAAAATATATCCTGCATCCATCAATTTATGGGTGGATAGAGTTCTTATTCGGTAATAGCTTTTATATCATTACATTATTTCATCAACATAAATCGTGTTTGTCAGATAAGACACAGAGGAGTGGGCAGTGTTAAAATCTAACTGGAGGGACTACAAAAAGTTATATAAGAAGTAAAAGTTAAAGCGTAAAAAGCATAATTAGGACGGAAGCGCCACTTTTAAGATTTACCATATTTTGTGTATTTTGAGTGCTAGGGGCACTACTATGATCGTATTAAAATTGCTATTTTTAAAACCCTAAGAAGGCTCGACACAACATGAAACTTTGCTCCAAGTATCACCAGGGGCTCTACACATGAACTCGAGTGTTGCGAATGTTCCGAATGATGGAAATCTAAGGTTTTTTCTCACATGGATTACTTTTCAGGGGCATGGCACATTCTGGGCCCTGTAGAAATGCCCCTATTACTTTTACCTACATTTATCTCATTATTTTAAACATTGGCCTGATGACTGATGAGATTGGACACTGATTGTAAATTTAGATTTCCTTATTTAATGCATGTTTATAATATAACCGCTTGCAAAAAGATAGTCTGGATCAACGACAGTTCATTTCCAGGATAATTGGTGCCGTTGTGTAACTCTTGCTTCGGGAAACAACAACAAACTTCGAGCTACCAAGCTAAACGGTAAATAATGGCAAGTTTTGAAGAAAATTTAGATCGTGCAACAAGACAGGCCTGCTTGGCTCTTTCGGGGAATGATTTTAAAGTTTTATAAAGATTATGTTTACGGCATTTATTCTGTAACTGGGACGTTTTGGCACAGACTGGCATGGAGTCGCACACACGGTGACACACTGGTAAGAGCAAATGAGGTTTAACCATGTATCCAGCTAATTTAAATAGCTCATGTTACTGTATTGTATAAACAGTTAACTTCATTTAATATTGTATGTGGCGTCTTTGCCCAAGAAGATTGTAATTGGTTTAAAGAAATGCAAACAACCTAGAGCATTTTTTTTCTCCTATCCCAAAATGTATGTGTGGAGATGTATGTGTGGAGGGGTCAGACACTACTCCGCAGTGCTGTGTAGATAGGTCTGGCAATGCGAGACTACCAAAAAGATACACCACGTCACACATTCACTGTTCACTGATATTGGTGCTAATATCACAATACTGATATTAGCACCATGGTCTCTATTCATTAAGTGTCTTTCCTGTTTCACTTAGGCAGCACATTTGACGTGCCTTAGAGAGATAGAACAGAGGACCTATGTATACACCAAACCTGGGGAATAACGAAGATAATTCAAGAACATTACAAATTCCCAGATCAAAAGAATCAATGCAAGAGAGCATGTGTAAGACCATGGGAAGCATCAGCAGGACCGGGAGGTAAGCCATCATTGCAGGCACCACCACAACCAACACATTAGCCACTGCCCGCCTCTTTAATGGTGACGCAGACTTGGCTTGTTTACCACATGTGGTGTGGGCAGGACTTTGCTGCTGCAGTGACCACACCACACTCCCAAGGCAGGCAAGCATTAGGAGGAAGAGGCAGGAGACGATGGTGGAAACAGGCACCAGAATGATAGCTACATTATTCACTAAACCTGTAGAACACAAAGAAATGAAAATGTCAGCTTAAAAAGCCCCTATTATGCTTTTTTTTTAATTATTATTTAGTTTTTGTGTATGTAATAGTATACAGTACAAAAAAACACATTTGACAAATGGCGATCTCCCCCCGACAGAGAGCACTTTTTCTCAACTGCCTGAAATGCCTCGCCCCCATTCCTGTTTGAAATTCCTCAACTAGTGATGTCACTGATTGAGAATGCCAGCCCAGTTTTTTATATGTGCTGCCCATAGGTGCTGCCTGAGCACACACAGACCACCCAGTGGCTAGTTTGAATTTGGTTGACCAATCACAACAGAGTGGGCCAGCTGACCAGTCAGAGCAGACTGGGCTTTTCGGAAAGGCGGGGCCAAGATATCAGACAGAGTGTTTCAGGCAGAGGCGCTGCAATACAATGGGCAGTGTGAGAAACATAATACATTTGTTGAACATCAAAGCATTAACAGTAAACCTCTTCTAGTAGACCCCGAGAGTATAAATATGATGCTGAAAAGGAGTATAATGGGGGTTCTTTAAATTCAACTTGGGAGGGAAGATGCTTTCTGAAATTCATCAATCCTCAAACATGATGCAGAGGTCAATACAGAGTTTCTGTGCTGAACTCTTAGCCAGCACTTACCAGTAACCAGACAGAAGGAGAAGGTGATGGCCCACACTACAGCAGAAACAGCCATTCTGTACTCCCACTTCCTCACTCTCAGGTACTGCACAGGTCTAACCACCGCCAGGTAGCGCTCAATGCACATACAGGCTAGCAGCAGGGGGCAGCCAATCACGTTGAACATACTGAAGACGTCTTTCACCCTCTCTATTGGGGGTGGTGGGATGGGTTGTTGCCAGGCAGTGGCTGAAAAATATCGTGAATAATAGACGATTTCAGGATTAGAACTTGGCTTTTGCGGACAAATTTAAAGGCTTTCTAAAACCATTTGGACAGGATTGACATCGAAGGAACTTCAATTTTTCTGATGTCATATTGGTTCCCAAATAGGCCTATATGTTGGTGTTAGCATGTTTCCATCTATCAGATTAGCAAAAAACATTTTCACTCCATTTTTGAGCTTACTGTGGTAACCCACGTGGGTGTTTCCACTTGAAAAACACAGATAAGGGAGCAGATAGAGTCAGCCTTAAAGAAAAATGGTGGCAGTTCACTAAAGTAATTAATTTCAATCCAAAACATTTTCGTCTGCCACTGCAATGGTAAGCTCGTAACCAGTCTCCGGGAGTGTTCACCTGAATTATTTCTGTTGTCTGGACTCTTAGCGTCGAAAATCAAGCTGACAGGCTTTAAAGACATGTAGAGAAGATCCATCGCAACAAGATTCACACCTAGAACCTGAGAGACAAAGGTTCAACACGTGTAGGTTAAAGTTTAACAAGAAAACAGTCGCTAAGTTTCCATCCACTTGTCAATCGAATTATCTGAAGTTCGGTAAAAAAAACTCATGCGAATAAAGCTGGTGAAAGCGTGTTTCCATCCAACGGCTTTAAAGCCTTTAAAAACCTGTGCGTAGTGACGTCACGTGCTGTTTTGCGATTAAATTGGTATATCGAAATGATTAGAGACATTTTAAGGTGTTTCCATTCATTTTTGCACTGAATCGCACAACATTCAAGCAAACATTTGCGAACAAAGTTTTGCTAGACAAAAGTAGTTGTTGTTGTTAATATTAGAAGCCAAGGAAGCTCTGATCCAGCTCATCAAAAAGGTGGAACCTTTTATTTTCCCTCCGCTCCGAGACAACTCTCTTTTTTTGAGACATGTATCGCTGTTTGAGCGCCTTCCATTTACTCCGGAGGACGTCCCACGGCTTGTCGTAACCTTTGTTGGTCATTTCCTTCGCGGGTTCCTGATAATTTATGGCATTTCTTAGATTTTTGCTATCTAAAATCGCTGTTATATTTTTGCTCATAAATTAAATTCAAAAAGTCTCTCGTCTCCTCATTCGTCCACTTACGTCTGTCTTTGTTGACACCTTCTTCTTCGTTTTGTGGCGGGTTGCAACCATAAAATGACCTAAAACTTAAAACGTATTTTCTTTGAGTCGATATTCATGAAATTCTATCAAAATTTCCATGAGGCATTTTTCATTCGATATAACTTAATTCGGATAAAAACTTGTGGATGGAAACATAGCTCTTGTCTTATAGAATTTCTCCAATGGCAAGCAGATGCCCCTAACCCTAAGCCAGCTGAAACAACCTGTTGCTTAACATAAATAAATGAATATCTACTGTACCTGTGAGGCTGACAGTGCTTTCCTTTCTTTCATAAATAGCCAAAGCAGGGCAACATTAGCCGCCACTCCTGTGATCAGGATGAAAGCGTCAGTGACCAGAAAGATTGTATGCCACTGCGCGACAGCGCGACACTGATCGAAGATACTAAAAACATAGTTGTTGCTGAATATCCCAGGTTGAGACATGCTGGCAATCTCTGATAGTGTCACACCTAAATGATTTCTGCCAAGTCAAAGAGAGAGGGATTATCAGCATGAAACTTCATCCTGTCTTCGATTCGATGTCAGAGAAGATGTTTTTTTAATAGATTTGTTACTTATGACCCCTGTAACTGTATATAAATAGTTACAAATGAGAAGGTAGAATTAAGAAGGTGGAAAATGATGCGTCCTTAAAACTTACTCAGACTATTGTTTCTGATTTGCATTAGGCTATCAAACACAATTAGAGGATTATTTTTGGAAGTAGAGGAGCATCCCTGCTACGTTTTGAGGGTATTTTCAGACTTTCACCAGATGCCTGTTTAGTTCTTTGCTCTCAGGGCCTCATTTGCACCACAGAGGTGAAATCAGCACACTAATTCAAGTGAAGACTGTTTCTGGAAAGATATATTGCTGTTCAGTTCCTTGAATGTCATTTTTCAAAACTATGAGCGCAAATGAAATCCACTTTACCTCCTATGTTTTAGGGTGTGGAGGCTGTAGATATCAGAGGGTGATATCTCCAAACCTGGAGAAATACAACCACAACCATCTGCATAGCTACAACTACAAGTAGGTTAGAAAGAAATGTTTTATTTGGGTGAACTGACCCTTTAAGTTGGTCCTATTTACATATATACAAAAAAAGGAAGGGCTTTTAAATATAAAGGTATTTAAAGGTTTAAATTCTACATAGGCGGAACTCCATTGCAACTTTAACTAATTTTAGATACTGTTTATGCATCTTATCTTAAATGCTCCTTTCTGTTCAAATTTTAAGGGAAAAATTCCCTTTTAGGCGGTATGATTTTTCAGCTGCTCAATTTACAATTTACCCTTTCCTCACTTTAATTATCTTTAATTCTATTTGTATTATTAAGGTCTGAGAAGCTAAACACAAAACTCCAACTTACCTCTCCGTGTGTCTCCTTCCTTCTCCCGTCTCTCTTGCAGTTCTTGCTCACTTGCGACTGAAATCCCCGAAACATGCAAACATAAATCAATAGGGCAGACAAAACAAATGACCAGGTGTTTAGTGTTGATTTTTACATCCTTGAATGCAAAGAGGCATTTATGTATTTGTGGTACAGGTGATTTCCATTGCTTGCAGTCTGTTTACTACCTGATTTCACTGCCAGTTTTCCTTTGCATGCAGCCCATGCTAGTGGTCACCTCTTCTTTCTATATGGGGACAGTTGTCATTGTCAACGTTTAAAAGTGGGAGTCCTTAAAAGCAGCTGTAAGCAGGGCTGTAGTCAAGTCCACCTTTGTCGAGTCCAAGACCAGGACTAGTCGAGACCGAGTCAAGGCCAAGTCCAAATGAGAGACAGTCAAGAAAAGATTCCTCTTCAAGACCACTTACTTACCTGTTCATAATTTATGTAATGTGAGAGACAGCAGGGGCACTTCTAGGATCAGACCTTTAGGGGGTCTCAGCCCCTAATGAGAATGTGACACGGATACAGTGCCTTGCAAAAGTGTTAGTAATTTCATTAGCCGATAATCTCTGAGCTAGCTACTGAACAACAACGTCGGCTAACGTTTTTTGACACTATGATGGAACTAAACCTGACACTTTATAAGTCACATTAATAACAACCAGTTTGACACAATGTTCTAACATTCAGCAATTTTAGTTGCTTACATTTCAATTTGGGTTCTAATCCATGAAATGACCAACTTCTTCTATGGTGACTACCAACGTTAAGCTTCACAACTGCACTTCTGCTCTCCCTCTGACAGATCCGATAGAGTGAGAGAGACTCAGCGACACAAGATATTAAACAGTTTTAAGCCCTTTGAACCTAAAATTGTTTGTCCTATGTCACTAACAGACAAGTTTGCAAACTCTCACTTGAAGTACCAAAATTGATTTACAAAAAAAAAAAATTTTATTATTAGAATTTTGAGCCCCCCTAAAAAGGGTCTAAAATTGCCATCAGACAAAGTATATCTTCTAATTTAAGATGATCATTTTGCTTAATTATGTGTAATAATCAAAAGTGCAGAGTAACACACTACAGGATCAAATGAGGCCATATCATTTGCTTTAAGCATGAAATGGAAATGTTCCCATTCTTGAACTTATTACTTGTCCTGAAGAATTCATAGTACAAAGTGCTCGCTGACATTGTGTCTGTGGCCGGATTGCATATTTCAACTGTAATACCAGACAGTTGGAGCCCAATCTGAGTGTAGCATGCTTTAGACCAAAGATCTTCAACAGGTGGTCCGTGACCCCTAGGGGGTCCACAGAGTTGGTGCAGGGGGGCCGCCAAATTATGTTAAAAAATAGTTTTTTGAAAGTTTTTGTTAAAAAATTTAAATGTCTGAAATATGAATCCAACATATTAATATCAAAGATAAATTGGCGTATATGTGAAAAAGGTATTTACGCATTGAAGATAAGTTTATTATAGGCTAGGTAGCCAAACAGTTAACCTTAAGGATTCACTGTGCCTTCCACATGTACTGTATGTTTAACATTAAAATATTATGTATAAATAATAACCATTTATTTTCATTAATTCGGTTTTTATTATGCAACTCAGTTGTATACAATATATGCAGTAGGGGGTCTCTCTTTCAGCTAAAGGGTCCCTGGCCTAAAAAACGTTGAAGACCCCTGCTTTAGACAGTTCCTCCTCCTTTTGAAATAACTTGATTTTAGAACTGGCCTGTTTATGTGTTTGTTTCTCACTTGGGGATCAGTGGCATGCAATGAGCATATCTGTCTGGTAAACTAAAGCCAGCATCATTTATAGACTGATGTGTTTGCTGCTACATCAACTTTCCAACCCACAGAGCAGCATCACACATCTTTTATTTAGGTGTAAATATGAGACATGGCTGCCAATGCCATCTGAAATTCCCTTTTCTGTCATTTAAGTCCAGAGTGGACAGACGAACACTCCCTCTTCCTCATGTGTCGGTGCCGCTCGCTCCGCAGGCAAATGAGGTTGTGTCCTCATTTCCACCTGTCAGGACGATGTGATGAATTAGGTCCATCTTCTTCTCAATTTCCTGACTGCAGTGGTGGAATGGAAGTAAGTACAAATGTTGAGGTTCTTGTACTTGAGTTTTTTCTTTTAATGCCACTTTCTACTTCTAAATATTGTACTTTCAGGGTTTCAGGGTTCGGGGGTTGGGGGCGGGGGGGCGGTGACTATGCACAACAGTAAGCATGATCGGTCTGCATACACTTAAGGCAATCAGTCTGTTACCTTATTTGTCAAAAATCTATACATTTTATTCCTTGCTTTCCTATTTCTGACAATTTGATAAACGAAAATGTATATTAGCTTGAATAAATAAAACTACAATTAACAAAACTGGTTACACAAGTTTATATTCATATTCAAACAGACTGGGAGAGTGTGGTACAGCCTGACTCTGGACGGTAAAACTGAGATCAGCACTCATATTCAAATTTATGTGTTCAACGTTTGTTTGGTAAATTTCTATGAAACACATTCGGAGAGGATTTGAATCGCTATTTTTATTCTTAATTCTTAACATTTTTGGCACTGGTAATTTTCCTTTGGTGCTGTCTAAAACCTCTTTGGGGCGCCAGAAATTCCTCTATGCAGGAAAAACCCTGACTTTTTACTCCACTACATTAATCTGATGACTTTAGTTACTAGTTACTTTACAAATTCAGATTTGTCGCACACAAAACACGTGTAGTTTATCAAATCTGATGTCTTATTATAAATTAAACTACCCAACAATATAACAGCCTACAAGTCCAGCTGAAATGATTAGATTAGACCTTTAAACACAGAACAGTTAGAATCGTTTCCAGTTTCCATACTGAGGATTTTTCTGCATTAAGTACTTTCACTTTGAATACTTTAAGTACATTTCCTTGATGATACTTACATACCTTTGCTTAAGTATCATTTTCAATGCTGGACTTTTACTTGTAACAGAGTTTTTGTTTTTTCTACAGTGTGGTATTAGTACTTTTACTTAAGTAAAGGATTTGAATATTTCTTCCACCACTGCCACTTTTCTCCATCTTTTTTCTCTTTCTTTCTTTCCTTTCTTCATCTATTTCTCTCTTCCTGGATAGCACAAAGCACATGCTGAACTCTTGACCTTTTCAACTAAACAAAAGTCTCTTTATTCAGCTTTTATGGCAGTCTTACTACTATACAACAAATAGTTTACAGTAAAAGAAAAACCCGCTCCCCCCCCCCTTTCAAAAAATGTAAAGTGCAGATTTGTTAGTGTGTCTACTCGAGTCCTTCTATTATAAATGAAGACAGCCCCACAGCTATAGTGTAACTAAAGCAACAGTGAAGGGGCTATTGGACACAGTGTATGATAGAAATGCATGTACATACAGTAGACCAAGGGAATAATAACCAGGAATTATTCATGGTTCAGAAGTTTCTCCATCTCGCTGCTCAAACATGACATATCAGTGCATTTCTGTGCAGTGTCCAGTGCATCCAGGACAAAACAGCTGTCTCACAATGTGTCCGCCTTCCTTCTGTTTGCTATTACTTACACAGAGAACATTAGTTACAACACATCAAGAGCTCTTCCTGAAATTAAAAATCACTTTTGCATGATTTTGAATCAGGGATGGGCAACTGACGACCCCCGGGCCGCATGTGGCCCGCGTCCTTACTCAGTGCGGTGCGCGAATCAATTTCCAAATATCAAATTGTTTGTTGTTGTTTTCATTAATTTAGTAGCTATACTGGGCTAACAGAATGATAAGGGTTACAGTATCCTACTGGTGGAAGTGCACAATCACAGTCTGGCCCTCAGGTAGTGAGGATAACATTTTTGTGGCCTTCTCTATAAATCAATGTTGCCCATCCCTGATCTGAACCTACAGTATGTAAGGCTCAAACCAGCTTTCAATTAATTCAACTTGTGATAATTATTTGCAATTATTATTCGACCCATCTCAGATATCCAGTCATGTATATTAGGTATGTATATTTTACATCAGGGGCGGAGCGAGGTTGTGCCATCCGGGGCTCTGGGAGCCCCACATGTTTTCTCAAAAGCCTGGAATCTTTTAAGGTTTTAAAATAGCTTTGACTTTGCGTCATTTCTCCCTCAGTCGCTCTGACTGGACCGGCAAATCAATGGAGCCAATAATAACGACTTTATTCAGGACACAATGGAAGGTCAATAGTACTGGGGAAACATCGCCAATTTATTCTGTGAACCCTACTAACAATATGTTTCAAGATTAGTAATGCTATTTATGCCAAATTCCTTCCCTATCTATGTTATGTAACTTAAAAATAGAAACATCAGACTTTGTTGCCTCTCTTTAGGTGGCAGTAGTTATCCTCAACATAAGAGACATTTACATACAAAATAGGAAATTGGCTCTAGGATTCTTTTCCTGGGCAACTATCAGGTTTTGTACACATTTTTAGTCATTCTATTATCAAATGGCTTGAAAGATAGTGCACATAGCTGCCGTCAAATAAGCCTGCAATGCCCCCGGACTCCAACCCCCGAAGTTTGTGCTGAGTCCTGCCTGTTTACAAAGTCTGGCTCCGCTCCTTTTCTACATGTTCCTAAAATCCAACAGGGGCCCTGAATGATTTCGCTGAAATGCTTTGCGAGTCAAACTGCCGTCCATAAAACAAGCCTTCGTCATAAATAACTGTGACGGATGGAGTTGCGGCAGTATAGAGTCTATGGGCAGTACAGACAGGGAAAAATAAACTCCAGTCAACGCTTCTGGTGAGAAAGAAAAGATCAATCTCAAACGATCACTGTATCTTGAATCCATACAAACAGCACAAAGTTGGCTCCAGCAACAGCAGCGTTTTAATCACAGTGTGTTTGCTACCCATAAAGCCCCAGTGTCAGTCCGTGTTCTCCATGCAGTGTGGGGAAATATCAGGACATATTAATGAGAGCTGGAAAGTGACCTGAAACCTTTGGTTACATCACACTTCAGATTTCAGAAATTCATGTTAAGTCTTTAGCTTTACAGCAAAAAAACAAACAAAAAAACCCTCTATATATACTGTATCGGTCTAGATTAGATTATGTTGTATTATGTGGACCTCAGGAAGGCTGATAGGGATCATTTTCTTAACAATAAGCGATTAAAAACAAACTGCTGAGAGATTTGAGCTGCCTAAACAGTGGCAGCCATGACCGAGTCCTTGATGATGCTTCAGATCCTTCAAAAAAAAACGTCAACGGTTGAACCGAACTAGCACACCTTAAAGTAGAACTTCCTGTGTTACCTTGTCGACCGGCTACTTGAAGCTTTCTTGTAATTTCTGACGGTTTAAGGAAAGCTAAAGTTATTCCACACCTCTTGTAGAGTGTAGCAGCAGTTCAGCAGTTCAGCAAGAATTAAGGACAAGAAAAATGTGTTCAGTTCCTGTTTAGTCCAAAATGCAGACGTTCAAGCATGCATGCAGTAAAAGAGGGAGCTTCTACATTTGCTACATCTCCAGTTGGACACCTTTTCTTGCTTTGGAACTTTGCATCTGCAGGCTTCGGTGGGAGAAAACAGGGATGAGAAAAAAGACTCCATGTGTCTCCAAAAACGAGCCTGTGAAGCTGTCCCCTTTAACTTCTTCAGCGGGGACGGCACAGCGCCCCCAAACTGTGGACGACGTGCTGTAGCTACTGCCATGGCCGCTGTGGTGTCGGGTTGGGGTTGGGGTAGATAGGCGCCGGCGTTGGACGGTAGACGGGCACAGCCGTGTTGGGGTGGGGCGGGTACGTCGGGGTGGGATACTGCGCCATGATGTGAGGCTGAGCGTGGGCAGTTGTGTGGGCGGGGGAGGAGGCAGAGGAAGAGGGGAGGTGGAGGTAGAGGGGGGCGGATGGAGCGAGAGGGGCGGAGGGGGCCGTCGGAGTCGGGACCCTCTGCAGGACCACGTGCGGGTAAAGCTGAGACTCGGAGCGGTAGAGTCCGGGCAGGGAGGCCTTCAGCAAACTCTCCTGACTCCTGTGTGAAAGACAGCAAGCATCAGCAACGTTAGGAACTTGCAACAGTGTGTTTTGAATCCTTTTTGGACAACAATGCACACATGCACATACAGTATTACCCCCGTTCTCTACGCCCTCCATTGGCTCCCGGTGCATTTTAGAATGGATTTTAAGATATATATTTTTTGTGATTAACATTTTTTTCTTTTTTTTCTTAAAGGTATCATGACATGGTGCTCTTTGGATGCTTTTATATAGACCTTAGTGGTCCCCTAATACTGTATCTGAAGTCTCTTTTATATAGACCTTAGCGGTCCCCTAATACTGTATCTGAAGTCTCTTTTATATAGACCTTAGTGGTCCCCTAATACTGTATCTGAAGTCTCTTTTATATAGACCTTAGTGGTCCCCTAATACTGTATCTGAAGTCTCTTTTATATAGACCTTAGTGGTCCCCTAATACTGTATCTGAAGTCTCTTTTATATAGACCTTAGTGGTCCCCTAATACTGTATCTGAAGTCTCTTTTATATAGACCTTAGTGGTCCCCTAATACTGTATCTGAAGTCTCTTTTATATAGACCTTAGTGGTCCCCTAATACTGTATCTGAAGTCTCTTTTATATAGACCTTAGTGGTCCCCTAATACTGTATCTGAAGTCTCTTTTATATAGACCTTAGTGGTCCTCTAATACTGTATCTGAAGTCTCTTTTATATAGATCTTAGTGGTCCCCTAATACTGTATCTGAAGTCTCTTTTATATAGACCTTAGTGGTCCCCTAATACTGTATCTGAAGTCTCTTTTATATAGACCTTAGTGGTCCCCTAATACTGTATCTGAAGTCTCTTTTATATAGACCTTAGTGGTCCCCTAATACTGTATCTGAAGTCTCTTTTATATAGACCTTAGTGGTCCCCTAATACTGTATCTGAAGTCTCTTTTATATAGACCTTAGTGGTCCTCTAATACTGTATCTGAAGTCTCTTTTATATAGATCTTAGTGGTCCCCTAATACTGTATCTGAAGTCTCTTTTATATAGACCTTAGTGGTCCCCTAATACTGTATCTAAAGTCTCTTTTATATAGGCCTTAGTGGTCCCCTAATACTGCATCTGAAGTCTCTTTCCCGAAATTCAGCCTTCGTGCAGAATTACAGCCACTGGAGCCAGTCCCACAATGAGCTTTCCTTAGGATGTGCCATTTCTGTGTCTGTAGCTATTGAGGAGGAGAGGGGGGGGGGCAAGGTGGAGGGTGGAGGTGTGGCCTTGACCAACTGCCACTTTGCTCGTTTGAAAGCCATGATGTCTCTCTCTCTCTCATGGGTGGGCCAAATTCTCTGGGTGGGCAAAGCAGAGAAAGGGGAGGTATGACCTCATAAGGAGAAGATTCCAGATCGGCCCATCTGAGCTTTCATTTTCTCAAAGGCAGAGCAGGATACCCAGGGCTCGGTTTACACCTATCACCATTTAGCCACTAGGGGACCATAGGCAGGCTGGGGGAAAAACCTCATAAAGTCAAATTTTCATGCCATGGGACCTTTAAACAAAACATACAACTCGCAACATGAACAAATCGCACCGCTTCCGTCATCACCATCACCCACTCAGACAAAAATCAAGAAAAGATGACAGCAACTAAATAGTAACAAAATAGACATTTAACCATAAATCAAATACACATCTGTATAAATGACAACACCAAAGTTCAGGTACTCTCCCCATTTTCTAGTGTAGACATCCATTCTGGCAAACCGTTTATATGACATACATTTTTTTCAATCGCCACCACCCTAGCCATCTCACAAGCCCACTCCTGGATTGACGGCGCCCCCTTCATTTCATTGATTGATTGATTGATTGATTGATTGAACAATGGTGGTCCATGGCACAGAGGAATTTCTCTATTGTTTTGATCTTATCGTTATCCTGATTTTATGTTGATGTTTTTGTACTTGGATCTGGGGCAAGTTCAATCTCAAAACGGCGTGCATCGCTTTGCTACTGTTTCTGGGTTGAATGACATGTTTCCTTGGAACGGTGTGAAACGGTGTGCAACAAGCTTTGAATTTAGTTTTCTCTGTGGTTGTGTCAAAGATGTTATCCAATCAGCAGTGGCGTGTATGTAAACTCGCGGTAATAAAAAGGCAGTGGGGGACACCAGGGTTTTCAACACACCACCGTTTCAGTTCAAATAAACGCTTTGCTATGTTTTGTCGGGGCTGAACGTGCCCCCGGTTAATTAGAAATGTGTTGCACTGCATTTCCCATGTGCACTTGCATGACTTTAGCACAGGTGTGCTCTATTTGCCCTCCTTATAAGATGCTGGATCAGCTTGTGTCAAACATTTGCCCTGATGACTGTCAAAAAAAAAACTTCTTTCCTTTTGTCTTGATCTTAGCTCGAATACTTCTGAAGGTAAATTCATAATGGGATCTGAACGGATTTGAGCATTTTATATTGGTCCCCATCCGATTTTTAGGAAGAAATGTTAAATGCGTTGAGGATAACAGTAGGCTGCACAGCTTTGTGCTTTCTAAATGACTTCTATTTTTACTTTATTTCTTAAAATCAAAGCACACACCTTGGTGATGTGCTGTATTTGCTTCTGTGTGATGTGAGTGTGCTGCAAGCTTACCTCTGGTAACCTCTGTTCTCATATCCACTCAGCCCTCCAGTCAGGTACAGGGGGCTGTCTGGAGCCAGATGAGGGTTCATCCTCTGGGAGAGATGAAAGACTTTGGGAGGAGGAAAATTTTCCCATTCACCCTCTTCTCTCTCCAGCCAACACTCGCTGCGACGGGCCGAGCGCTTGTCTCTGCGCCTGAGGAGGAGACAACTTTATCAGGTTAGTAGTCCTCATATACCAGGGGGATACTGCGGCTATTCTCACATTGCCAGCTCTATCTCCACAGCGCTGTGGAGTAAGGTCGAGATACAGCGCCAGGCATACTGGGATAGGAGAAAAAAAACGCTCTGGGTTGTTTGCATTTTTTTTAACCAATCACAATCATCTTGGGCGGCGCTAAGCTCCTGACGCAGTGATGGTGGCTCTGCAAAATAGTCTCCGGAAGGAACTTTTGCTGAAACATTTGCACTCCGCAAAAGAAAATGCCACATACGATATTAAATGAAGTTAACTGTTCACACAATACAGTAACTTGAGCTTTTTAACTTAGCTGGATACATGGTTAAACGTAATTTGCTCTTACCAGGGTATGGCCGTGTGTACTTTGTCCACAACAATCCCAACCAATCGCCCCCAAAACCTCCCTGTTAGTAAATGCCGTAAACACATTCTTTGCCTATCTTTACAATCATTCCCTGAAAGATCCAAGCAGGCCTGCCTTATTGCACCATCCAAATTTTCTTCAAAACTTGCCATTTTCAGCGTCTCGCTTTCTTTGAGAAGGGCAACACACAGACGGAGACGGTGAGGGACATGGATGTCAGGCTTTATCCTGGAAATGTACTTCCGTTGATCCAGTCTGTAATGCGGGTTAGATTTGGCATAATCTCACATTGCCAGACCTTCCTCCAAAGTGCTATGGAGGAAGGTCTGGCTTCCGGGATGGGAGAAAAACATGCTCTGGTTTATTGGCATTTCTTCTTTTTTTTTTTACATACTAAGCGCCGGACAGAGCAGCGGTGCCGCTGCAAAATAGCCTCGGGAAGGAAATTATTTTGGTGTAACGTGTGTACGTTCAAAGGTTGTTTAAGTCTTGCAACATATTTACCCTGCTGAGATCTGAGGAGCAGTCAACCATAGTCCTCATCAATCGACCGGAGTTTGGAATTACAACACAAAGAAAGCGGGATGTAACGGACATCCGGCCGAAATGAGGGACATCCGGCGGAATTTCTGGCGGCACCTGAACAATCCCGGAAATGAAACCTCGATAATATAGACAAGCTTTTGCCCCCCTCTCTCTAGTCCTACCTGCTCCGTCCCTCTTTCTTGGCTCGGTCCCGACTGGATCGTTCCTGCAGGCAGCAGATTAGGAAGGACAGGGACATGGTGAGGATGACAACACCACTCACCACTGAAGCCAACACAGCTACTCTCAGACCGCGGTCCTCAGGCCTGGGGATCGCTGTGGAGTTGGGGGGGCAGATTACATTTTAAAAGATTTATCTTATCAGCAAATCCCCATGAAATGGCTGTTGGTGTTCAGTTATTGGCCAAATCAACCTGCTTACCTTCGCAGACAGGCAGGTAGTTGCTCCACTGCGCTTTGCCGTTCCTGACGTTGCAGTAGAGTTTGTCGCTGCCGACCAGCTGGTATCCCTCCCTGCACCAGAAGGCCAACACGCTGCCGATGGACACGCCTGTGCCACTCTCTACGTAGAAGGAGCCCCGACGTGGCGGCAGGACAGGGATACAGGAAAGACCTGAGGAGAGAGGGGACAAAACAGAAGTGCGTAAAGCGCTTTGAGTGGTCATTAAGACTAGGAAAGCGCTAAATAAATGCAGGGGGTGTTTGTGTGTATGAATGGGGGTGAAAAGTGACATTACATTTCATGTGACAAATAAAATTGAGTTTAAAACGTAGGTTGCGCTTCAACAACGGAGATTCTTGTTGGAGTGCTATTATCAAAATCCATTAGGCATGTTCCAAAAAGTTAAGAAAAGGTAGCACATCTGGACAAAATCCTGTAAAAGTGAAATGACAGTGTGTTGTCCTCCTTAACTTTGGAACTTGAGATGTGCTACCTTTTTATTCAATTTTTCTGAGATATTTTTTGGGGCATTTTAGCCTTTAATAGACAGGACATCTGTAGACAGGAAAGGGGGAGAGAGAGAAGGGGAAGACACGCAGCAAATGGCCGTAGGTTGGACTCAAACCCTGAGCCGCTGCATTAAGGACTGAGCCTGCATATGGGCGCCCGCTCTACCAGGTGAGCTACCACTATCACTGTCACTTTGAAGTAAAATTGACTGATTGATCGGTGCCTGTAGTGTGTAAAGTGCTTTGTTTGAAAGTGCTATATAAATGCAGTCCATTTTTATCACTCCAGAAATAGCAAAAATCACTTTCCCTAGTCAAAAAAACTTGCTTAATTTCATTTTAGTCACATCCTGGACTTTGTATGATTGTTGACCATTGCTGGATTATGGTCTGAGACCCTTATGTTATATATATTATAAAGTATTTGGACGTGTTTTTAAAAAATCTAAACCCAATGAACTCTGTCCCAATACCTCTATCTAACTGCAACTTTCCCTTTGTCTCTGTCTGCCTCATTGCACTTCTATCCCTCCTCTTTGTTTCTCTTTTGTCTCCACTCTCTCGTCAAACAGACACAGCTCGGTCCAAAATGGGTCTGTTATCTCTGGCGGGGAGCCTGACATTAGCAGTTCCACAGGATAGATTGATAGACACAAAGAGAAGGTGAGAGAGCGAGAGAGAGAGAAAGTACTATTTTTATCTTCCTTATGCTACAATACGCAAATACCTCTGAGAGGTCTCGTGATACAGCAGATATTATTAGATTGTGCTGCAGGGATTTTTGAGGCTGTCAGGAAATCTCGTGTAAACCTACGTCACAAAACGGGCCACATTTTTCTCAAAGATCTTACTCAAATGGAGAATAAGCATGGTTTATTTCTGCACAATACCACAAAATGACCATTTGATGCATGCAGTGGGTTGACAGGGGTATTGATCAATGCTGGTGACTCAGCAATTACTTGGCCAGCTGCTGGGCTTTCTGGCTTTTAAAGCTCATTTCACTGACTCATACTTTGTTATGGCCAGTGTGTTAGACATTAAGTTACATTAAAAAAAATACTTGTCCAGAAAATCATAAGGGTAATAAATACCAGATGATTAGATTTGTTATCTAAAATGAATGAACTGCAGAGAAATGTCATGTTTGTACTGGCTATAATGACGACCGATAGCTGCCTGATAGAAACCACACAAACCCCAACAGGCTTCATTACAGGAGGAAGTATGGGGCTCCTTTTCTAATTAAACGAGTGATTTGATAAAAATGCATCTTCACCTGAATAACTAACAGAAACAAGCGTTCACCCAAACAAATTAAACTATTAAGATACACTATGCTACAACAGATTCCAGTTGTAAAAATGAATTGTTTTTAAGCTGTGTTACAGTTTTTGCCGATTGCTTACACACTCAAAGTGAATGGTTTGACAAAAGCATCAAAACCTTAACCTTTGGTAACCATGTCGTAAACAAAGGCACCAAAAGCACAAATGCTTCAACACACTTCCTGCAAAACACTACAACTTACATTAGAAACTTTGTTCAAGAACGAAAACTCTTGTGATGTTTAAATGAGTAATTGCCAGAAGGGAGTGTGTGTGTGTGTGTGTGTGTGTGTGTGTGTGTGTGTGTGTGTGTGTGTGTGTGTGTGTGTGTGTGTGTGTGTGTGTGTGTGTGTGTGTGTGTGTGCGTGTGTGTGTGTGTGTGCGCGTGTGTGTGTTCATCCAACAATAAGACCCTGTGAACATGCAAGCTGCTCTCTGCTGATTAGGAACGACAGATGGGAGGATTTCTGCAGCAGTAGAGACAGAAAGGAAGAGGATCCTGTGTAATAATGACAGCATCTACACTCACACACACACACACACACACACACCAGACACGTGCGTAATGGGTACATTACAGGTAAACAAGGACAAGCTGACTTTAAAAGGGAAACTAAAAGCTATTCTGTTTCCCCTAAGATACCTTTTACTGATATAACTCTCTGTGTGTGTGTGTGTGTGTGTGTGTGTGTGTGTGTGTGTGTGTGTGTGTGTGTGTGTGTGTGTGTGAGACCACCACGTAACTAAAAGCTAAAGAAAGATTTAGTTGTACCAGTAGCTGATATCTGCATACGATTCCATTCAAAATGTCTCTCTCAAAACATATCAATATGTTATTTCACAAGTTCTGGTGTAAGCATGTATTACAATCATGACATCACCTACATGTCACTTACTTGTACCACATCTGCTCACACTTAGATGTATACAAACTGATAAAACTGCATGCACGGTGCAAGAGAAAGGGGAACAATTAAAATTGGACTAATTAGGCTTGAATATAGAACTATGAATATATGTCATTGGCCGATGCCAGACCCCTCTCTTTGTTTTCATCAAAACTGTTGCTGTTTGAAAATCATATAATCCTGTTATTTGTGTTTGAGAGATGCAAATCTCTCGGGGAAAGAATACTAAGGAGTACAATTTGCATTGAAAGCAATATGATATTTGATTAAAATGAGGTGGTTTTAATTATCATCTGAGATTCATCTGGTTGATTTATTGGACCTCATTTTTAGTAGCAGGAGCTTTCATAAGGACTCATACATGGTGCAGAACAACCCAGTTATCTATTTGTATACATGGGGATATTGATTATTAGATGGTAAGGTAAATTAACTTTCAATCTCGTTATTATTGAGACTTTGTTGGGCTTTATAGCTAAGCTTCTGGTTCCTAATTATTTTCTCAAAGAAGAAAACAGGACAAGTGATTTACAGAGCAGATATGTAAAAAGCTTAGTTGAACTTTAAATGTAAAGCAGTAGGCTATTAGTTGATGTTTTTGGAGAACATATTGTCAAGTTTATTTTTATTAAGTTGTTATGGCGAACTCGCTAGCAAGCAGAAACATCAGCATTCATTGTATTTCTGACTGCCCAAAGTTCAATATTCACTCTCATTTTACCTCTGTTTTGGTCTCCACCAAACTCCTGATAACAATATCTGTCTCTTTAGCTGCTACACGCTCCATATGTTCACCAGCTAGCCAATAACTTTGTCTGTTTGCTGTTTGGTGCTGAGCAAGTAGTGTACTGTGGGTGTATTGGAACCTTTTCACTGAAAACAGCTGCGTGTTACAGCTACAAATTGAGGAGTTGTGATCGTGAACCAGAACAGTAAAGTTGCGTGCTGCGGTACCACAACAACAGCTAGAAGATGCAAAAACACTCAGTATGGCTGAGGGGCAATTGCAGAGTTGGGTGATAATTCTCTTAACATCTATATAAATAATTTAATGTTTATATTACAGTATATTAGCTTGTTAGATAGCTAACGAACTCCTGTTAAAACACCATTAGCACATTAGCTGATATATGTACTGTACAAGCACAGTAGGCCTTTGTGTTCTGGAAACTTACAGGAATGCACTTTCTAAACTCGTGCATGCATGCTTGCCAAAGGAAAAGCCTCTACCTCTATAAAGGCATATAAAATATTGAACATATTATGTGACAGTGTGTGTTTTAAGATTCTAGCTGAGGTGTTTTTTTTTTCCATCCCTTCCAATCCTGAGACACTGAAGTAACACCCACCCCACCCTACATTAGGGGTGTGTGTGTGTGTGTGTGTGTGTGTGTGTGTTTTGACTCTGCGCTCTGTTTGCTCTTTCCTGTTGATTCGGTCCCATTCAGAAAGCTTCTCTGTCATCATGGAAACTGTGGGATGCCAATCAAAGCGTCCAGCAGCCAGCGGAGCCCTAATACACTTCTGGAGCCCCAAACCTGGCAACCCGACACCACCAACCAAACATCCTCTCTGCTGTATTCTTCTCTAAAACCCTTCCCACTTGTCTCTGTCAGGGAAGCACTTGGAATAGTTTGTGATTAAATAAAGATTAGGCTCTCTGCATTAAAGATTCAAACACACATACACATTCCCATGCACAGAATGAGTGAACAGAACAAACACACACTCGCTAGATGCACCCATGGCATGCACACATGAAGACATCATGTTCTGTATAGTGTCATGCTACCAGGCTCTAACACACATTAGTATTGGCATACTCGCAAAGACCTTTATTCACTCTATATACTTTTCAACTTCATGAACCCCAAATTTAAAACCTTATCCTATAAACTGATCATTACATTGTTCACGCCTTGCCGTAATCAAACAATTTCAATTAGCAGAGGCTGAGATATCATGGCTTCTAGCCTTATGGGTCAAGTTCATAGACTGTAAAAAATAATGGACCAAGCTTCAGGGTCTGAAAAGTGAAGCCAATGCGGAAGTGCCTTTAACCTGCATTCTATCTAACTTCCAGCAGGGGTAATCTCCACTGGTTGCAAAAAGAAGTCTATTTCTAATGAGAAAATGTCCCTAATTCTAACTTGATTTATTACCTCAAACATTTTCACAATGAGTTTATAGTCTCAATTGCTAGTTTCAAGTCTTCTTCAGTGCAGCGTGACGTTCATTTTGTAAATTATGGTCCAATTTCTTTTTTTGACAATACAATTGACAATAAAGCAGGGGATGCTTTAGGGGCGTGGCTACAGATTGACTTGTCAATCATAACCGAGGCTTAGCAATCACCAACCATGACGTTGTGTACATTAAAATAGACCTGAACTTGTTTTTGGGTGTTGTCCGTGTTTTTGTCTTAAACTTTGACCCTCTCACTGTGTGTTTTCACTTCACAGTTGATTGGAACATTATGGTCGCCCAAAAATGTCACGTTCTGTGGCCGGGTTAGCTCAGTTGGTAGAGCGGGTGCACAAATGTAGAGGTTTATTACTCGAAGCAGAAGGTCCAGCGTTCAAGTCAGACATGTGATGGTTTCCTGCATCTCTCTCCCCTTTCATATCTTAGCTATCCTATCCATTAAAGGCAGAAATGGCCAAAAATGAGTGTCGTTCAGTGTCAAATTTCAAATACCCATGTTGGCAATGTCCAAATTGCCAATCTCAAGGCTTCAAAGTGGCAGTCCACAAACCAATGGCAGGCATCCACTATTTTTACAGTCTATGGTCAAGTTCCACTGTATGTATCACTACACTTCCCATATTGCATTTAATTGCACCTTTTTGTTAGACTCCCCCTACCTGGTAAACACTTGTCTTTTAAAGAAGACACTCAATGGACAACCCAAATGGAGAGTGGAAGTAGAGAAGAAACCCTGCAGTTCCAAGTTAGACATTAGCTAAAAAGACTGAAGGAAAGACTCTGTTTCCTCCATGCTTGGTCCGTTAGATAAACAATGCTTAAAAATACATTTAACCTGAGTCAGACTTTATCAGACGATAAAAGTCTGAGTTGAAGTTAATGAAAGATGGCATTCTTGGCTGATGGCTGACTAGCTTCATCTCGTTCACCCTCGAGTTCCTGTCTGATTCTTCTTCTTGAGTGGTTTTTTTGGTCCCTTTGCTCCAGCTGTATGTGATCTGACCTCAAACAAACATCATGCCTCTCTCTGTCCTCGCCATCAGTGTATGTTGTATCTATTTCTGTGGCACTTCACTGATGCACCGTATCACAACTGATTACCTAATCCCCTTGGCTCTCGCTCTGCCTGCGTACTGTGTGTGTTCCTGTGCAAACACTTAAAGACGTGCATGTTTGCCTCAGCCATGCATTAGTGCTTGTGTCCAGTGAGTCCCCAAATGCTAGTAAAGTCAAACAAAGTGTTCAAGGACATTTGTATAGGCAAAATCGGAGGGATTTGAGCTAATGGAAGTTCTCCTTTAACCGGCAGCTTCGGCTGGATCTGATTGAGGATAATCTCTCCGCTTTAACAGAGCAGGCGCCGTGAACTGATGTTGAACTACATACATTACTGACATGCCAGAAGGGAGTTACACTGGTCTCAAAACCTTCAGCTATACATAGGGAACAGACTTGGCTGAGTCTAGTTCAACGGGTGCCAACAAATTTAATTATTGGCACAGAAAAACCGTCACATTTAAGATGTAGCCTTCAATAAAGTTACACGACCAAGAGACAAGAGATCTTAAATTCCACTTTCTCCTATTGCATGTTCATCCACAGTGGCTGTCACTTTGTTTCAAATGGAATAAGTCACCTCAAACTCATTCTGGCATTCTGGGACTGTAGGATATGAAATCAAAAGTACACGTGGCAGGTTGTTGGAAAAGGATAAACCTAGGATAAACGACAATACTTCTATCACAAAAGAAAATTGGAAATGACAGTGCAAGAGCATCTGATGGAGATTTTGGAGATTTATATTGTAAAAAGTAATTTCCGATTAGTTTATTGAAATGAGCGCTGGTGTGAGTTTTTCTTTTCTCTACTTTTTTTTTTTTACTATTTCTACCATTCACCTTTCACCTGAGTTAAAATTTCAAAGTTGAGGACATCCTTGTGTTTATTTTAAAGCAACAGATATTTCGGAAAATACAGTTATTTGCGTTCTTTCCGAGAGTAAGATGAGAAAAATAATACCACTCTCATATCTTTACGCTAAATATGTAGCTGGAACCAGCTGTTGGTTAGCTTAGTTTTAGGTCAACACTGGAAACGGGGAAGCAAAATCTGCTTAGCAGCAACTCTAAAGCTCACTTATTGTGTTTTAAATCCATACAAATCTAAATCATTGAAGTGTAAAAACAAAACTTTGGCGTTTTACTATATCAGGCCTGAAAAAAATCCATCCTGACCTTACAAGAACCTGTGTAGTTTTTTGTCCAAGCCTGACATGAACCACAGCAGCAGTTTTATTAAAAACAGAAATGTCTACTGCTTTTTTTCGATGCGTGTAAGTTGAATATATATCCGAAGATGGTGGTCACACATAGCGGTACACAGACCATACATTACTCATGACATTATACAGACTATAAGGTTTGCATTAAAAAACAGACAATAAAAAAAACACTGGAAAATTTGCACGCACCCAACCTTAGGCCGGGGGAATTTTGAGAAATTAAAGACCGGCCTAAACTCGGCGGGTCGGGGCGGGCCCAATCGGGTTCAGGCAGAGAACCGAAACTCTATCTTATGGGGGGTAATTCCGCACTATTTCTTGGCTGGGACCAGTAACTTCCTGGAGTTTCTACTGGTTACCTGGCAGCCCGTGCTGGTAGGCAGATTGTTAGACACAGTTTAGACGAGGTGTGTTTGTCTTCGTTGCCTCTTCACTTTCATTGAGCCCGCCCATTAGTTTTTCCCATCCAACTTCAACCATCAGGGCAGAAAGAAGGCTGATTTCAGACTCTCCCTTGGTGACTTTGTTCAGCAAGCGGTAGTCAGGGAAGCTAATAATGAAATTGAGTCACTGCCAGCAGCCATATTGTATTAACAGGCAAGAGATAGAAGGAACCTTTTGTCTGAAGAACGCCAAGCCTGTAGGGCTTAGGAGTGACGATGGTGTGTGTCGCTGACAGTAATACCCCTGGCACTGTATGTGTGTGTGCCCTTGCATACACAGTAGGCTACGTGTCCAAAAAAAAAAAAAAAAAAATCCTCTTGTGGATTCATGCATGTTTGCAGAAATCCAGACGATGCATATGTTTAAGTTATCAGAGCTAATGTGAGATACATGAGCGAATGCAGATTTCTAGCATGGCTTCCAATGCAGTCCTGGAAAAAAACCTGTAGTAATTAGCTTCAAAATAAACTGGGCTCTACCTGCAACCAGTGAGTGTGTGCATCTGTATTCTTAGGTGTTGGCGTCTCATTAACAGGATTTCTTGTCCAATAGCCTGGAATAGACAAAAGGTAATTGGCTTAGCCTCTCAGTTAATCAGACTAAAGGCATTGTAACATATCACATTTTAGGCTTTTGGCTGACGATCATATCCAAAGAGACTCAGAGGGAAGGATAAGCAACTTATTCTCATCGTGAGGTAGATGCTGTATCTAGAACTTAACATTGGTATTTGGTTTTGTCTAGGAAGCTGTATTCTTTCAAGATATTTAGCCACTTGGAACCACAAAAACTTGGTTGTGGTTGCTGACTGGCCTTGCTCGATGCAGCGTAACGCTGTTGAGCATGCAATGGGTTTCAGAGCGCAGCTGTGCCATTGCCGCCTTTGGTCTGAAAGGCCCTAATGCAACCACTGGTTCAAATATGTTTATGAAGCCCTTTTCGTGTCAACGAACATGCTAAATATGTTCTGGCGGCGGAAAATGAAACGCACTTCAGCACCGCTGCTGGAGAAAATCCTTGGAAACACTGGACACAGTTAGGATTCACTGTAAACTCCTGCTTGGCCAGATTAAGAGGAAGACTGCGTGCTAAGTAACTGATATAGGCCTCATTTAGGGATTAACACTAACATTACCTCTCACACACTCTATCCAGGTCAATGGGCCGTGTTACCATGTTAATGTGAAGGCTTACGGCTTTTTTTATTAGGCTGAAATAACCGCTGATGGGAGGTCAACACCAATTTACACCACCTGCACTGCATCTTCTCACTCTAATCGCCGGTTCAGTCTTCAAAAAGGTAGTCTGAATGTAGTTCCTGACTTTGACTTAAAGGTCCCATGACATGATGCTCTTTTGATGCTTTTATATAGGCCTTAGTGGTCCCTTAATACTGTATCTGAAGTCTCTTTTATATAGGCCTTAGTGGTCCCCTAATACTGTATCTGAAGTGTCTTTTATATAGACCTTCGTGGTCCCCTAATACTGTATCTGAAGTCTCTTTTATATAGACCTTAGTGGTCCCCTAATACTGTACCTGAAGTGTCTTTTATATAGACCTTAGTGGTCCCCTAATACTGTATCTGAAGTCTCTTTTATATAGGCCTTAGTGGTCCCCTAATACTGTATCTGAAGTCTCTTTTATATAGACCTTAATGGTCCCCTAATACTGTATCTGAAGTCTCTTTTATATAGACCTTAGTGGTCCCCTAATACTGTATCTGAAGTCTCTTTTATATAGGCCTTAGTGGTCCCCTAATACTGTATCTGAAGTCTCTTTTATATAGGCCTTAGTGGTCCCCTAATACTGTATCTGAAGTCTCTTTTATATAGGCCTTAGTGATTCCCTAATACTGTATCTGAAGTCTCTTTCCCGAAATTGAGCCTTGGTGCAGAATTACAGCCACTAGAGCCAGTCCCACAATGAGCTTTCCTTAGGATGTGCCATTTCTGTGTCTGTAGCTATTGAGGAGGAGAGGGGGAGGGGCAAGGTGGAGGGTGGGGGTGTGGTCTTGACCAACTGCCACTTTACCATAGGCATGCTGGGGGAACGCATATTAATGTTAAAAAAACTCATAAAGTAAAATTTTCATGCGATGGGACCTTTAAAGTGAACAAAATATTGCAAAAAGTAGAACACAACTACGCATTTTTACCTACAATAATGCTCACTGATTTCATTCATACATTCCTACATTTCCTAAAATGTTTTTTGGACAATTCACTTGTGGGCTTAATGCATCATGTTGTTTTTTTGTTTCTATATACAGTATATATACAGGATATGCGCATTTAAAAAAAGAAGAAGCTTTTAGCCACACCATGCGACGCGGCTCTATGGATGGCAATGTCATCCTGTCAGTCGATCCACCACTTTGGTCCAGGCGGAAATATCTTGACAACTAGTGGATGAATGGCTGTGAAATATTGTACAGACATTTATGTTTCCTTCAGGATGAATCGTAATAACATTGGTGATCCTCTGACTTTGTGTCTAGCGCCACCATGAGGTCAAACTATTGTCTGATACTTTTGTTTATCACCAATTCTTGCAAAACTAATGACATTTCCATCAGCCTCAGCTGTACTTTGTGTTTTGTGCCAATTAGTACATGTTAACATGCTAGCAAAGTTAATTAAGATGGCAAACATCATATCTACTACACACTAGCAGGTTAGCATGTCATTGTGAACATGTTAGCATGCTGGCGTTAGCATTCAGCTTAAAGCTGTTCCTTAAGTACAGGCAAACTGGGTCGCTAACATGGCTGTAGACTCTAATCTTGTAAACATGTATAGTTTATGGGATGGATTTTTTTTAAACTAATACTGCAATAAATTCTGCATACACACACTAACTGAATGAGTACTGTCTGTACTCTGTGTGTACTGTAGCCTACTGTATATCTTGCTCTATCTGAGATCAAAATGGGTAATTATATACCGTTGGTGGGATGAGGAACAAAGATAAAAGACAATAACACATTTGCATGGACAAAATACTAAACTCGAGATTTAGAAACTATTAAAACACTTCCATGGAGTGAGGAAAAAAAGAGGAAGAGAAACCCACGGATTTAAACCTAACAGGTTGTGTAAATGCAGTCTGATGTAAAAGGCACAGCTCCTGAAAAGGAGTTAATCAATAGCAGAACTCTGTTCCATTTACTTCCAGGAACGGCCGGCAGTGAGGGTTCCTGGATGAGCTGAATAATGAGTCGTGGCTTGTATAGATGGAGTCTGAAAGCTCTGGTTTGATCCAGCGCTCCAAGGCTCTGCTTCACCATGTTTTATCGATTTTTGAAACCATTGATCCAGTAAGGAGGTCTAGGCACGAATGAGGACACAGTTTACATCAAAACAGCTTAGTTTGTGCATCAGTGAGTTGGTGTGTCAGTGTGATATGTTTTGGCAGGGGAATATTTTGAGTGTTGGGGAGGTTTTATTGGCCGTTGGGCTGGTTTTGATTGCCCATTGGGCTGGTTTTGTCATACAGACCTGGCAAACCTGGGAGAGGGAGAAAAACTCGTGCTCTTGGCAGAAGAGCCATGGACTGTGATTACTCTGAGCAGCATGCATGGAAATTAATTACAATATATTATATCTCATTTTTCCACTGATGGTCTAAAGTCACTAAATTTGTCACTAGTCACCATTTAAAAAAATATTTTTTTTATAGATTTTTTTATTATTTTCTTGCCAAGTTGGCAACACTGGTGATACCCAACCTCAGGGGTACTTCTGCTATTACCATGGGTATACATGGGAAGATTGTGGAGTAGCTCAACTAATTTAGAAAAATAGAAATTACAATGATTAATATATATCTTCACATTGAGTGAGCTGTAACACCTGGGCACCACATGTTTGCACCAAAGACTGTTAATATCAGTGGACAGAGCATGTGTGACGTCACCCATTGGTTTGTGGAGATCTGCTATGAGTCGTTGAGTTTGCCGTTACGGGCGCAGCCATCCTGGTTGCAGATGTGACCATTTTAGACGAGTGAGGGAGGAGCCCTTACACTCTACGTTACGTCACGTTACGTTACACACTTTCACTGGCAATCACATCATAGCCACGCCCTAAAACACCCCCTGCTTTAGCGACAATTTTAAAATCAACGAGACCATAATTCACTACTGTAACACAAACTCTTCCAGATCTGTCTTCATTTTGGTTTTATAAATTGTCTGTGTCCAAAAGCTGTGGATGTACAAAAGCCTTCTATATTTAACTGGATTTATTTTTGTTGTATAAATGACAACTGAGGCTGGTTTATTCTCAAAAGGCTGAAACTAAAATGGCTCAACTGTCCAAGACAGTATTGCTGCTGTAATCCAGACTTTAAGGATAGGCTTAAAACATGGTGGGAAAAAAAGGAGACAAAATGATAAACACTGCTTTTTTATGTCAGTGCTGTTCTGAATAAGCAGTTTATTCTCTCTCTCTCTCTCTCTCTCTCTCTCTCTCTCTCTCTCTCTCTCTCTCTCTCTCTCTCACACACACACACTTTGGTTTTAGGAACTTTAAAATTAATCACACCTCTGGGATTTAGATTTTTTGGAAACTCTCACTTTAAAGCCCTGGACTGGCGTAATTCAGGCATGCGGTGCGATGTGGCAATCCAGCTGATCACCTGTGTGTGTGTGTGTGTGTGTGTGTGTGTGGGTGTGTGTGTGTGTGTTATTAAAGTATAAACTGCTTATTCCTGCTCTGTCAAACACAGAGCTGCTGTTATGAAACGAGCAACTGTGTTTATTCTCTAAACCTTTAAGAAGATTGGTGCCATTTGGGCTGAGCGTGTCCATTTTGTGTGTGTGTGCGTGTGTGTGTGCGCGCGCGCGTGTGAGGTTTGCATTTTGTCATCAGCTGTAGGCTATTTATGCATACACGTGAGGATATGGGCTATGTGAGTGTGAAGGGGGCGGCCTCCACCAAAGAAATGGTGGAAAGAGAGAGAGAGAGAGAGAGAGAGAGAGAGAGAGAGAGAGAGAGTAAGGCAATGGAAGAAAATAAAAAGAAGTGACAGGAACTTCTTGAGAGAAGAAAACAACTACTCTAAGAGAAAAACAAGGAGTACAAGAGAAACAAAGTGACAGATGGAGAAAAGGCAATTAGAGTAGAAAAAGAGAAACAGATGAGACAGAGGTTGGAGAAAATAAACGGGGGAGAGAGAGAGAGGACAACACATAGACAGAGTGGAGAAAAGGAAAGAGAGAGTAGGGAAATGGACAGAGGGAGCGGAGGAGAAGAGAAAGGCAGCTCATGCTCCACGAGTAAGTACGCGAGTAAGTCTCCTCTTGGTCCGGTGCTCAAGCTAAAGTCCACGCAAACACTGACATTCAAGACAGTTCAGTAACTTTCAAAGACATGTTTTTGTCTACAACAAAAAATAGGCTTCTAGACCAAAGAAGCTTATTTTTGTGTTCCCGTATAGCGTGCTTTCTGTGGTCAATTTTAGGATTTGATTTATTTATTTTTTATTTTTTTTTATATATAGGATAGCTGAAGAGAGGGGGGGGAATGACATGCAGCAAAGGGCCACGGGTCGGACTTGAACCCGGCCCGCTGCTGTAAGGACTAAGCCTTAGTATATGGGGCGCACGCTCAACCAGGTGAGGTACCAGTGTGCCCCTTTAGGGTTTGATTTAGGGCTGAGTTTAGTTTGAGATTAAGTATCAGGGTTAGGGTTAAGGTCGGGTTCAGGTTAAGACGAGGAGAAACCCATATCAAGGAGGAAACCAACTTCGACGCAGTTTGAAGAACTTTCAAGGACTTGTTATAACTGCTGATTCGAGTTCCGTAAATCCCCATTTTTGCTGAGAGTTTTAATGCCAATGGGAAGCCTGATACCAAGACTTGGTACTATGTAGCAACGCACCAAAATATGATTCTGTGACGTTAAGAGGGTCAGCAACATTTACATCTACACATCTAAATCTATATACTATGGAGTCAGTATTTTTGGTATTCAAAATGTAGCGTGTGACCATGACAACAACGTTTGTAGCAATTAATGATTCATTTCATGATTTGAATGAGTTTCCAATTTTTTTTCAACTAATGGCTTGGTCTGTGTAATGTATTGAAGTACAGTGAAAGACGCATGGCTTTCAATCAAATCAAATGAATCGTGTAAGTCATTTTTAAGCAAAAGATCTCTGGTTTTCTTATTACAGGATGTTAAACTGAATATCTTTGGGTGTGGGACGGTCGTTGTTTGGACAAAAAAAGCTATTCCAATATGTCAACTGGGCTCTGGGCAAATTGTGATTGCAGAATAAGAAAACCTGCTTATATTCACCTTTTTAAGAAGCTGAAACCAGTGATCTTTTGCTTAAAAATGACTTACACGACTCCTTTCATTTAAGTGAAAAGCAGTAAAAGGTTTCATGTTGAACTTTTTTTTCCAATTTGAAATGTGGTGCTGTAAAAGGACAAGTTTGGTCTAAACTCCTTAAATGTGCAAAATCATCATGAAACCTCACTCTGATGCAAAAGTAGCAGGAATAAAGGAAGAAATAGATGGGTGGTTGTCAAACAGACTAACCTGTGTAGTTGCTGGTGCTGCTCTGAGTTGGCAGAGTCTCTGTCTGTGCTTCCGTTGGCATCTGGGCTTCAGTCTGCAGGTCTGGCTGCAGCTGGATTATGGTGCCGGTCCTGTCCTCCGGCAGCGACTCGCTAACGATGCTCTGCAAGTCCTCGGGGCTCAGAGTGGAGCCCCTTGCCTGGACCACAGCACAGAGCAGGGGGCACAGCAGCATCCAGAGGTGGGTGCCTGTGCTTTGAGCGGTGGGTCCAACTTTGGGATACATGGGGGTCACGTAATAAAGAAGAAGAGCTCTGTAAGAGGAAGGAAGGAGGATTCACAGCCTCATAGCCGGGTACTTTGACTCGACCAGAGTCTCAGTATGAGGTGAAAAGACCCTTTAGGGGAAAGTTTGGTGCTTCCCTTTCCTCCTTTTTCTTTTCCCTGTCTTCCTCTGCTGCTTTTCCTCTCCCCTTGTCCTTCCCTCCTCTTCTCTTACTTCTTCTATTCTGTCCTCCTCTTCTTTTCTGCTTCCCTCCTCACTCCCTTGGCGGAGAGAGGAAAACCCCCTCTGCGCTCCCACTCATGATGCTGCCGTGCTGCGAGAAGGGATGACAGAGAAGGAGAGAAAGTAAAGGAGTGTGTATGTTAATCTGTGTATATGTGTGGTAGATCCAGCTGTAATCTGCTCTCACATGCTGTTGTTTCCCCTCCAGCCCTCTCCTCTCCTCTGTCCCTGAGCTCGTGCTCTCGCCACTCTCTCTCTCGGTCCGCCGCTCTCTCCCTCCCTCTGATCTCCTGCTGGGCTGACTGAGCTCTTGCATAACACTAACTCATTCGCTGAGCTGTGCTGAGCTGTAACTCATGCAGCCTTAAGTCCTGATATTCCTGGTTGCTGCTCTTTCCCTCTCTGCCCCTCTCACCATGTTTCCGTCTCACTCTGTAGTTTCAGTATATTGATTGCATAGACGGTGCCACTTAGACTTTTACCGGAAAATTCAGACTGATCAATAATTGCTATTGGATGGCCCCGATAGATCACAAGCTAGGGGGTTAGCTTGTGACCCTCAGCTTAGCCACCTGGGTAAGAGAGGCTCGGAAGCTTGGAGCTGCCTAAACGGTATACAATTAGAACACAGAGTACAATTGATCGAAAAGCAGACTGAAAACTAAATCAGAATTTATAAATGTGTACAGCCTGCTATCACCAAACGGTGTATGAATAACGCACCAATTTCTATAGTATATTTTAGTTTTTGTGTCTTTTCACACCATGCCATACTTTTACATGCACATAATGATCAGTTTTTTTGCCCTAATTCCGAAAAAAGTGTGTTTCTTCTTTTCTTTTGGGCATACATCTCTACCGCAGCCCTGCAAACTGTTGGCTAGTTGGTTTGTGTAACACAACCATAGCAACGCACAGAGATGACCGAAAGCAGTAAACCGGAAAGGGGCCGTAAACTGTCCGCAAACTGTCCCAAACTGCGGTAGGAACCTCGTTTGAGACACTTATTCCGATTGCACTGTATACATGTCCAAAGAATGCTCCTAAAAGCCGAATAATACCGGCATATCCCACGTCTTAATGGGAAAATGATAAATTCGGACAAAGGCCTTATTCGAATATATATATATATATATATATATATATCCAAACGGAGTATGCTGTTTACATGTATCAAATTCTGAATATTGTCATATTCAGAATAATAGTGGAATATTATTGTGCAGGTGAACATACTCAAGGTAGTAAAAAGAGCGAGAAAGTTTGAAGTTTGTGTACGGAGGAGGATGGGGTCTTATGTCGGAGGTATCTACTGCAAGACTTCCGTTAACTGTGACACAGAAGTATACATTTTACCTAAGGAGGGCTGTGTTTCCTAAATGAAGGGGAACTTACTTACAAAGATGTTGGATGCTACCTTTGACGTTTATAGCTTTATGAGGTACAGGCACAATTGGACATATTGGAAATAGTTGCCAACCATGCCCTTTATCAGTAAAATTGATCGGGGAAGATCCAGGACTAGGTGGAGAGATTCTATCTCCACACTGGCCTGGGAATGACTCGGAATCCCCCGGTCAGAGCTGGCTAATGTGGCTTGGGAAAGTGAAGTTTGGGGTCCCCTGCTTGAGCAGATTACCCCGGATAAGCAGATGAAGATGGATGGATAAAATTGATAACCACAACAAGCTTTTCTGGCGTTAAAATTCAACATGACATGTGTTTGAATCTCTTTCTTGTTTTTCCCTTGCAACCATGCGGCGAATAAGCGTGACTACAGTACCTGCCTACCTTCACCTGTGTCTCTGAGTGTGCACACCGTTGGGGGGTGTGTGTGTGTGTGTGTGTGTGTGTGTGTGTGTGTGTGTGTTCATCCTCATGTGCGTACAGTATGTATCGCAGGTGAATGCTCAGGTGTAATATGAAGACACAGATGGCTCTTGTTGATAGCCCTCTAGTCAGAAAGTCCATGCTAAGACATGAATAATTGATGCATCTGGGACCAAAAATAGGGGTACGAGATGGAGAGAGAAAAGAAAAAAAAGATGGTGGAGAGCGATTGAAGAGTAAGAGAGGAGCAGGCAGAGTGAGCGATGACATGAGAGCGAGAGGAAAACAATCACAGAGAGAAGGAAAGACAAGCGAGAGATTGGGGGGAAAAAAAGACAGATGAAATGAGATCCAGCGCTTTTAGTGTGAGAAAACTGCCATCTATCAAATGTTCGGCCAGTAAACGGGGACGCGATGGACTCTGCATCCGCCAACTACATTATTTACAGCCACAGCTTTGCCAAAGTGGACACAGGAAAGGCTTCAAAGGACTGGTCCAAGATTTTATTTTAAGCCATCAAATTAAAGCTGCACTAGGCAAGTTTTTTTTTTCTTTTTTTTTTAAATACACCCATCCTATCAGTGTGAATCTGAAAGAAGGTGAAGAAGGTGTCAGGGTTTCATTGATGCTGGGAAATGCTCTAAGTGCACAGGAAGTGTGAACACACTTTGATGAGTTAACACTCTTTGCAGAGAAACAACACGGAGACGCTTTTTGGTGCAAACGCACACGTTTTGCATCACACTTTTTTAAAACCTGGTCCCAGGGTGAAAAAAATCAAAAACGCGGCCCTCGCGGCTTTGTTTGGACGGTGAAGCCACATACTTGCGTATCAATGATGTCATCGCCACACCCCTCGACCTTCGAGAAGTGGGGCATCAAGTTTTCATAAAACAAAATGTACAGTATATCTGAATACAATACACAATTTCTATAGGCTCAGTCTGCCACTTGTTTCAAAACAATTCCAGAGCCGGTTCCATTATCAGAATTTTGGATATTCATCATGGAAACATGAATTGGTCATGTGATGGGCTGGGAAAATTGGCAGAACAGGCATGCAAAATTACGAATCCCACTATGGCCACGCTAAGACCCACTTCGCTATGGCCACGCTAAGACCCACTTCGCTATGGCCACGCTAAGACCCACTTCGCGTGGCCATAGTGGTCGATTGGTTGAGGTTAGGCATTTGACTTAGAGTGGTTAAGGTTAAGATAGCCGATTGGTCAGGGGATAGGTTACGTTACCTTGCGTAAGAATGGACGCCTAGCCAATAGTAGCTATTGAAAGGCGGGTCTTGGCGTGGCCATAATGGGAAAAAAATTCTCACAACAGGTCCTTCCCCTGCTGCCTGCTCTCCTAACCATAACACAATCTGAACATCTAGTAGGTAAAGTGCTGAGATTTTAGTTTTTTAGATTATTTTATACAGCTGAAGACATGAAAGGGGAGAGAGAGGGGGAATGACATGCAGCAAAGGGCCGCAGGTCGGAGTCAAACCCGGGGCCGCTGCGTCGAGTAGTAAACCTCTATATATGGGCTCCCGCTCTACCAACTGAGCTATCTGGGCACCCAGAGCTGAGATTTTTGTTTAGACTTTTAGACTGCAGCTAAATGCTAAAGTTGATCAGTGTCTGCCACACGTGCATGTAGGCAATGTTGTGTCTTCAGTAGAGATGTTCCGATACCGATACCAGTATCGGTATCGGCTCCGATACTGACTAAAACGCTGGTATCGGTATCGGGAAGTACTGGAGTTTATGCACCGATCCGATACCACGTAATAAAGCCCTAAAGAAAATCTACATTAAAGAAGTTTATTTATGTTCTTTTTCCGTTATAACTTACTGTCAAACTGGAGAATAAAAGAAAGTTCTGGGGAATTCATTGTTTGTGTTTGTTCATGTTTCACAAAGAGTTTAACCTGAGCCAGACCGACAACAAAGATAGAAATCATATCACATCCATACAGGGATAGTAGTATACAGCTGTTAAAACATAATGAAATATATGACACTCTGGTATCGGATCGGTACTCGGTATCGGCCGATACGCAAGTTCAGGTATCGGAATCGGTATCGGGAAGCAAAAAAGTGGAATCGGGCCATCTCTAGTCTTCAGCTTGCTTTGCTGACCAACAACCAACCTAAGCACAGTTTGGTCAGAGGGCGATTACCATTTACTATAATGCCTGCATAAACAGTCATTTATAATAAATAATATATATATATATATATATATATATATATATATATATATATATATAGGCATCAAAACTATGAATGAACACATGGAATTATGTACTTAACAAAAAAGTGTGAAAAAACTGAAAACATGTCTTATATTTTAGATTCTTCAAAGTAGCCACCCTTTGCTTTTTTTGATAACTCTGCAAACCCTTGGTGTTCTCTCAATGAGCTTCATGAGGTAGTCACCTGAAATGGTTTTCACTTCACAGGTGTGCCTTGTCAGGGTTAATTAGTGGAATTATTTCCCTTATTAATAAAAAAGCAAAGGGTGGCTACTTTGAAGAATCTAAAATATAAGACATGTTTTCAGTTATTTCCTGAATATTTTTTAAGTACATAATTCCATATGTGTTCATTCATAGTTTTGATGCATTCAGTGAGAATCTACAATGTAAATAGTCATGAAAATAAAAAGGAAACGCATTGAATGAGAAGGTGTGTCCAAACTTTTGGCCTGTACTGTGTGTATATATATATATATATATATATATATATATATATATATATATATATATAGTTTCCTTAATTTGCTACTTGCAGCATTTTCTCACATAAATTAATCATGACCACATTAATTATGAAACATGCTAGATGTAAAACTAGCAAACAAATGAGCTCGTCACAGAGCAGACTAGCAGCCTCTACTCTGCATTTTGCGTTGTGTTGGATCATAGTGTAAATCTGCTGAGCTGCTTTAACAGGAAGGGTAGTGAAGCTCTGCTGGTTGAAAGAGTGGAAGTCAAACATGGGAAGGAGAAACAGAAAGCGACTGGTGCTGACAGATGTCCATCACGTGTTTCACACTTAAAACAGTGTGTATTCGCAGGACTGTGTGTGTTAATGTGCACAGCGAATAGTACAGTTTGAGTGGATTATGAGGATTAAGGAAGATATAATAAGACAGATATGGTCACAGGATATTTGTCACTTTCCATTCTTTGTCAAACTAAAATGTGAAACTGAAGCTTTTATATTATTTATCTATAAAAAACAAAGAAGTCTCTCCAAGAAAACAGTCAGCCTACCATATGTGTGACCAAGTGGAATATGTTGGATCTGACAGTGTAACAACTTACTGAGACATTGTTTGTAATAACACTGCAACAAGACAAATAAAAAGACTGTTGGTTTTGCTAAATACAGTAGTAAGCACTGCAAACAGTCATTTTTTGGCCACTTAGTGGCAGCAGAATAATCTGTAAACACAACAATAAAAAGTTATAAAGTTTATTTGCTCACGTGTTAGCAAGCAGTTTCTATATCCTGGATGTTGGACATTCACTTTCAGCTTTGTTTAGTCAATTGTCATATTGTCACTATGAAAATACTGATTAATGCAGCTTAAAATATGTACTTTCTGAAATGTAAGGCAGACTTCCTGCTGTTTCTGCACAGCTGGTATTGGCTAAAATATCAAGAGCAGCTTTTTTACAGTTTGGAGATAAAGCAAAGGAAAAACATTATATATAAAATATAGAGGAACAAGGCTGGTCTAATAGCATAGGGAACAATTAACAGCTAATTTCATATTATATCACAGTCCAGAAAAAAATCTAATTATTTTAAGTTCTAATGTCTGGCAGAACATAAAACTGCATAAAAAGACAGACCGCACTCTTTTCAGAGCTTATCAGCCAGAGGAAGGAAACACATGCTCACTTTGTTTTGATGAATATTAAAGCGACATGTACAGTGTAGTTATTTTAAGGAGTATTTAACTCTTGAAATCAGTCTGTCAAACACACAATCACAGAGGCAGTGGCAATCTGCAGCTTTGCCACTATCAACCTAATCCCTAATGCGACATCTTAGAGCACATAAAATACTGTTATATAATCCAAAAACACAGCACAGCCACACACATACAAGTACACTCTACACACACACACACACACACACACACACACACACGCGTACTTTAACACAGGCTTGACTTAGTCCAGTCTTAGTCTCTCTCCATGATATGTTTATACACACATGCCTACACGTATATATTGTGTATTAATCATACATGCATTTATACGGTACATTTTTACCATGGACATGTTTGTATATTTATATGTCTGTGTGTGTGTGTGTGTGTGTGTGTGTGTGAGTGAATTTGTTTGTGAATAGTGTGTGCGGAGCACAGCACATAAAGCCAATAATCAGTGCTAAGTAGGGAAATGCAGGGTCACACAGGACAGAGGGGCTTTCCTCTAATGAGAGGGTAACGAAGAACAAGACAAGCCCTTCTCACCAGGGTTCAAGTAATCTGTGGCAGCAGCTCAAAGATCGAGTCATCAATCAGAGGGTAATGAGGCTGCACAGAGCCGAAAGCTGCTCTGATTGGGCCGCAGTTTGAAACAGGATTCTCTGAAGCGCCTGGAAAGCTCTACTTCTGATTATGCCATTGCCACCTTGATTCTATTTTACTAAAAAACTTCACCTTATACTTATAGTCCAAACAACCTGTCACGTCTGTACTTAAACATTCTTATTTTATTTGTCAAAAGTTATACATACATTTTTTATTTGTAGTTAACACAGTGCTCTTCACACATTTAATGCTGTGCCTGGAGAAGTTTGTAGGTCTGTGCAAGCTCTTACCTGTAGTTTCCTGTCTGCTAAACTCTGATTTGCAAATGTGTTCCTTTATTTCCATGCCTTTTAAACTTAAAGCTGCACTAATCAATATTTTACATTAATAGGATAAATGACCATATGTGATGCAAAAGAGGTCTCTCATAAACCCTTTTTCCACTTGGTTTAAAATGTGTCTTGTGCGATATGATCACAGCTAAATACAAATGTAAACAACCACCAAGACGCATTGTGATTCTCACTCGATTAACCACACATCTTTTGTAGTGTACACGCTAATGCGTCCCGAAAAATACCTTATCAATTATGTGGGCGTGGTAGCTGTTTTGGTGACAGCGCATCAACGCTATATAATTTGCCCTTTTTATGCCAAGTTGGACGAGGTGTTACGTGACAACGATATCTTCAGCTGTACCGACACAACCGCTAACGTGACTGGTGAGAGTGTGGACGTAATAATTGTGCTTTGACCCTTTGGGAGTGATGTAGGCAGTAACAAAATCTGCATGCAATTGGTCAGCTGGAGACGCATTATAGACAAGAGTGTGAACGGCGTGTTCGTATCACACACATGAAACCAAGTGTACAGTGGAGGAAATAAGTATTTGACCCCTTGCTGATTTTGCAGGTTTGCCCACTTACAAAGAATGCAAAAATCTACAATTGTAATCATATGTACATTCTAACAGTGAAAGACAGAATCCCAAAGAAAATTCCAGAAAATCACATCATAGGAATTTATTAAAATTGATAACCATCTGATGAGGAAAAACAAGTATTTGACCCCCTGGACAAACAGCAAGTATTCTGGCTCCTACAAGCCAGTTAGTCTTTCTTTAAGACACAGCCCCAATCCGAACCAATTATCTACATCAAATACACCTGCCTCACCTCGTTACCTGTATAAAAGACACCTGTCAACACACAAACAACCAGCATCCAACATCACCACCATGGGCAAGACCAAAGAGCTTTCTACGGACATCAGGGACAAGATTATTGATCTGCACAAGGCTGGGATGGGCTACAAGAGAATCGGAAAGCAACTTGGAGAGAAAAGATCAACTGTCGGTGCAGTTATCAGGAAATGGAAGAAGCACCACACCACCGCCAACCTCCCTCGGTCTGGGCCTCCACACAAGATCTTGCCTCGTGGGGTGTCCCTGATCATGCGAACGGTGAGGAATCATCCCAAAACCACAAGGGGGAACTGATGAATCAACTGAAGGCAGCTGGGACCACAGTTACAAAAGAAACGGTTGGTAACACACTACGCCGTCATGGATTGAAATCCTGCAGCGCACGCAAGGTCCCCCTGCTCAAGAAGAAACATGTACAGGCCCGCATGAAGTTCGCCATTTACCACCTGGACGACTCAGAAGAGGCCTGGAAGAAGGTGATGTGGTCAGATGAGACCAAAATAGAACTTTTTGGCCTCAACTCAACTCGTCGTGTTTGGAGGGCAAAAAACACCGAGTACAACCCAAAGAACACCATCCCCACCGTCAAGCATGGTGGTGGCAACATCATGCTTTGGGGGTGCTTTTCAGCCAAGGGGACGGGACAACTCCATCGTATTGAGGGGAGGATGGACGGGGCCATGTATCGTGGAATTCTGGACCGACATCTCCTTCCCTCAGTGAGAGAGCTGAAGATGGGTCGAGGATGGGTGTTTCAGCACGACAACGACCCTAAGCACACCGCCAAAGCAACAAAAGAGTGGCTGAAGAAGAAGCACATGAAGGTTCTGGAGTGGCCTAGCCAGTCTCCAGACCTGAATCCGATTGAAAATCTTTGGAGGGAGCTTAAAATTCGAGTTGCCAGGCGACATCCTCGGAACCTGAATGATTTGGAGGCTGTCTGCAGGGAGGAGTGGGCCAACATCCCTGCCGAAATGTGCACAAACCTTGTCACCAACTATAAAAAATGTTTGACATCTGTGCTGGCCAATAATGGCTTTTCTACAAAATATTAACATGCTGTTTGTCCAGGGGGTCAAATACTTGTTTTTCCTCATCAGATGGTTATCAATTTTAATAAATTCATATGATGTGATTTTCTGGAATTTTCTTTGGGATTCTGTCTTTCACTGTTAGAATGTACATATGATCAAACCTGCAAAATCAGCAAGGGGTCAAATACTTATTTCCCCCACTGTAAGAGCCATAGTCACAATCCCACCCAGACCCATCACACAACTCTGAAGTTCCTATCCGCTCTACAGAGCATTTTAGCATCTTTCAGCTCATTGTTTTGGATTCAAGGCCTGGAAAATTTGCAAGATTGCTCCGTTGCCGCCGGAAATTCCGCCGGATGTCATTCTTTTTGGCCGGATGTCCGTTACCTCCCAGTCTCTCTGTGTTGGCATTCTAAACTGAGGTGGATTTATGAGGACTATTGCTCCTCAGATCTCTGCAGGGTAAATCCAGACAGCTAGCTAGACTATCTGTCCAATCTGAGTTTTCTGTTGCACGACTAAAACAACGTACACACGTTCCACCTAAACAAGTTCCTTCCCATGGCTGTTTTTCAGAGGAATTGTTGCTCCGTCCGGCGATTAGCGCCGCCCAAGACGATTGTGATTGGTTTAAAGAAATGCCAATAAAATAGATTACCTCTTTCTCCCATCCCGGAATGCTTTGTGGACTAACCAGATCCTCCTCCGCAGCGCTGTTGAGGAAGGTCTGGCAATGCGAGACTAATCGAAATTAGCCATTTAGTCATTTTAGCATGACATTATTGTACATAGTTCAAGAACTTCAAGTTATCTTTAACTTTTAAAATAGTTTCAGGTACAACGTTACAAAACTAAGATGACATTTTTTTTTTTCATGAATGATTTCATATATTTTGAAGTGTTTTTCGGTGTGCACCAGTGGCGTCTTGGGTCTTTTGATTCCTGCTGCGACAAGAAGAGAAGCGAAGCAAGGGTCAAACAAGAGGGAGGGGATTTGAAGGGCAGGGATCAGAACTGGATGGTAGCTGGTTCAAATCCCTGAGACAGCTGGGGTATGATCCTATACAAGAATTCACTGCTGGAGCGTCCTTAAGCTTTTACTGAAGGATTGTGTCACAAACCTTACAGATAATTGTGTTTGGTTGACTTAGAGGTGTTGAGAATTGGAGTGTAGCCTCAAAACACTGCTACGTGTGAAAGATGAGAACTTGAAGTTATTGATCTCTGCAGGAAACTGTGCCATCACAGAAAAACAGAAAAGGAAAGACAAATATGAAGCCAGAGAAAACAACTTCAACTAACTGTACACATAGTTATGCTTTAGGGCATTTCATCATGAAAGGGGAGAGAGAGGGAGAAAGATGTGCAGCAGAGGGCCGCAGGTCGGAGTCGAACCCGCAGACGCTGCGTCGAGGAGTAAACCACTATATGTGGGCATGCGCTCTATCAGGTGAGCTACCCAAGCGCCCAATCAGTAGTTACTTTGACAGTTCTCTGGTTTCCACATGTGCAGATTACCGCTCCAATCACAAGACGGAAACACTGAACTATGTGTAAATTTGTACCCTGGGGATTTAGGTAAAGATCCAAGCTTTGGGCGACTCCCTGCAGCTTTGACATAGCAACAATGGTAGATTAGAAAAAAGCAGTCGGACAGATAAACGTGCAGTGTGTGAGGCTAGGAGACTTTGGGACCCCTGGAGCTTGTCTGATCTTCTATTTGGTCTACGCTGCGGGACCTAGCTGCCGTAAGAGTCAGTGATTAAGTGGGTATTGTGCCAAGAAAGTTCAGTGAGAGGGCAGCAGCATGATGACAAGTGAATGTATAAATCCTAAACTTTTGTATTTCAACTTTTACAGTGCAAATGAACTATTTTAGGCAAAAAGAGGATTTACAAAGCATTGAAAACTTAAATTACAAAACAAAAATAATTAAATTTGAATTGAAATCAAACAGATGAAAAATATTAGGAATATATGAATAAGAACTGATGAAACCCATCTTAATGGATGTGGTGGAGCAGGCGAACAGCAGACTCATATGGATTTAGATTTGTGTGTGTGTGTGTGTGTGTGTGTGTGTGTGTGTGTGTGTGTGTGTGTGTGTGTGTGAGTTTTATGCATTTTGGATTTGATTCCTAATCTGAGGTCAGAGTTCACTGTAGTCTGGCACTGCTTTTTCTTTTTACATTTCAGGTCTTTCACTGAGATGTAATCCAAAGGGAAACTCTTTTATTATCAACACTGAGTGTTAAAAAGCCTAAACTACTAACTATATCCTACATTTTTTTTTTATTGAATTAAAATAAATTATATAATTTATCTTTAATTAATAATCTTTTTAAAATCTCTTTTCTACCCAGACAGTGAGAAGACTGGTTGCTCTCATGAACTACAGATTTTTCAATATTTACATAAAATAAGAGCAGTATATAAGCCCATACACTGGGGAAGTGTGCAGCACCATCGTTGGTTTTTCTTCAAATTATTTTGTGTTCCTTTAAAAAAGTTCTCTAATCAATGAGTAGAACTGCAGTAAACAATGAGTATGTTTTCCTGCACACTAATATACCACTAGTAGAATTTTTCGATTAAGACTCTAACTAAGATTAGAGCCATTCTTTGGACATGTATACAGCGCAATCGAAATATGCGTCTCAATCGAAATATGCGTCTCAATCAGTGTTTTTACCACAGTTTGGGACAGTTTACGCCCAGTTTACGGCTAGTTTACTGCCCCTTGCCTTTTTAAAGCTTATGGTCAGCACTGTGCGTTGCTGTGGTTGTTGTAAACGAACCAACTAGCCAACAGTTTGCAAAGCTGCAGTAGAGATGCATGGCCAAAATTAAAGCCCACATCTCTAGTCAGAAGGAGACATACACCTACTTGTAAACATTATGAAAGACTTGGATATCAGGTTTTTGGATACGCGCAAAAACGTCGTAACGCCGACCTTTTCAAGAAGGTGGTTGAAGAAATGAAAGAGGAAGGATGTGTATGCACGTTCGAACAAGTCCGTTTAAAAAAAAAAAATCTATTTTGCAAAGTTGCATGTAAACAGGAATATTAGTAGGATATTCATTTTCATCAGCCATGTAAGCAGCTTAGTTGGAATATCGTCTTTTGGAATAAACTGCTTATGTAATTTGGCACAAGGAAAAAAATGCTCTGGCTTGTTTGTATTTCTTTACCCAGTCACAAAGGTCCTGGGTGGCGCTAAGCCCCGATAGCAGAGATAGCAAGAGGGGAGGAACACAGATGCACACAGGCTGTCTCAGCAATGTTCATCCGTTGAGCAAGAGTAAAACTATATTAACAAGCCATTTAAGTACCCTAAAAGCCCCACGTCCCCACAATGAAGTGAGCTGTTAGTTGCTGGGACCTCACAATGTGATGTAAACTAGTACACACACACACACACACACACACACACACACACACACACACAGACAGAACTGTGTGAAGTGTGAAGCCATTGACAAAGTTTTACACAGTGTAAGACTAAAAGAGGTTTAGTGAGGATTAGCAAACAGCGTTTGGGTTTTGTAAGCTCAAAGGTCCAATGAAGTGGTGCTCAAATTACATGTGTTTGTTGTGTTACTTTAAACAATATTTCAATTATTTCAGTATATTTCCTTTATTCACTTGTCATTATAATGGTAACAAATCCCACTTGTTCCATTTTTACACTACAGAGATTGATTGATTGAGAGGATAATCCATTGAAATGTCTCCCTTGCTTTTTACCAGGCAGCCAGGTTTTTTGTTTTGCTGGATAAGAAGCTAATAATTAATCCTCAAGACAACAATGGAGGAAAAGCTGTTGCATACAGCATGTGTGAATTGTTGTCATGTAACGGCCCGGTTTGTGCATGGTTTTGAATACACCGCTTTCATGTAACAATCCATGTGTACAAGGTGTTTTTTAACTTCTGACCAAGGTCTGCTCTTGGCTGGATAATGTCACTTCATGGACATTTTAAGCCAAACAGAAAATTAACTGTGGATTCACAGGGCTGTGTTTATGAACCAGTTCCAACTTTTTCCAGTACTGGTAATATGGAGGTAAGTGAAAAGCTAAACGTGTGAAAAAAGTGAGCTACAGTCAGTGATCTCAAGGAAAACGGCAACATTTATAAAAAGAATCAAACCACAAATACTTTTACTAAATGCAGGACTTTTACTTGTAAAAGAGTATTTTTAAAGTGTGGTATTAGTACTTTTACTTAAGTAAATGATCTGAATACTTTTTTTTTACACACTACTAAGTGTGTAGTGCATTTTGCAAAATCAATTGGTGCATAAAGAGCAATTTAACAGCAGCTGCAAATCTTGTTTTTGCTTAACTTCTCGCCTTGTTGCAATGATGTACTGTACAGGTGTACACCAGGACATATAGTGGCCAAGTCCCTCCCCTTCTAGTTAATATGACAATTTTGATTACAAGTGGATCAGAGAACTGTCACTTGGCTGTCTATTCTGCCAATCTTCCTGGCCCTTGTCACATGACCAATTAATGTTTCCATGATGAATATCCAAAATTCGAAAATTTGAAATGAAAACAAGTGAAACTAATAATGAATGGGTTTTATTTAGCAGAATTATATTATGTTGTTCTATCCTATACAATATTTCCTATATTTTTAAGCAGATTTTCTATGCTGTATTCTGATGCCCCCCTCCCTCTGGCCCCCCCTCTGACTGATTATTGGTACCCTGTGCGCCACCCAACTTAAAAAATCCTGGAATCACTCCTGTCGAACATTATTGCTGACCCCTGCTTTAGAGGCTTTTCTTTGCTCTGTTGATAACTATGTAAAGACAACATTTTTAGCAAAGATATTAAATTATACAGTTCAAAAAGTGATATAGATCAAACTGTGACATTTAAATTGTTACATTCAAAGATTGCTATTAGGGCTGCCTTCTCTCTGGGAAATGCAGCTCACACTGACTCAGGTAATCCTCCAGAGGGCAGTGTGTGACCGTAGCCAGGGTCTCTTAACATTCTGGCCCTGGGCTCCATTTGTTTCACTGTGTATAAACTTGGCAATGTGTTAAGGATTCCAGTTTAGGATTATATGATTTAAAATGTAATTCAAATAATTTTTATTAGTTCAAAAAATGTATTAATTATATTGTTGGTCACAAATACACACTAAAACACTTCCTAGCATGTTGTATAATCAACATGGTCATTTTTATCTGCTGTGGCATCCTTTCATCTTCATGTCTTGGAAGTATTCTGTTATACTGTAGTTATAATAACAATAATAATAATATTAATAATAACTATTTGTATACAAAGTGCTTTGACAGAAGGAAACAAAGGAAACACAAACAAAACACAAATATACATGACAAATAAATAAAAAATAAAAGAAATTAAATAAAACGGAAGATGGGGCAGCTCTAACAGACAGAAAAAAAATCACGATTCGATAAACAAAAATGAAAATAACACGGAAATATGATTGCCCATTTAGCAGAATTACATTATGTTCTATCCTATCCAATATTTCCTATATTTCTAAGCAGATTTTCCATGCTGAATTCTGATAAAATGTCAGATAATTGTGGCACCCCACTTTAAAAAATCCTGGAATCGCCCCTGGTGTAGATACCAACAGAGTTTTGCTGCAACAAGGATACACGCTCACGCACACACCCACGCCCTTATGCAAACTTTACTCACTCCTGATTGGTCGATTCGATATGTGTGTGTGTGTGTGTGTGTGGGGGGGGTTAATTAGCATACCTACCCAGACTCATAAATGTGCCGGGCAGCCTCACCTGATGCCTCAAACAGCATCAAACACAGAGAAGGAGGAGGAGGAGGAGGAGAACAAGAGAAGGAACAGGGACTCTGGGGGTAGTAGTTCATGGAACTAGAGTCAAGCACGGTGGAAGTAAAGTTCACTCACCTTACAGAGACACACACACAGGTCCACACAACTTCAGGAGACTGCTTCCCTCTTCCTCCTTCGGCTCTTTACGGTCGGCGGTGCTTTGAGACCGGTTTGTGACTCTCACACCCGGTCCTGCTGAGTTGCGACCGGTCCGACCCAGAGCCCCGGGTCCTCCATGAGGCTAGAGGCCGCAGCCAGGATGGATGTGTTCAGGAAGCTGTGGAGGGCGCGGAAGCTGATCGTCGTGGTGTTCATCCCGCTCTGCCTGCTTCCCCTGCCGCTCATCCACCCCACCAGCGTGAGTACAAGCAAAAAAATAAAATAAGAATAGAATAGAATAGAATTTTTTTTGTATTATTATAAACAGGAAATAAGGTTAACGTCGACCAGAAAGTCCTGATTTTTAACAACAAATTAAACTGTAGCCTAAGATAAATGTATGGCAATTATATTTGAAATGAAGCCTCATAAAGGTGGAAAAAGTCAGTAAATTGTCCATATTGAGCATGGGTACACTTAAAAGAAACATTTCAAAGATCTATGAGATATCATTATAAATTTCTTTTGTAAGACAGAATCACTAGAAATTGCTTCCTGACTACCACAAAGTGTTTAAGACAGAATATTAAAGGTGATTTAATGTACCAGAACGATAGCAAAAAGCACAGCATATATGAAAGTAGGTCTACCATGCTGCTGATAACAACATTTTTTATTTCAACACTTTCAAAAAAAAATTATTTAGTTAGTCATTATTAAACATATCAACAAATAGCCTAAACCACATAAATACCTATAGGAAACATCCAGTGGATCTGTTGATGTTGCTCTTGGTTGCTGCTAAGGGCTTTACTGTCTTGATGGGACTTTGGTGTGTGTGTGTGTGTGTGTGTGTGTGTGTGTGTGTGTGTGTGTGTGTGTGTGTGTGTGTGTGTGTGTGAGTGAATCAATCAAAAGGCACACTGTCTACGGTTTTGATGAATGCTTGTCCCGATCATCAGCTGAGCTGTGTGTGTGGAGGGGAGATGTCACGACATGTTGATGAGATGGAGATCAGTGTGCTGCTAAAAAAGCAAAGAGGGAGAGAGAAAGAGAGAAGGAGTCAACAACTTAATAGTCATTTAGGCTCATTGTCTTCTGTGAAAGCCATTGAAAAGGAGGAGAAATCTTATTCTGTGGCTCATGTTTGACTTTAGAAAATGTCTCAGACAAATGAAATTGCACTGGGAACAATAGGATTATCTCAATCTGCAGAAATCTGTGCAAGAATTCTCCTTTTTGGGTTGAAATGTGTTGCTCTGTTAGCCAAAGCACAGAGTGGATGCCTTGTAAACTAAATTAGGTGATACATCAGATGAGATTAGAGTTGTACAGAAAAACATGTCTCATTCGTTTTCGTATTTCTTCTTGTTGCATAATACTTATAAAGTAAACTGACAGCTTTTCAACGCAGTTTGGTAAGTTTGTCTGTTGTGTCAAACTTTCAGATGAGGATTTGAGGATAAGGATTTTATGTAAGATTTTGGAATTTAGACAGGTTCTATGTTCAGTGAGGCACAGTCCTGTGGGATTACGTCAACATGCTCTCACGCAATATTATGGCTGCAACTAAATATTGTTTTCATTTGCGATTAATCCTTCGAAATTGTTTCGATTGATCGATTGTTGGCTCTATAAATTGTCAGAAAATGGTGAAAAGTGTTTCGCAAAGCCCACGATGACGTCCTCAAATGTCTAGTTGTTTAGTCCACAACTCAAAGATGATCAGTTTACTGTCATAGAGGAGTGAAGAAACAAAAATATTCACATTTAAGAAGCTGGAATTGGAGAATCTTTTATTTTCTTTCATGAAAAAATTAGAATTCCGAATCTCAACAAAAGACACCTGTTTCTAACGACCGTATTGACAGGAATGAGGCAGGGGAGAATGATGACCAAAACAGCTGGGGCAGTGTGTGTGGGGCATCAAGGCCACTGGGGCCATAGGACACATAATTGTTTGAGTGGCATTAGGCAAATCCCTGACTTGGTGCTGTGACTCACTTTAATGATAATTCATGAGGCTCAAACTGGATCTAGGTCTAAAATTTGTCACTATTAATTAAACATTATCTTACCATATGGTGATTCCAGAAAGTTGGACATAACATACATGATTGCAGTTTGAAACCATTTGAATAAACAGTAACACGTGACAGGTGTTTGTAGCTGACATTCTAATAAATAATCATGCAGTCACATGCTCATTAACGCAATAAACTTTCAGTCGTGTTTTTGCCAACACTTGCTAAATAAGGTAGTTGCTAAACAACCACCATCTCAAACAATAGCGGTACAAGTGGTGCCAGGTGTGTGTTTGTGTTATATATGAGCTCCTCTGTGTCTAAGGTATTTGTTTCTTGTAACATCATTAATATTCACAGGAACTGTTATGTGCCCGCACGTTGTCCGTCAGCCAATCAGCTCTGTCGCCCAGGAGCCTTGCTGTTATGTCAGGACTAGTGGATGTTTGGCGCAGGATGAGGCCAAGAAAGAACAAAAGAACAAAAACTTCACTACAAAGAAGAAGAAAGAAACAATCCAAGCAATTAAGTTATATAATTTCGGCCCCATGTGGCTTCCTTATGACTCCAGGGACCCCAGACTGTGTCAAGAATGTGACAGGGGTATGGAGCGAGAGTGTGTGTGTATGTGTGTGTTTGGAGTAGTACTGTGTCCAGCTGCAGTAGGACAAAACATCTGTTGGATGCAGTCAGGCCAGGTCAGAGAGAGAGAGAGAGAGAGAAAGAAAAGACAGAAATCCAAAGCCTCAACAGTGAACGCCCACTTTTTGCTGCACATTTTGGTTCCGGAAGTGATTGTCCCCATTTAATATCTCCATTGACGTTACATTAAATGCTTATATAAAGAATTTTTAAGCCTGGAACCAAGCCAACTAGCTACAAGATGAATTATGACAGTACAACATTTGATTCGGCGCCAAAAAACATTTTGAAAACGTAAAAAAAGGCAAAAGTGCAAGACCGTGTGCATAAACATTCATAAACGTCAATGGAAGCAGCTCGCTATTGCTGTTCACGGGTGTGGTAAACATTTCCATGGGTAGTGCATCGCGAATAAAACACCTTTTTCTTAAAACAAGGTTGATTTCATACAGTCTTCTAGCTTCTACAGGAGCAGAAACTTTCGTTTCACAATCTCATAGTTCGTGGTCAGTCTACTTTGGATGGTTTAGACATTGTGGCTAAAAATATAAATCCTTATGGAGAAAATTAATGGGATTTTTACTTCCGGAACACACTGTTGAGCTCTATGCTTGTGCCATTTTGCATCCCCATATAAATTAAAAGCCGTAGAAAAGAAGTGAGTCCAACAGAACATATACGTGGATACAAAGAAATCTTCCGTAGGTTGCTACATTACAGTCCATCAAATGTTTGGCTAAGTTAGTGGTGTGGCTCGTGGATTGGCAATGACCGTCTGTCCCTTGGTTGGCCCACCACTTTGGTCCAGACTGAAATATCTCAACGACTGTTGGACGGATTGACATTAAATTGACCTACTTTATTTCATACATGACTTGACAAATCACATTATGCTGCTTTTAAAGTACTGTTGGAAATACCATATCCAAAATGATTCCCATGTTGTTATTTATGAGCAGAGAGCATTGAATGTAACTCAACAGCTGATGGTAAAATAGTTGTTTGTTGACATGTGTTTGTTTATGGCTGATACATGAATGTGTTATAGTGCTTGTAGTTAGCAGGGATGGGAATCACCAAAGGCCCCACCATATGATATTATCACGATACTTCGTCAAGATACAATATTATTGCGATTTTAAACATATTGCGATATTCTGCGTTATATTGCAATGTATTACCTTTATACCAACTTCAAATTATGTCCCCAAAAGAAAACTTTGTCAACATCTGTTTTATCTAAAATAAAAAAAAAATAAAAAAACTCAACTGCACTATCTAGTGGAAATGGAGATGATGGAATACCAATCATCTCCATTTCCTAACATGTCCACAGATAGCAGGGAGTTGATGAAACAAAGGTTTCTGTTACATGTTGAGACAGAAATTGGCCTATCAGCTGTAAAACTGTCAGAGTTGATTGAATTTGAGATAGACGTACAGTATAAGATAGAAAGTCATACGATGTGATTCTTCCAGAAAGCCAAATTAGGATTCAAACTTCTTCCTCTAGCGCTGTTTGCTGTGAAACACACAAACATGGTTTCTTTCACCTCCGGCCCTCAAGCATCACATTCTTTTACACCCTCAGAAAATCGTGTGAACTTTCGCCTAGATTAAAAAAAAAAGAATTAAGAAACAAAATATTGAATTTTCATGCTTGTCACAGCAGTTGTTGCCGCTCTGTCATTTACCATTTCCCTAAAAATGTCAGTTAATCTGAAAGGAATATCCAGGTAGGATGACTGGACTCTTTTTTTCTTAAAATAAGGTACAATGTATTACAATACATTGTGAATAGCACTGCTCTGCAAGTAAACCTTTAGAAGAAGCTGAAACCTTTTTCCAAATACAACAATTTTAGGTCTGATCGTCTTCTATTAGAATAGCAGCATGTATTGACTTTTGTCTGGTTATCACAGAGGTTACATCAGCGGCTTATCATCCCTGCCTCTCTGCTTACCCAGCACTTTGCCTTTACCTTGAACAAAGAAAAGCACAGATGTCTGAGGGTTTGATTGAAGCCACGGTAACTATCTTTAGATAAACCAATAGTCAATGATCGGTGACTGCTGAATCAGATACCTCTGGTGTGTATCTCCCTCACTCTCTGAGTTTATTTATTCATCAATGTCTGTCTCTTTTTATCTGTCCATTTGTTCTTAGTTACCTTATGTCACCTCTCTTTTCCTCGTTCCACTCTTCTCAGTGTGAATGACAGATCAATAGTCAAACGCTTAGCTTTGGTTTAATCCTGTTATCAGTTTTCCTCATGTTTCCTCAATGTATAGACGTGCTAGAGAGCGACATGCTGATTAAAGGCTCTGACACACCAACCCGACGGCCGACCTTCGGCAGAAAAGGCAGTCGATCTGACTGCCTCCCCGCGTTGGTCAAAAAAAGTGCCTCGGAACACACCGAAGCGACGCCGACTTGAGCGTACGTTCTGCGCGTGCGCGAGACGTAATACGTCTCCGTAACAGCACGTGGCGGTAATCTGTATTGTCGCCTAAAAAATGTAAATCGGCAGCTGATTGGACAAACGCATCACGTGGGTCTGGCTGCTGCCGGATTGAACAAAGGAGTATAATGGCAGCTCGTTTGGAATACGATCTCATATTTTCCGAAGATAGTTCACCGTTTCTGAAAACATTTTAAGCGAGAAATAGGCCATGCAGTTGCTGAATCTGTCTTCATTTCAGATCGACAAAGGTCAGTTTAAAAGATTTGTTTGAGATTTTGAGAGGCCTTAGTCACGCTCATACCGCTCGTCATTTCCGGGTTAGCACTCCACCAATCAGATTGGCCATTGAGTCCGACTGCCCACCTTCCGAAGCCAAATCGGCCCAAATGAAGGCCGACAGCTCCTCAGATGGACGACGGCACGGAACACACTGAACAGACTCGAGTCACCGACCTCGCCAGACTGTCCGGACAATAATCGGGTTGGTGTGTCAGGGCCTTAAAACAACAGAAATACACAGTTTGTCTTTTGTTTTAAATGTCTTTTTTTACCACACGTTTCCTCTTTGTGAAGTTTGTATTTGCTCTGGGGGGATTTAAATTGTTTTCTTTGGCGAGATTTACTTGGATTATGAACTCAAACACATTGTTCTTTTCTCAGCCTAATCCAATAGCTGTGCCTAATGCCTGGAAATGGCTATTTCCTCTTGCCAAGTTAAATCTACAGTACATCATCCAAACAGTAGCACATGTCTCGTTGGAGTGCCAATTTGTGCCATGAAAGCCAAACCACCAGACAAAAACATTGTCAGACGATTTCCAATGGGTTCTGAGATTGCATTTCAGCCAATGCATTACGCTTCTTTTGCTCTCCACACGGACTGTCTACCTGCATACAACCAAAGCCTGCTCAAATGTGATTGGTCAATATGACTCGCACTACAAACCGGAGAGCTTTTGATACCAAAATCTTATCTCGTTGCCATATAATACATTTCTAAGGCAATATTAAAATAATGTTTATCAACAATCAGTATTTCATATTTTATTAGGCTATAACTAGTCTATGTCCACGATGTTCCACTCCCGGGATTGCTCCGTTTACGCCGGAAATTCTGCCGAATTTCACTCTTTTCGGCCAGATGTCGTTTACCTTCCACTTTCTTTGTGTTGGAATTTTAAACTCCGGTGGATTTCTGAGGACTATGGTTAACTGCTCCTCGGATCTCTGCAGGGTACATGTTCCACCAAAACAAGTTCCTACCCGAGGCTATTTTGCAGAGGCACCGTGGCTCTGCCCGGAGATTAGCGACAATTGTGATTGGTTTAAAGAAATGCCAATAAACCAGAGCACGTTTTTCTCCCATCCCGGAATGCTGTGTGGGCTTGTCAGGCCCTCCTCCGCAGCGCTGTGGAGGAAGGTCTGGCAAGGCGAGACTAGGCTATAACTAACCGAAACTCAGGTTTACTATCAATTTCTGGACAAAGAGGACAGGATTCGGGACAACTGCTTGTAATTCGGGACTGTCCCTAGTCCTATGTAACACACTTGGCATTGAAGTCCATGGTTTGAATGACTGTCAGGTCTGAACAGGTCTGGACATGCTTCCTCCTGTAGCCCTGTGGCTAATTCTCCCCCCTCTGGGTTTATTCATTTGAGATTAACTGACCGGTTGCTGAAAATATGTTATACTGAATGGTCCTCTTATGTAAAAGTAGCCTACTACAAGCTCACACAGCATGTGGCAGAAGTGGGGAGTGGGGCAGGTAAACAAAACTCTATCGAAATAATGACATAAAACAATGTGCAGTGACAGTGCTTTGGCTCTATTTTTTGACTAATATTTTTCTGCAACTTGCGTGTCAACTGTAAAGACACATTCTTGAATTTGGGGTTTACAATTGTCTGAGGGTGTCATTTTCACAAGGTCTTAACAAATCTCACAAGAATTCTCTTTAGTTTTTAAGGTTGGAGAGCCTGTCACTAAGCCCGCTGGTGTTGCGACAGAACCGTATGAGAGGCTGGTATGTCGATATTATATAACTATTACCAGATTAATGCAACATCAGTTTGTGGGTGTGCGTGTGAGAGCGAGGGGGAGTGTTTGTGTGCAGCCCAGTTGGATTTTGCTACCACTCTCATATCTGTCCGATAAATGTAAAGCTACAGCCATGAGATTGTTCGCTTAGCATACAGACTGGAAGCAGGGGTACAGCTAGCCTGTCTCTGTCCAAAGTTAACCTCCGTAGAACCACACGTAAAACCACAACTTGTTTTGTACGAATTAACAAATAAGATGTAACGTGTCACTTAGTGAGCTGTAGAGAAGCTGGTTGGCAGATTTTCTTTTACCTTTGGAAAGAGCCAGGCTTACCATTTCAATTATATTTTTTGGGCTTTGTATGGCCTTTATTTATAGGACAGTTGAAGATAAGAAAGGGGAGAGAGAGGGGGGATGACATTCAGAAAAGGGCCACAGGTCAGAATCGAACCCAGGCCACTGCCAAGGACTCAGCCTACATGGGGCACATTCTCTACTGGGTGAGCTAGAGGTCACCCCGCTGCCTCCAGACTTTAACATAAGCTAAGCTAACCATATCCTAGCTGTAGGCTTCTATTAATAAGTTGCCAAACTAAATATGTCTGCTTTTGATGGTAAGTATAAAAAAACCGAGGATGAACCTGTGTCTTACAGCATCTGGTCGGTAATGAATGACTAATGACTGAATGTCCTTCCCTTTGTGTATTCCCCCTTCCAGGAGGCATGCTGTGCATACGTGCTGATAGTGACGGCAATCTACTGGGTGTCTGAGGCTGTTCCCCTGGGTGCTGCTGCTCTGGTACCCGCCTTCCTCTATCCGCTCTTTGGGGTACTCAAGTCCAGCGAGGTGAGTCTCTATGTGTTGTTAAATGTCTTTCTGTTGGGAGTTTTAGTGCAAACATTTCTCAGATGATGAAATTATCTCTCAAACTCCCTTTGAGTTGGTGAGGACAAAAGAGGTAAGTGGTAGGAAGCTATGTAGTTAAAGTGCTAACTTTAACTAAAAAAGTGTTCGTAGACTATACATTATGTTTATTTTTTATCTTATCTTTTTTGCCTGAGATAAGGGTCAAATTCTGGTCTATACCCGTTGGCAGTGCTAGCATACTGTAAGTGAAAATGTATGCAGACAGACCCATTGCATTGATGGATATCATACATGGGGTACTTAAATTGAGGATACCCATTCCCCATATACTTTTTGTCACAACATCTCAGTTTCTCTATGAGGGATGTAAATCTTTGGGTTTGAGAAGAATAAATGTATTAAGGAGGAAACAAAGATGCTGTTAGGCCCTGTTCAGACCTGGCATTACCACGTGTCTTTGGTGATCCAATCTCAAGTGGACACTAAGTACGTCAGTTCACACCAGGCGTTTCAATGCGTCTCCACATACATCTTAAGTGACCACTTTTGATCGGATCTCACTCCCCTGCTATATATGCAAATAAACATGTAGTTACCACATTGTTAGGAATGTAAGATTACAGGAATGTCTGTAGTAGTATCCCACTTTTTCGTGAATTCGGGTACATTTTATAAACCTAAAAGTATATGGTTGTCTACCGGTGGTTCCCGGGGATCTCTGTGCCCCCGACAACCGCTGCTTTTGTTAGGCATAGGTGGCGCACAGGGCTTCATGACAGCAGGCGGGCGGGCCGGTTCCAGATTAGGCATGGGCCGGTTACCGGTTTCAAGGTACACAAGGTACACAAGTTTTTATAACCATAAACATTTTCCGTCATTTTTATGAGTGGTCAAATTTAGAAACTGCAGTTTAGTAATCTGTCTCTGTCTGCCAGTGTGCTGCCAGAGTGTTTCAAAATAAAATACAGTTTGTTTAATGGGGAAAAAAAATGTTTTTACCCAGACGTTTAAATGAAAAGAATATATTTTAAAGCTGTAATTACAATACCGTAATACCGTGAAACCGTGATATTTTTGGTGATGGTTATCATACCGTCAGAATCTCATACCGGCCCATGCCTATTCCAGATTCCACATCACAGTATGATAATAAAAATCATAACACAAGATTAGCTGTGATTTGTCAGTGCTTTCTATGACATGAGAAATACTAACTGAGGTTAAAGAATTTGCATGTTAATGCCAGGTCTGAACAGGGCCTTCCAGCGTGTCAACATGTGTCACTCTAAAGAGGGAAAAGTGAGAGTATTAGGGCTAAACCATGTAGGGCTTAACAGGGAATCAGCGATTTTGTGATATCCGGTTGTGACAGCCTGTTACTGTGCTGCTAGTAAGAGTCAGCTGATAAGATTGCTGTATATGCGAATGTACAGTAAGTCCAGATCAGGAAGAAAATGAATGAAAGGCCTTTCTGTGCTGTGAACCAAGTATATTGTTATTATTATAAGAACTCAGACCCACCTGTAATTGTAATTGTAATTTATGTATTTGAACTGGGACAATGCACAAAAAAACATTAATAGATGTCTTTTGCCAGGTTGTAGCAAATTGCTGGTTTCCGCCCGTAGTCCCTGGGCAGGTAGATGGCGCAATAAAATACAGACAAAGTATTTACAGTATACAATACAGATACATAAAGTCATAAAAATCTACAGACATTATTGTCCACCTATCCCACCCCATCTAGAGCTAAAACTAGAGTCCCCCACCCCCACCCCCCCTCCCCCATAAACACAGTAATTTAGCACATCAATTCACTGGTGGGAGCAAGTCTGCTTTGTTAACAACCAATGCTTATTTATGTGAGCATGCATATAAGTTTCCATGAGGGTTTTACGATGCACAATGGTACTTATTGTATTATGTGTCAGTGTAATGCAGAAACGCCACTCAGCTGTAAAGGTTTTATCAGCCATGACTCTAAGGGGGGTGGGGGGGATACTCATCATGATTATCCATTATCCCGCTGATGTGTCTCAGTGTGTCTGAGCACATGGCATTCAAACACTTTACCAACCATCATACCCAGCGCCGAGTCCGCATCCTGGTAAGATTTGATTGGTCGGACTGATTGATGACCGCTGTTCTTATCCTTTCTTATCAGCCATTACGTAAAAAGTGAACTGTATGCTTTATGTGACCAAAACACATTGACACACAGTGACAAAGCTGCCTGTTAACACTGCTGTAAGCCTCTTGTGTTGGTGTGCTGTAAATAAGCCAGCAGCGAGCATTATGCAACATTATTAGTTTATTACCGTACTCCCAGTCCTCCCTTAAAACCCCCCACTTTCCATAATGAACCCACAAGTGAGTACTGGCTGAATGCACATTACTACACGTGGAACTAAAGTTCTGGAGCTGAATGATTAATACCTGATCATATTGGCTGATTTAATACTGGTAATTTAACTGTAGAAATGTTCTCTTAATCTGCTGCCACTCATCCTAAATGTTCACTCTCTGTAAGGGTTAAGTGGAACAGCATCAGGACAAACTTAGGCCCATATTTAATCAGGTTAAAGTTTTCCACGTGTCGCCTTCTAAAGAACCTCCTAAGTTTCTCTTCAAACCAAAGAAATATTAATGGTAATGTTAACATTCATCGGAAATTAATACTGTTACTAGGACTACTGCTTTGTTGGCTGTAAATCTGAATTAACAGGCTGACAAGTCCACAGCAGCCCGTGGCGTTTACGTCCGAGCCTGTCTCCACCGCCTCCACCTGCAGGTTGTCAACTTGGTGGTTTGGAATGGAAGGGAGAAAACAGGACAGAGTAACACGGCGGATAACGCTCATATAAATGAACGCCGACGTAGTTAAAGGTCCCATGGCATGAACATTTCACTTTATGAGGTTTTTTAACATCAATATGCGTTCCCCCAGCCTGTCTATGGTCCCCCAGTGGCTAGAAATGGTGATAGGTGTAAACCGAGCCCTGGGTATCCTGCTCTGCCTTTGAGAAAATGAAAGCTCAGATGGGCCGATCTGGAATCTTCTCCTTATGATGTCATAACAAGCAAGGTTACCTCCCCTTTCTCTGCTTTGAGAATTTGGCCCACCCATGAGAGAGGGAATCATGGCTTTCAAATGAGCAAAGTGGCAGTTGGTCAAGGCCACACCCCCCCCCCCTCCACCTTGCCCCCCCTCTCTCTCCTCCTCAATAGTTACAGACACAGAAATGGCACATCCTCAGGAAAAGCTCATTGTGGGACTGGCTCAAGTGGCTGTAATTCTGCACCAAGGCTAAATTTCGGGAAAAAGACTTCAGATACAGTATTAGTTTTCCTTGACTAATTCTTTTATCCAGTCTGTAGCAAGCAACAATTTGTCCTAGAAAGAATCCTGCTTTTTGAATTTCAAACATAGAAATATTAGGAAAGTCTAAGACTATTCATCAGGGAAGTCTAGAAAGTTGCTCAGTCAGTTGATTTTACCATTTTAGTTTTTATGAAGAAGGGAGGAGGAGAGTTAAAAGCATTACCCGGCATCCTATGTAGTTTCTTTCCTCTCTTTCGAATGCATGGAAATGACGAGCGAGGGAGTGCGAAGGAGCCATGCGTAAAAAAACGGGAGAAAGTGCAGCAGGTTTTAGGTGAGAGGTGAGGAGACGCGGGCTTATACAACACTGTGAGGCCGTGAACCCTGCGGGTGGGAAGTAGAGCAGATTAAAAAGAACAAATGGCAAACTGTAAGTGTTGATCCAAACCAAGGAGGGGGAATTGGGGAAGTGGGTAAAGGAGGGAAAAGCAAAAGGCCCCAAACGCTCCTTCCTGTCTCCCCAGGTCTCATGCTGTTTATTTCCCTAGATTTTCTCTTCTTCTCGTGCCCATCGACCATATTGTAAAAGTTGTTAACCCTTGTGTTGTCTTCCCGTAGACCTGCAACTTTTTGTTTTTCTGGGTCAAAATTTAAAACTAAAATTGGTCAACACTTTTTCTCACTTTTCCCGACGTTTTTGTCACTTTTTCCGATGCTTTGTCACTTTTCTGGTGTTTTTTTTGTTCTTGTATCATTTTTTTTCTCCAAAATGCTATAAAATTGTATAAAACACCCAAATTCAATGAAAGTAGTTAATCGATCATTTATTTTACGGAACCATCCATGTTATTTTATTTTTTTTGTGGTTGAAAGAAACCCTAATTTTCTGATAAAAACATTTTGAAAATGGGTCAAATTTGACCCGAGGACAACGGGAGGGTTAAATATTTCTTTTTGGGAGAATAAAAAAATAAAAAATAAATAGCAAAGATTATCTCAAAAGATCTTTTGATGAACCCAGCTCTTTTTTAATCAAGGACTTTACCCTGAAGATCACAAGTACACCAAAAGTAAACAAATAATGTCTTTTGCACGCTATAAAAATTAATTGCATTATTTTGGAAAAAGACCAGCGTGTGCTCTGGAAAAAAAAACATATGTAGAAAGAGAGAAGCAAGACTTTATTGAGAAGGCTTGGGGACCGTTTAATTTGTTTCTCAAAGGTATGGAGCTAGCAGAGGTTAGCAGACCTCATAATGTGCTTAATGTGAAACGATTAATTTACTTTGAATTGAATCGGTTAGGCAGTAATTAGTTATATGATTTTTGAAATGTACTTTCTTTTGACTTCTGTTCCTGTTTGTCTGTTTGCATTTTGGTTTCCATCACCTGTACCTCAGTGTAGATTTGAGTGGTCGAAGTACACTTCTGAAAGTTTGGAACTGTACGCTGTGTGCACACGTGTTTTAAAATTCGATAAGCTTTTTAGGGCTGTCCTCGACTAAAGAAATTCTTAGTTGACTAACACTTATACAATTTTGTCGACTAATTGATCAGTTGATTTAATTGACAGAGCTGTGCGCTTTGAGAGGTGGTTAAGACTAGAAAAGCACAATATAAATGTAGTTAATTAACCATCTGTAAAACTGAGTTTCTCCACAATTAATCCTGCAAAAGCACCACTTTAAATCTTGTGTTTACCATAAATGTGCTCAGAAGTTTCTTAGAAATAAGTAATTAAGCATGAATAAGCATAAAAAATGACTAATCGACTGAAGAAATCTTAGTCGACTAAGACCAAAATGACCGATTAGTCGACTAATCGACTAAGACGTGACAGCCCTAAAGCTTTTATTTTGAAATGTGCCTCTTTGTGTGTGATAAGGTGGCAGCAGAGTACTGCAAAGACACCACTCTGCTGCTGATGGGAGTCATCTGCCTGGCAGCCTCTATAGAGAAGTGGAACCTGCACAAACGCATCGCTCTGCGCATGGTGATGATCGCAGGGGCCAAGCCTGGCATGTGAGTAGCACACACACACTTTCACACAGAAGCTATTATACACTCAAAATCCTTTTGAGTTAGGACTAACCTAGTCTCGCATTGCCAGACTTTCCTCCACAGCGCCGCGGAGGAGGGTCTGGCTAGTCCACACAGCATTCCAGGATGGGAGAAAAACGTGCTCTGGTTTATTGGCATTTCTTTAAACCAATCACAATTGTCTTGGGCGGCACTAAGCACCAGACAGAGCCTCAGTGCCACTGCAAAGTAGCCTTGGGAAGGAACTTAGTTTTGGTGGAACGTGTACATTCAAAAGTAGTTTTAGTGGTGCAACAGAAAACTCCGATTGGACATATAGTCTAGCTAGCTGTCTGGATTTAACCTGCAGAGATCTGAGGAGCAGTTAACCATAGTCCACCAGAGTTTAGAACGCCAACATAAAGGAACATCCGGCGGAATTTCCGGCGGCAACGGAGCAATCCCGGAAGTGGAACATCGTGGATATAGACTAGGACTAACCAAAAGGTCTTTACTCCAAAGGTCTAGCTGGTTGTAGAGCTGGGTGATATGGAGAAAATCAAATATCAAGATAATTTTGACCAAATACGTCGATATTGCGGCGACATTGTAGGGTTGACTATTGGGGCTTTCACAAAATATTTACATAATGAGAGTTTAGATAAATAATCATCAGTAACGTGGATATAATGACTCAGTGGGTAAAGGCAAATAATAGAACAGCTACAACAGTCGGGTCGGTTCAGAAAATGACATCACTTTACCGTAATGCAGCCTCTTAAGCCTGATATTGCGATATTACTGTATCCAAAATATGAGACGATATCTAGCCTTATATATCGATATATCCATATAATATGGATATATTGCCCAGCCCTTGCAGGTTGTCCTACAGATAGAAATGTAAAAACAAACACTCAGACATAGACACACACACACACACACACACACACACTCAAACACATCATTGGATGTCCCTATCTTTCCTCCAGGTTGGTGCTGGGCTTCATGTGCTGCACCGTGTTTCTGTCCATGTGGCTCAGCAACACGTCCACCACAGCCATGGTGATGCCCATAGCCGAGGCGGTCCTGCAGCAGCTGATCTGCACCGGCCTGGCCGACGGCCACGTAGACTCGGAGACCGCTGAGGCCCCTGAGGACGACAGCGGTACGTCTGGCTCCGTCACCACAGGGGGGAGGTCACTGAACTATAAAAGCTTTGTTGCAAAGAAACACAACAAAAAAACAGATGTTGATAGAAATGCTTGCACCAACAACCACACTATAACGTGTAGATGGATAACTGGGGGAAGTCTAAAATATGCGATGTGTTAAGAAAATTGAAGATTGTGGATCCAACTGTAGCAGAGCAGTTGAACACAGTTGACACCGAAGATTCGAGACGAGACGAAACCGTTTTAGGACGTCAAACCAGCTGATGGTGGCGCCTGCGACTCAGCTGGTCAAGTCTCCAGAGGCTGGTTTTAGAACGTAATAGAGAAGTCAGCTTGTAAAGTCAGCTACAAACTATAGAAACAAAATGATCCATAATCCATTTTATTTCTATGTTACAAAATGTCAAGTGGTTGAGTTGATGGAGTCTCAGTGATTGCCCGCGGGCACGGTAATGTGGTTGAGCGAGCTAGAGAGTGACTGAAGAGCTGGAGCGGCGTTGGAACCAAGCATGGATCACATAAATGAAACGTTGTTTTCACCGATTCATCACTAGAAATGCAACTGTAGCTACCCATCTGACCATCACTAACATTATCCACATTCGTACCTTGAAGTAAAAAATGATATATCCAGCTACAAAAAAAGTTCCATCTCCCGTTATACACTGGTGATGAATGTTGTTGTCTGCAGCTGTTTCAGACAAAGAAGAGAACCTGGACAAAAACCAGCTGGAGTTGCTCTATCGCAACAACAGGTACGCGTGTGCGTGTGCGTGTGCGTGTGCGTGTGCGTGTGTGTGTGTGTCCGTTTTCTGTTCACTGGTTGTGAGGTAAATAGTGATTTTTCCTTCCCAATTGCAGTTACCAGTGATTCCCAGTATGTACCACAGTCCATCGCTACTTTTGTGTTATTTCTCTTGTTTTAACCACTTAGTACTAAGTACATTTTAAATTTCACTTGCTCAGATATGATTGGTTATCGGCAGCATTAATAGTAACCCCAGTCTTATTTAACATCATTAGTCATTGGGAAGTCTTAATTGTCTCTTGTCCTTCCTCCCTCCAGCAGCGATTGCAGTAAACAGGAGCTCTCCACACTGAGTGAGGTGAGAGCCACAAAGGCTTTTTTCGCCAAGTAAACAGAAGTCACATTATTAGCAATTCTATAATGTAAGCGGAGTATTTCTCTCTGAGTCTCTTGTTCTTGTCCTCAGGTGCAGACTGGGGAGGTGAATGGTTTGGCTCTGAAGGTAACCTCTAACCAGGAGTTCACCAGGGACACCAATGGATACCTGCCACAGGTGAGGAACACACACAAACACACACACACACAAACACAATCTATTTATGACAGATGATGAACAGCCTGAGATATCATAAGAAAAATTAGTGCAATTTCAACAATATGTCTCAGTTTTAAACTGATTTCCCAAGTCCTCCGGTGCGCCGGATTGGACCCTTTGGGGGGCCGGTTATGGACCTGGGGCTGGATGTTTGACACCCCTGACCTACAGGTGGTTGTGTGACAGTAACACTCCCCAATCCCTGACCAGTTACAGCCAATTCATGTCAGTAACATTTTCCATACATTTGCAATATTCTCCTCCTCTCTCAGGTTGCGGTGGAAATCCCAAACGTGAAGCGGGTGAGGGCCAGGAGAGACTCCCAGTATCCCACCAAGAGGGATCACATGATCTGTAAATGCCTGTCCCTCAGCATCACCTACGCTGCGACAATCGGTGGCCTCATCACCATCACCGGCACCTCAACCAACCTCATCTTTGCCGAGCAGTTTAACACGTAGGTACCCGTGAGCTCAGTTACCGACCTTCTGGGCTGATTAAATATTAAAGCAACTTTAAAACCTGGTATCAGACAGACAGGTGTTTTGTCTGGTGTTAGCTCCTGTAGACAACATCTCAACCAAAGATGTAGCCTTGAGACTTGGTGACTTGGACTCAAGTTGCCTCGAGTCACCTTTTTGATGACTTGCGCCAAAAAATAAATGACTTGACTTGAGGCATGATGACTCGGATGACTGGCATGTATTCATAAGTTTGAATGTTAGATGTTCAATATAAAATAATATTGTTTAATGTTGTCACATTTCTGTCTAACTATCAAGTATGTATGTACTGTATACAAACTAGCCAATCATTTTATTAGATGGGCTACTAATAAGACCGGATACTACAGGTGAGAGTGCTTTATCTTGGGTGTAAAAAAAACAACAGTGACTTGGTTTGGGACTTGACTTGCCTTTAACTAAGGACTCAACTTGACTTGACATAACCTGTGACTTGACTTGACTTGACTTGCCCCAGATGACACTGATCTCAACTCAAGCATATTTACAGCTCGGTTGGTTTCTTGGCTGCTGTGCTGGTCAGACTTGGACAGTTCATGTTAACTCAGTGTCTGGGGGGCTCACAGGGTCGGAGATCAAACTAATCAGCCCCTACAGTCCTGGCAGAGCCAATTTCCTCCAGCCGCAGCACTAAGCCCGGCAGAATGGCCTCTTTCATGTCGCAGCTTGTTGGACAAAGGTCAGGTTTTGTGTGTGAGTGTGTGTGTGTGTGTGTGTGTGTGTGTGTGTGTGTGTGTGTGTGTGTGTGTGTGTGCAGAAGTACTTGTAATCCTAAAGTGATGTTACCAAGAACAGCAATCAATCCAAGCAGTGAATATTAAAGTCCCCCCTAAATATTACCTTTTGAGTTTTATTCAATTTAGTCCAATGTAAGAAAAAATGCGACCGATTCTACTCTGGCTCAAAAGGCCTTTTGAGCCTTTTAAGAACCACCGGTCACTTCTCAAAGTTTCCCCTTTAAATATTGTGTTCGTTGAAAGGCAGACCAAGAAATGAATACTCACGATTCGTTCAGTTAACCTATAACAATCTTTTAGTAAAATGATATTGCAAACAGATATTTCATATGCATATGGTTCAGCCGCTCCTTCGAGACTTTCTCTCCCTAACCACCAACAAAGTCTTTCCGGGTCTGACACCGGACCTTCCTTTTCCCTATTCTTTCATTCATCTTCAGGTTCCTCCTCCCACCATTGCGTCCGGGCCGCCAATCGGTTGGATATCACTCAGACTTTCTGTCTCCGAGAAGATAGAGAAGTTGCGCGCTAGCCTTGGGATCGCTCTCATTCTCTTCTTCTCTCACGGCCTAAAGATTGTCTGTTCCTTTAAGATATTTCATTAGGTGCATTTCTGTTCCAAATGTTTATTAAACAAATCAGGAGCACTTTTGCCCCCACTAAATTTGAACTTATCTTACACATGCCAGACAGGAGGAGACAGCGAGGCCATCCCAGGCTACAGGACATTTTTATTCGAAACCCAATATATTTCTACACCCTCTTTTTCCACAGCAACACGCTGTGGAACATAATCCTAATATTGGTAAAACAAATTAATGGGATCCCTCTTTCGAGACCTACATACGACTTCCTGGCAATTTAGTAATCAATAATAAGCAATCAAAAGTTAACTGTGATAGTAGATATCATGTCAGAGTGGTGTGGTGCGTGGGTCTTATATGTAGATTTTAGCTCCTAATGTAAGCTGCATAATCCATTGCTCTTTCTATGACTATACCAATGGTTACAATTATTTTTGTGGAAATCCCTAAACATCTTGTATCATGCAGACCTCAACCAAGCATCTTTTGTAATTATTGCAATTAATTAAAAATTGTAAAATCATACTTCAAACCTATGTCTTGCTTAAGGCTATATTGACTATGGGCTGATTTTCAGCCCGCGCAATATCTGTGAAACAAAGAAGGGAATCTCTGACAGCAGATAAGAGTATAGAAAAACAGTTGGAGATGGGAAACGGGGGCTCAGGGAGAGGGGGCACTGGGTGATGAACGGGGGGTAATTTAGACCCAGCGTGACTATACTCCTTCCTCCTCGTTGGAGGAAGTGTCAGCCTCGTCAAAATAGCCCCCATAGTTGGCAGGGCGAATAAATTCTGTCATGGCTAACATCTGATAAGCCGGGGGAGCACCTCCTTTTGATAAAGCCGTTACTATCAGTCTATTGATAATAATGTCTGAGACGGGTCAAATTGCGTGTAAACCCAATGAACTGAGCCAGAGATCTTGAGTTCAAGTCCTCTGCAACAAGTCCATACTAGTACAAGGTCAAGCAATCACATGTTGCATGCTCAGTAAATTTCCTTTTTTGCTATGCCTTTTATGCATTTTCCACATTTTTGGGCTTGACGTTAATCTTTTTTTTTTTTTTTTTGTTGCTTTCAAACAAAGTTCAACAAAATCATTTCTCATTTCAGGTTATCTCTGCTGAGTCAAAAGACACATGTAGGCATGATTTTCTTTTCCCTCCTGTCTTTTTCTCCCTCTTTTGTTTGGGGAAGTAACCTCTTCAGTGACACATGTATGCATTTTAATTCCTTTATAAACCCCTGGTCTTAAATAGCTCACATGTGTTCCAGAAAGATTCCTGCGCACATTCAAAACATTCCACATATCTGTGTTTTCTGTGTTCAAATCTTTGAGACCATTTTTGACAAGTGATGGGGACAAAAGGTGACGTTAATCTTTGTTGATGCATATTTACAGTTTATGCAATGATGAAAATCCAAGCTTCTTGCTTACATCAGTCTTCTAGGCCAGTGGTTCCCATCCTGGGGTCCGGGCACCCCCAGGGGGGGCGGCAAAGATCACAGGGGGGGCGCAAGTCTTTATCTGGTTTGAGGTTGAGGTAAAAAAAAATGTTTTGCACATGTTAAACAAATTATAATACACTAGAATATATAATGTATACAAAAGTCTGTATGAAAACTATATATTTTCTTGTATCCTCAATTTTCCTGCCGCCACGGCATCACTATTTTATGAATGAAACATGCCGGAGAAACAGTGCTGATAACTCCTCTGTATCAAAAAAGAAAGAGAGGCTCTATCTCGATAGTTACCTCAACTTCGGTTTTGGGTGGGGGGGGGCTCAGCTTTTCTTAGACATGAGTAGGGGGGGCGCCAAGGAAAAAAGGTTGGGAACCACTGTTCTAGGCCATCATTTACCTAATTTTGTATTGTAAAACTAGTGCTACACCACTGGTTATGAGTTATTGCTTTATTGTAATTGAACATTTTCAGTGTCCCCAGGTTTTTGTGTGTGCTTTCTTCCATATAAATCATGTGAAACTAAGTAATTGAGGGCGATGGGTCACTGAGGTTTATTGAAGGGAGTTCACACACGATCATCCTCTCTAAATGTCACCTTTACCCTGCTTATTATCCATACAGCAGAGAGCTCAGCGAGGCATGTCTGAGCAAACACACATTATCACCTGCACAGCGTGGCTCTGTTAGAGCTTCAAGATTAGATTAGATTTAGATTAGATAGACTTTATTGATCCCAAATTGGGAAATTTCAGTGCTACAGCAGTAAAATATCAGACACACAGCACACATACACAATATACAAGAAATAATAAATAGGATAGAATACAAGAAAGGCTATTCAAAAAATAAGATAAAAAACAAATACAAACGTAGATTCAAGTGTCCAATAAAAACGTACAACCTACCTAAATAGTATTTATAAAGATGTAAGTAAAACCCTATGTTTGTGCAAGTTGCACTTAGTGCAGTATTGTGATGTACAGTATTATCACATGATGTAAAAGTGCACTGAAGATGAATGACCACTGGTACTCTCTGCACCGTCAGTTGGTTCTGACCCCCTACCATGGTTCTCTTTTTCTTTATGCAACCAAAAATAACAAGCGTGACTTTCATCTGCGCAAACATTTCTGACTGTGCCTCACACTGACAGGGACTTTGATGCTGTGTGTCCACATGTCAGTGATCTTTGTGGCTCCTACTTTCCATCCGGTGGATCTGTCGAGGGAACACACAAACACTTAGGCAGTGGTAGTACTGAACCGCTGACACACAGTCATTTAATGTATTTTCATTTATATGAGCAATGTTTATGGCCAACCTCTCTCCTCGTGTATTCAGTTTAAAGTAAGTACAGAGCATCTTTTCTCATGTTTTGACACTGATAGAATCAGAACCAGACAAAGGTTTTACCGGTATATTTTTACACTTGCGTGGAATTTGCCTTTGTGATTGGTGCAGACATTAATATGAAATAAACAATAACTACAGGAAAAAAAAAAAAATGTACAAAATAGCTGTTTAGCGTAAGAAAAAGGAGGAGGTGCTACAGTCAAAATAATTTCGACAGCAAACATCGCTAAAGTACATCCAAATTCCATCTGTGGTGTTTTTTCCAATAACTGCATGTTGTTGGTAAGATGAGACGAGGGGAAACTAACGGTCTGTGGGGAAAACTTGGGCAACATCAGGTCAGTCCTAGGTCACAGGTCAGGGGCCGCACTGACTAAACCTGTCCCGTCTTCAAGTGTAAATGTCTCTGTCTCTGGAAGTTGAGGGAGTCGAAGCGGCCACATGTTGTGGGAATGTTGTGTTCAGGGAGCATCTCCTTTGAAGGTCAGCAGAAAACAAGCCATAGGGCCACACACACACACACACACACACACACACACAACTTACAGACAAACACATACCCCCGCAGATAGCCTTTCTCCAAAAAGAGATGGTCTGGACTTGCAAAACAACAAGATTTAGGTGAGCATCCGTTATGGCGCCATTACTATTTTTGCATAACCCTAACTTGACAGCTCCAGCAGGTGATAAATGCCTCATGGAAATACACAGAGTTGAGACGGCACTACACAACACTGAACTGTAGGGCTGCAACTAACAATTATTTTCGTTGTCGATTCATCTTTCGATTATTTTCTCTTTAGTTGTTTAGGTCTATAAAATGACATTCTTCGAATGTCTTGTTGTGTCCACAACTCAAAGATATTCAGTTTACTGTCACAGAGGAGTGAAGAAAGTAGAACAATATTCACATTTAAGAAGCTGGAATCCAAAGAATCTTTTTCGACTGCTGACTCAACCCGTATCAGTGTGGAGAGTCAATAAGCAGAGAGCTGTCAGTCAAAGCAAACTGACCAGATACCAGAGGTCAAGGTAGGCGGTTGATAGGGGACAAATGGTTATTTTTAACCCAGAAACCCCTTTAAAACATGTTGTATGAATGAATGCATGAATGAATGAATGTATTGTATATTTTTGTGTCTGGCCACTTTCACTTATATTTCATCCATTATAGGATTATTCAGACACATTTTAAATAAACATTTTCCTAGTGCCACAAAAATATGTACATAAAGGAAAAAAAAATACAATATACAATTCAACACAAAAAAAACAAACAATAAAAGGTAAGTAGTATTTAAACTGCAGTATATCGCACACTACCATATCAAATCAATGGGCCAGTTATTTAGTGGTGGACCTTGTTGGAGGGGATTGGTGGCCCCTGTGCTAATGTCAGTGCTACTGTATCTCTAAATTAAGACCACATATCCCATCAGCCCTCTTCCTTCCAGACCGCAAAGCTCATTTCCAGCCAACATTGTATAAAATAACCTACACACACACACAGTCAAGTAACTCTGTATCTCTGTCCTTGTCTCTTCAGTCGTTATCCAGATGCAAAGGTGATCAACTTTGGCACGTGGTTCATCTTCAGTTTCCCCATCGCCATCATCATGCTGGTCCTCACCTGGCTGTGGCTGCACTTCCTCTTCCTCGGCTGCAAGTGAGTGTGTGTGTGTGTGTGTGTGTGTGGGTGGGTGGGTGTGTATTTTACAGATTGTATCGTACTGCGCTGTGTGATTATGTTGGTGTGCATATTCTACTGTACCTGCTGGGCAGGAGTACTGTAGCATATCTTATCATTATAGACTCATGATAATCCTTCTGTCTGTCTGCCGATGAGCCACGGCGCCTTTAGGTGTTCTGTGGCTGCAGGTTGGAAAAAAACAGAGTGAGTGTGTCAAGTTGCCGTGTGGTTGATGCTGTTGTTGTGTGTGTGTGTGTTCAGCTTCAGGGAGACATGCTCGTGGAGTAAGAAACGCAAAACCAGGAGAGAGATGCTTTCAGAGAGGAGGATCCAAGAGGAGTACACCAAACTGGGACCTATCAGGTGTGTACAAGTGTTTCTGTGTGTGTGTGTTTTCCTAGTCCTATCTTTCCTGACTGGATGTCACTAGCATTTTTGATGCTATATTTATAGGAATTTGGGCAATTCCTGTGACTGAAAAACAGAAAAACATCAGGGTCAAGGCGGTAATTTCTTGTACGCATTTTAAACACTGCAAAAATGTCCAGCTCCACATGCCATTCACAGATATCAAGTTTTAAATTCCCAAATAAACAACGTGAGACTCTTGGCAGTAGCCTGGGTGTATTTGTGTGTATCTTACTCACACACCTAGACCATGACATTGTTGTACAATCAAGTTATCACTCATGTAATTGTTGCTTGTTGATCCTATGCTTTTGTGGTGTGTGTGTGTGTGTGTGTGTGTGTGTGTGTGTGTGTGTGTGTGTGTGTGTGTGTGTGTTTCCCAGCTACCCAGAGGTGGTGACCGGTGTTTTCTTCATCCTGATGACTGTGCTGTGGTTCACCAGAGAGCCTGGTTTCGTGCCCGGCTGGACATCTCTTTTTGAGAAGTAAGTGCTCTTGCGAGTGGACACACCACAAATAGTTTTGTCATCACTACCAGATGTTATAGTTGAGATACACACTGTCACACAGAAAGAGGTTACATCCAAAATCGCATACTGTGCACTACATACTCCATACGTATACTATCGTATACATACATACATACTTTGGTGTAAATACGTAAACAGTAGTGTGTATCTTTTCGGACGCACTAAGCTGTGATTTTCCACGTCACTTCCTGAGAACCTCCTTGCCGTTAGAGATGCGTAACCATGGTAACTCCTGCTCCGCTCTAGCGGCATCGCCAGATAGTGCTTAAATTAATGAAAAAGGAACACAACACAGTCGTAGGTGACAAAGTCACAGATTTTTATATGTAGAAATTAGGGCCGGGACTCGATTAAAAAAAATTAATCTAATTAATTACAGGCTTTGTAATTAATTAATCAAAATTAATCGCATTTTAATTGCATAAATATTTGACCTGAGAACAGTGAGAAGTAATTTTTTTCACATGGATTTTTAGTATACCAATGAATAATGACTGAATACATAAGCTTAAGCAACACAATATTGTTTATTTTTGTTCAACCAAGTCCAGCAGACCAGTGCAATTTTTGCCATTAAGTGTAGCAATAGCATATTTAGAAATATAGTACATTTCAGAAATTCAGGTAGCCTATAGGTAGGTAGACCTTCTGTAAACTATGTTTTTTTAAGTAAAACACAATACTTTCAAGTACATTCAGACTTAGTTACCCTGGTCCTTAAACCAGTCATCTGGTGGAGTGTAGGTTGGGTGTGGGTCCTTGTACTCTGAGTCGGGCTAGCTGCTAAATGTTTTGCGTTGAGGTGATACTTGAGGCTCCATGTGCTGCGGTGATATGCGAATTCCTTGTTGCATAGCATGCACACAACCATGCTCTAATCGACGCTTCCATCCGTTCGTTTTTTATAACAAAATTTCCCATCCACGGGGCCAACCAAAGCGGTCTCGTCAGCTTCTTCGTTCATGTTCACTGTGGTTTGTTGTTGTCTGAAGCATTGACATATATAAAAGGTCTGAAGTCATGAACGCTAGTTGGTGCTCCAGTATAATCGGTCCGCCAAAACTCATCCAGTGAGAAACGTCCCGCGTTGCAAAAATAAGTGTGATTAAAATGCGTGAAAAATGTTTAACGTGTTATTTTTTGTGTAATTAATTAACGCATTAAAGTCTGTAATTAATTAATCTTAATTAACGCGTTAAAGTCCCGGCTCTAGTAGAAATGTAAATCAAAGCGTTGTTGACGTTACAGAGCTGCCTTGGTTGCTGTCCGTTTGTCTGTATCAAACATTGTCCTTACTACTGCGTTGCATTGTGGGATACTTCTGCCGTGTTTGCATACTGTAATATTTCACCGGAAATAGTATGCGATTCATGTTCTAATGGTTTCATACTAAGATTTCAGACACACTAAAAAATCTTGCATACTGTTTTAGCCTACTAAATAGCATGTTACTATGGAATTTCGGACGCAACCAGAGATGCACTGAGACACTTTTAAGCATGCACATAGTATCACTGGACTTTACAGTGAACTTTAGGACAACTAGATAAATACAAAGAGTTTAGAAGCATCTGATAAATATATATGTCTGTGTGTGTTTTCCCTCTCAGGAAAGGCTACAGGACCGACGCAACAGTGTCGGTCCTTCTGGGCTTCCTGCTCTTCCTCATCCCTGCCAGGCGACCCTTCTCCTCCTCCGCTTGCTCCTCCTCCAGCTGCAGGAACACAGGTCAGGATTAAAAAAACATGATGGACTCTTCATTAGCTTTGTAGCAACTCATTTAGCAATAGCTTGAATGTAACGGACGTTCATTAATATCAAAAGTCACGTACCTAACCTTTATCGGTTTGAGTCATTCAGAATGCTGAATTCTCTCCACTGTGACAGTAAACTGAGTAGCTTTGAGTTTTGGACAAAACAAGACATTTGAGGACGTCATTTTAGGCTTAAGGAAACGCAGATAGACATTTTTCATCATTCTCTGACATTTTATAGACCAAACAACTTCATCCATGAACCGAGAAAATAATGGACAGATAAAATGGAAAATGAAAATAATCGCTAGTTGCCGCCCTAGAATGAGTAATCCCGCCACAGAGAAAAAGGGACATGTAGAAATCGCTGTCCACCTCAAATCATCTGTCAGCCACAACCATTGTAATATTCTTGTAATCACTAAATGTGTGACAGTGTTAGACAGCCATACACGGTGTCAGTGTGTTACCAGCCTGTGCAGGTTGATATATTGCCCGTATGCTGCAGCAGCTCAGAGAAACCCTTCACTTCAACTTCAGCCACCGGTGCTTTCCACAGTTGTGCAACCGTTTCAAAAACACTGGAAAAGTCTGACATTTATTGTATTTCGCTGTGCTGGTCAATGCTGATGTTTTAGTGCTGACGCTTGTCGGCCCACTGACCTCTGAACACCATAACCTATAAGATGTTGTAGTTCAGGCATGCAAACAGCTGCAAGCCATTTGTCTTTACCATGTGAAAAACACAGAGAGGTAAACACATTTTGGACTACATTTTGACTGGACAAAATTCTGTTCAAATTAGGTTTTTGCAAAATATGATGTAACATATTTGTAGAAGAAAGTTCCCAATAATAAATGAAAAATAGAATAATATTAACTTGGGTTTATGGAGCTCTTCTTATTTGCATAATTCCTATTTTGCCTATGATTAGTACCAAATGACGTAGTTGTTTTCTGGAAACGTCCTGGGAAATCGGAAATTATCTGCAAAATGTCTCTATCCTACATATACACTACAGTACAATGAAATACGTTATCGTTCAGCAGAAAGTAATTTCTAAATTTCAGTTATTACCAAAACACAATAATTACAAAACAGTTTTTAAAGGTGCAATATGTAATATTGTATGTAATACTGGCAGCTAGCGGTTAAAATAGTTACTGCACTACCAATTCAAAATACTGGAGAGTCTTCTCCCCCGCACCCTCCTGCCCAGACTCGAAGTTCACGGGGGTTGCCAGGCTGAGACCGCAGCATTCACAACAATGTTGCTAGACGCTTTTCTCACATAGCCAGACATTACTCCACAGCACAGCGGAGTAGCTAACGTTAGATGCTAGTCTCACATAGCCAGACATTACTCCACAGCACAGCAGAGTAGCTAACGTTAGATGCTAGTCTCACATAGCCAGACATTACTCCACAGCACAGCAGAGTAGCTAACGTTAGATGCTAGTCTCACATAGCCAGACATTACTCCACAGCACAGCGGAGTAGCTAACGTTAGATGCTAGTCTCACATAGCCAGACATTACTCCACAGCACAGCCGAGTAGCTAACGGTAGATGCTAGTCTCACATAGCCAGACGTTACTCCACAGCACAGCAGAGTAGCTAACGTTAGATGCTAGTCTCACATAGCCAGACATTACTCCACAGCACAGCGGAGTAGCTAACGTTAGATGCTAGTCTCACATAGCCAGACATTACTCCACAGCACAGCGGAGTAGCTAACGTTAGATGCTAGTCTCACATAGCCAGACATTACTCCACAGCACAGCGGAGTAGCTAACGTTAGATGCTGGCTATATTGACAGTCATAAAAGCCTGTGCTCACGCGGAGCTCTGTAACCAACTGACAGACACACTTTTTCGGCTTAAAATTACAGTATGAACCGCTAAAAACACAACAACCTCACTGTCCTCTCCACACGCCAGTCTGGCACACTTCCTCGGCTTAGAATTACAATACGAAACGCTAAAAATACCACTACCTTGCCGACGGAACACACTTTGTTGGCTTAGAATTACGGCAACAATCGCTAAACACACTGCAAACTCACAGTCCTCTCTTTCCGATTTACAGCCCCCCTCTCGTGGTTTAAAATAACTCACCGTTGTCGGCTCCAGCCGCTGAAGAGGCTGCACGCTGTAAACCGCCATGGGCTGCATGCCTGGTCCTCCCGGTAACGTTAACAGTTAGGAGGGTTAGCATGGCGCCGTTAGCCAGGACCAGTCTGGATCACTTTACTGGCTGTGTCTCAATTGTTTTTGCGAGTAACCAACTCGGTTACTCTAGCTATATAATTCAATATGAGTACACAAATGTTGAAATGACAAAAAATGCCCGTCCCTAGTAGCTGTGATAAATTAGCCTGAAGCTAATGCTTACCTGTTCAGGAGAAAATAAGCCAACTCTGCGTCCTTTTGGGCTCTAAGCTGTCTCCATCTTTCAAATACATCTCCAATATTTACCAGGGGGTTGTTACGTCTCTGGTCACGCAACTGTTAGAAACATGCTGTTTTCTTTTTTTTATGTCATGTAGAATCTATCTCCGTTGATCCTGTTCATTTGTTTGCTGCTTTCACGGCTGTACTACCGTTACAGCTGTAGCGCGCTGGGTTTACGTTTTTACAGGTATATCTGGAAACCCGGCCTGGCTGTCAAACTGGGCCGTTGATAACAACACACAGACCAAAACATAAACATAAATTCCGTCACGGAATGTCCATCCATCCATCCATCCATCCATCTTCGTCCGCTTATCCGGTATCGGGTCGCGGGGGGAGCAGCTCCAGAAGGTGACCCCAAACTTCACTTTCCCGAGCAACATTAACCAGCTCCGACTGGGGGATCCCGAGGCGTTCCCAGGCCATGTTGGAGATATAATTCCTCCACCTAGTCCTGGGTCTTCCCCGAGGCCTCCTCCCAGCTGGACGTGCCTGGAACACCTCCCTAGGGAGGCGCCCAGGGGGCATCCTTACCAGATGCCCGAACTACCTCAACTGGCTCCTTTCGACGCAAAGGAGCAGCGGCTCTACTCCGAGCTCCTTACGGATGACTGAGCTTCTCACCCTATCTCTAAGGGAGACGCCAGCCACCCTCCTGAGGAAACACATTTTGGCCGCTTGTACCCTGGATCTCGTTCTTTCGGTCATGACCCAGCCTTCATGACCATAGGTAGGAATGAAAACTGACCGGTAGATCGAGAGTTTTGCCTTCTGGCTCAGCTCTCTTTTCGTCACAACGGTGCGATAGATTGAATGTAATACCGCACCCGCTGCGCCGATTCTCCGACCAATCTCCCGCTCCATTGTCCCCTCACTCGCGAACAAAACCCCAAGGTACTTGAACTCCTTCACTTGGGGTAAGGACTCATTCCTTACCTGGAGTAGGCACTCCATCGGTTTCCTGCTGAGAACCATGGCCTCAGATTTAGAGGTGCTGATCCTCATCCCAACTGCTTCACACTCGGCTGCAAACCGGTCACAGGCCGATGATGCCATCAGGACCACATCATCTGCAAAGAGCAGCGATGAGATCCCCAGCCCACCGAACTGCAACCCCTCCCCACCCCGACTACGCCTTGATATCCTGTCCATAAATGTTACAAACAGGATTGGTGACAAAGCGCAGCCCTGGCGGAGGCCAACCCTCACCTGAAACGAGTCCGACTTACTGCCGAGAACCCGGACACAGCTCTCACTTTGGTCGTACAGAGATTGGATGGCCCTGAGAAGAGACCCCCTCACCCCATACTCCCGCAGCACCTAACACAGTATCTCCTGGGGGACCCGGTCATAGGCCTTTTCCAGATCCACAAAACACATGTAGACCGGTTGGGCATTCTCCCAGGCTCCCTCCAGGATCCTTGCGAGAGTAAAGTTCTGGTCCGTTGTTCCACGACCAGGACGGAATCCGCATTGTTCCTCCTCAACCCGAGGTTCGACCGTTCGTCATGGAATGTAAATTTCAAAAAGAAAAAAATTTCAAAAAGAAAAAATACTGAAATTAGCGTTGTTGTCAGAAAAGATAGTATTTCAGTTTAACATGTTTCCTTAATATCTGATGAGGCATTGGTGTCATTTTTGGATTTATTACAGTACAAATATTACATATTGGACCTTTAAAATTACGAATATTTTAGTAAAGAAACACTATAATATTAGATAACATACATTATTTAATAGGGCTGGGTTAAAATACTTGATTCTCCAATTAAAACCGATTGAGTGGTCGGATATCGATTCATAAAATCCAGTAATTTACTATTTAATACATGCCTTTTTCACCATGGATGTATAAGTAAAAAATACTCTAAACTAACTTTTGGGGCGGTCAATTCTTAATGTAAACAATAACCTGCTGCATTATTAAAAATATTTAAGGCTTGCATCTTGTTTGTACAATTTACAGCATTAGTTCGCTGAGAAAGCAAAGTAATATTGGTATTGCAACTGTAATTTCCCCAACCTAATTCATATTGAATCGAAAGGTAATCAAATCAGGACCTTGTGAAATCGAATCCATCTGAGAAATCATTGGCAATACCCAGCTCTGTAATTTAATACTTAATACTTGTATTTTAGCGATAGATAACCACATTATCATTCCAGTGGTGTTGACATAATTTCTGTGGTCTTAATCCGGACGACCAGATAATGAATCACATGACCCGCTGGCCCCCATGATCACCTGGAAGGACTTCCAGAGACTGATGCCATGGGAGATCGTCATCCTGGTGGGAGGAGGCTATGCACTGGCTGCTGGTTGCAAGGTATTATGCATTTTTTTTTTATCTTCAAGATTAGCCTCAGGTTATCTCATGAAGTTCAGGAGAGTTTCCAGATGAGAAGTCCAGATGATGTGATTTTGTCTGTCTGCACAATCTTGATTTGAATGACAGGCTTGAGGTCCAAGCAAGCATTCAGGAGATTCAGGTCAACATTAAGGATTTATGAGGACTATGGTTAACTGCTCCTCAGATCTATTTGTCCAATCAGAGTTTTCTGACGACTAAAATAACCTTTGAACGTTCACATGTTCCACCAAAACAAGTTCCTTCCCGAGGCTATTTTGCAGAGGTACCTTTGCTCCGTCTGGCGCTTAGTGCCGCCCAAGACGATTGTGATTGGTTTAAAGAAATGCCAATTAACCAGAGCACGTTTTTCTCCCATCCCGGAATGCTGTGTGGACTAGCCAGACCCTCCTTCGCAGCGCTGTGGAGGAAGGTCTGGCAAGGCGAGACTAGGGTAAGGGAAACTGGCTGTACCCTTTGAGGCTGCTCACATGTTTTGTGTGTGTGTGTGTGTGTGTGTGTGTGTGTGTGTGTGTGTGTGTGTGTGTGTGTAGGTGTCAGGCCTGTCGGTGTGGATCGGCAGACAGCTGGAGCCTATGAGTGGTCTTCCTCCGTGGGCCGTCACCCTGCTGGCCTGCCTGCTGGTGTCGGCGGTCACAGAGTTCGCCTCCAACCCGGCGACTCTCACCGTCTTCCTGCCCATTTTGTCAGCGCTGGTACGACACACACTCCCTCACACACCCTTACTCTCAGTATCTGATTCACTTATACCTGGCAAATGTGTGCAAACAACATGGGGGATGTATTGGGTTTGAGCTTAGGGTTTGGAAGGGTCTGCAGGGGCCAGGAGCTCATGGCAGTGCCCTTATAGAGCCTTTTAACCTCCCTGTAAGTTATGAGACACCACAGAGAAAGAAGCACTGACAAAAATCTCGGTTTGTGTGTTTAGATAAAGCATTGATAAAGCAGGTACTTTATGTGAACAATGCATACAACAACGCAAACGGCAAGGTTGGCTGTGCTCCTCATGCTCTTGCTCAGAAAAAACATATACAGTCCAAAATGTGTAACTTGATTCAATTCAGTTTATTTAAAAATGTGACGGTGCAAATTAATATAATGCATTACATTTTATTAATACATATTAATACATGGGTCGAAAATGACAGAATTAGCCAAAAGGCTATTTTACATCTGTAATAAAATGCAAATAAACAAAAAAGGCATCACAAGCAGATCAGAACTTGGCACAAGACAAGACACAGCACAGAAGCAAAAAGGTTAGCATGAAAACAAAGCACAAAGCAGACCAGGTTAAACAAGGTAAAACAACTGGGCATAGAGCACATAGATTAGAAAAGACACAGTGGATGAGAGCAATAAAAGCTGTAGTGAAATAAGAGGAAAAAATAAATAAAAGTATGCTAAAACAACTTTTGAACGTACACGTATTCCACTAACACAAGTTCCTTCCCGAGGCTGTTTTACAGCAGCACCGGGGCTCTGTACGGCGCCTAGCACCACCCAAGACGATTGTGATTGGTTTAAAGAAATGCCAATAAATCAGAGCACGTTTTACTCCCATCCCGGAATTCTGTGTGGACTAGCCAGTCCGGTCTGGCAATGCAAGAATATGTACGGAGTTAACAAACATGATTTAACTTGTTAATTAGATGCTGGTAGTTGGATTTTTTTTTTATCTTCAGACATAGCCAGGCTAGTTGTTTCCCACTGTTTCCAGTCTTTATGCTAAAATAAGATAAGCAAGTGCTGGCTGCAGCTTCACATTGAACGGACAGAAATGAGAGTGGTATCAACTCTTTGTGGTATTTCACAAAATGTCAAACTATTACTTTACACTAACACAAATCTTCTTTTCAAAGGGCTGTTTTTGCTGAATCGCAGAAGCGACTCTGTCCACGCACACACATTTCTTCATAAGGGTCCATTTTAAAATCAGCACTTTGACTTTGATTCAACCAATAATCCACATGGATTATTGGTTTCTTCTCTCAGATTGTTCACAGGGAAAGCAAATGGCATGTGTCAGCAGGGAGCATAAAGCATGTTTCATACACAGAAGTAGATTCAATGTGCTGTACAGAGAAAATAAAAATAATAAGTTGTTTTTTATTTTTATTTATTTTTTATTTTAGCCCACCGATGATACACTTACGAGACATTAAGTAAAAAAGGAAACCCAGAAAACCCTCATGGGGCTTGGCATGTTGGGTTCCCCAGAATAATTCAACAATAAGTAACATACAGTTAATAAAAAGCTAAAAAAAAAAAAAAAAAAAACATAGTCTATGAAAACAGGACAGAAGAAAGGAACAATTAAATGAGAAGAGAAAATAAAGAGTGAAGACAGAGAAAAAGGAAAAGTAATCATAAAAAGACAAAAAAAAAAGGAAAGCTGAGATATAAAAGGGGACAGAGAGGGAGGAAGACATGCAGGAAATTGTCACAGGTCAGACTTGAACCCTTGATCTTCCGCGTTGAGGGATAAACGTCTACACACGTGCACCCGCTCTACCAACTGAGCTAACTCACCCACTTGTGGTGCCATTTTGAATAAGTTGTAGAAGGACTCAAATTCATCACACTTGTCAGCCGGAGGTGTGGTTGCACCTTGTTCTGAGAATGTTAATAGGCCTAAGAAGGCAGGTTTTTAACACGCGTTAACCCTTTGACCCCTCCATCTCTCCATCTATCTTTGTCTTCCTTTCCCTTTCTTTCTGTCTCTTCTTCCTTTATTCTCTCTCTGTCTCTCTCTGTCTCTTTACTCCCTTCTTCCCTCACTTCCCCCCTTCCAGTCAGAGACTCTGCAAATCAACCCCCTCCACACTTTGATCCCGTCCACCATGTGCGTGTCATTCGGGGTCATGCTTCCAGTAGGGAACCCCCCCAACGCCATTGTCTTCAGTTACGGCCACGTGAAGATCAGCGACATGGTACACGCACACACACACACGCACGCACAGTCACATGTTCTTTCTGCACCTGCAACAAAAGGCTCAAAAGTACAATGTGTCAAAGTTGTTTTATGTAATCAGAAGGATGAACATTCTTCATTCTTAACTCTTGCTGAACCCTATTCTGATATATATATATTTTTTCAAATAGATGAATGCTTTTATCTTATTTTTTCCTCTCCCTCTCCTCCAGGTGAAAGCGGGCTTCGGAGTGAACCTGATCGGCGTGGCGGTGGTGATGTTGGCCATCACCACGTGGGGGGTTCCCCTCTTCAACCTGACCGAGTTCCCGGCCTGGGCCGTGGACAGGAACATCACCGGGAGCTTATAACCGCCGCTGGCGTGGAGGGTGAATCACTGAAAGACGGAAAGAGATGGGGCGTTGTTTCTGTAAAGAAAGACAACAAGAAAATAACGTCGAGAGGACGGTCTTGCTCAGAGTTCAGTCCTTTCTTAGACGACTCAAACTGGACCTGAAGAAGGATGGAGAGAAGGAGGAGGAGAAAAAGAGAGCGAAAAACCGTGACCTGTTGCTTAGATGTTATATTTAGAGTTATATTTTCTTGGCCACAAGAGGGCGTTGCGAGGAATGCAGAATGCCTTTGTTAAAGTGGCCACTGCGTGGAGCTCTCACCTCCGGCAAAACACTTTTTAAAAAAAATCTCTGTTAACAAAGTTTGATGGAGATTCTATTTTCACCGAATCACTCAAGATATCACTGTAAGCTACAAACATATTTGTGGTGATCAGGAGAATGCTTTTTAGTTTTTTTGTGTTGGGATTTATAATAGAAACAATGATAAGTTTATTTCAGAGCCACATCATGATGCCTTGTTGTGTGGATTAGTTGCTATCTAGATTGAGACCATTGTAAGTAAGCCTCTTTTTACTGCGTGCTTGCTGAACTTCTGCTGCAGTTAAATGTATTGCTCTTTAACCAGACCACATACAATGCAACATGACAAGTTTGCTGAGAGAGTTTGACATTTTGAGACAGCGGGCTGCTGTATTATTAGCATGATAAATGCGTGAAAAGAGGCTTCTATGGCTGATAATGAACTGTATACATAGAGCTACTTGCTGTCAAGCCTTTAAGATGTACCCAGTATCATGTATGCTTATATCTCCTGATATGATCTGGTTTTTAAAGAGGTAAAAGCTTGTGTACTGTATATTTAGCAAAAAATTGAAAGCTTCAACACTGTCCGTAATTGTTCTTAGCGGTTGCCTGCGTTACTTTAGAAATCTAGGCCTCTTAAGTGTGATTTATGGTTCTGCGGAGGCTCCACGCAGAGCTTTCGCCGTAGCCTACGTAAGCGACCTGAAATTTATACTTGTGCATTGGTGTGTGCGTCGCTCTCTTTAAAGTGCTCCTATTATGCTCATTTTCAGGTTCATAATTGTATTTAGATTAGATTAATTAGATTACATTAGATTTTTTTTATTGATCCCAAAAAAATGGGAAATAATGATGTTGCAGCAGCAAAAATATCAGACACACAGCACGCATACAGAGTAACTTAAAGACCAAAAAACTAACTTAAAACACACAAAATACACACACACACATCAGGAGCGGCTGCAACAGTCTGCCGCACGACAGAATAGGTTTATGTGGTTTAATTTTCAGAAAACACCATATATTTGTTGTACTGCACATTGCTGCAGCTCCTCTTTTCACCCTGTGTGTTGAGCTCTCTGTTTTAGCTACAGAGTGAGACATCTCACTTCTGTTCCATCTTTGTTCGGAGTTGCACACGCGCAGTAAGTACTGCTAGCTAGTCAGTTGCAGAGTATGAGGGAGTGCCACGCTAGCAGCTAGGCGAGCATTATAACGTGTGTTACAAAGTGACCACGTTTGTCTCTGAAGTAAAGGCTGGACTACAACAGAGCTGTTTGGAGCAGTTTGTGAACAGTGTTTTCTGTTGGCGATGGTAAGTCCCTTTGGGGTGGACTTTGGGCTTGTATCACTTTGTAAACCTATAACGTGCACAAAAAGATATATAACACAATAAATGAAAGGGAAAAAGCTGAAAAGCATAATATGAGCACTTTAAGAGAAAAGCAGGGCGGGCATGTGTGTGTGTGGAGTGTGTGGTAAAGCGAGTGAGAGAGTGACGGCGACTAGCTTCGGAGCGAGGGAGGGACTGCAACGCTACCAAGCCGCGGCCGAGCAACGTGCGTCGCTGCGACGTGTAGTTACATTTTTCAAGAGGTGCGCGTCAGGCTACGGCGTAGGGTCCGTATCTCCACTTACCTACGTACGTAGCCATGCCGTGGATTTAACGCAGAAGCATAAATCACGCTGATGTCTTTACCAAAGTTTCTGAAGCTGATTTTGTGCCCCGTCATACTGTGAACAAGGAATAAGCACCGTGCAGTACCACTAGTGCCTCTACCATAACATTGCCTGTTATACTACACTTTTAGATGGACTGTCTCTTGTAGGGAATCAAACCTCCAACCCTGACAGTGTTAATGCCTTGCTGTAATCTCGGTCATCCTCATTTTTGAAAGCAGTAGTCTAATTGCCTTTTACTGTGCTATTTCTCAGACATATATGCTTTTACTTGATACCCTTACAATATTAAGAATGTAAGCTGTACTGTATTTAAGGTATAGAAGAGTGCCGGGTTGGGTGACTAATCATATCACCGTGTATTTGATGCTAACCTCCATATCTCGCAGATAGAGACCTGAGATGTCAGACACACTCTTGCCATTGCTTTTGATTTGGATTTAACTGCGCTCCCCTTAATTTCTTGCTTTGTTTTTTTGGTGAAAACTTCATTATAAGATTATGAAGTGATCAAATCTGAGATTTTGACTAGCTAAGGTCCCGAGTTATGCCAATATAATCTTGAAAATGAAAGTCTCTTTTAGTAAGCAGGTAGAAAACCCCTTCATCAAGAATCAATAGCGCCTGTAATTATCACAAAAATGTGTATATTTAATGAAATTTGTTACATTAGCACGGTAAGCGACAGGATGACCATGTTGGGTCTGTCTTTGTCGTCGCCCAGGAGGTGTGACATTTCACCTGGCACGTTAACGCAAAAAAAGAAATTTATTCGGGACGCTGCAAAGTTCTTGTTGAATGCAGCATCCCAGGCTCTTTAAAGAAGAGGGAGGAGCGAGGTAGCACAGGGTTGTATGGTTACAATAGTTTGTTCAATCAACTGTCCAATCACAATATCTGCCGCCTGGTGGTGGAACTGTTTGCACATTAACTGTAGTGTTTTTAACCGTACTGTGCAAAAACAAATTGCTTTATATTTTTACTCTAATTTTAAATGCAATTTGTGGCTTTTATTCTTTTTTATATCAATTCATTACAAGTTTAGTTCCTAGTGTGGGCAGAATCAAAAGCCTACGCTTTTATTTTGTAATGTATTTGGTTGTACTGAAGGTTTCCTACAGCGTGATGGGCTTTGACGCAGGGTCCACACTCCTTTTGTAAATACATATAGATTTGTAATATAAAGCCTGTTTCAAAATGAGCTGTTATATTCCTAAATTATGTGTTGTACCTTAATGTCTCATGAGTTAGATTGATACATTGTACATGCACAACAATAAAACCACTATTGTATGTATGTATTCTTTTTTATTTACATAAAACACCACAAGTCAGACACACTTAAGATTTAACCTAATGAGGCACTGTCCCAGAATTAAAACGCTAAGTAGCAGCAATCGCTAAAGATCGGCATTTATTTGTAAATCACACTGGCATAATTGAATTGATCAAGACTTGTGACTTCAACCCAAACTTCACGCAGATGTAGAACTTTACCCCGTGTTCTGCACACAGAATGTCGCGGCTGCTAACGGATGGAAAGGAGGTGATGCTTTCACTGAAAATCCCTCATGAACAGTGTTAGAATGAGACATAAGACCCAGTGTGTGCATGTACTGCGTCTGTGTAAGCGTTGCACTGATCACAACTATTCCAAGTGACATTAGTAAAGCTCCACAGGGACATTTACATGTCATTTCCAGGTCAAAATCTAGTCTCGCATTGCCCAGACCTGTCACCACAGCGCTGGAGAAACATCTCGCTGCACGAGTTAACATTCTGCGATAGGGGACAAAACGCTCTGGATGGTTTGGATTTCTTTAAACCAATTACAATCATCTTTGGCATTGCTAAGCCCCGAATGCAGCGACGGTGCCCTTACAAAACAGATAGTGGAAGAGGAGGAGAAAAACAGCTGAGATAGGCAGCCAATGGCAGGCTTTATCCCAACGGTCTACATCCGGTTAAGTCAGACTAGGTGAAATCCAACGGAGAAAACTGGAATCACTATCCGTGGATCTTTTTCCTCTCTCTCTCTCTCTCTCTCTCTCTCTCTCTCTCTTTCAGCAGGGTTGGTTAAAATGAGCTGACGTCACAGATTTCTGAGGAGGGAAGCTCAAATAAGCCCAAACAGGTCGCTCATGTTGCCGCTTGGAGCTGCTAATGTGTGTAGCTTTTATCTCTGTACAAATAAATAATGATAAAAGGTGATGTTCAGGTCCATAATAAAGTCCTGCCCCTCTGGCCGTGGTCTGAATAAGGCTGAAAGTCAGTGTGCCGTCCAGTGGTTAGGAAGGTTGCTGGGGGCCTTCAGCAGGCATGAATCCTTCTGTCTGCATCTTCTCTTTGTATTTCAGGAAGTCTCTCCTCTTGGTGAAATATTTCACCTGCCAGGGAAAATGGGAAAGATGAGCAACGATCCTGCAGTATTTCATTCAGGCTACACACAGCTTTCACCTGAGTGAAGTGTGCTCGCTTGAATGGTAAAAAATGTAGGGTTATTCTAACTTAAAAAAGTATACCTTTCAGGAAGAATGATATTGTGATTTGGAAATACTGTTCATCTTATACACATCACGGTGTAAATTATATACAGAACTCAGATATCAAAAAGATAAAAAAAGAAGGGATGGTTTACCCACTGAGCGGGGCAATTTGCCTCAAACTCGCTCTGGAACTTCTGGCAGGAGGCAGCTTTGTCACCATTGTCATCCAGACATTTCCATAGCTGGTCCCTGGCATCCCAGCAGGCCTTCCTTTCTGCAGAGTTTGGAGCCGCCATCGCTGCCTGATCCTGGGAAAGATGAAAGAAAAAGTAAAGGCTGGGTAAGTTAACAGGAATTAATGTAGCTCTTGCTACGTGAAGGCTGAACAGCTAAAGAGAAGAAGAAGAAAAAAGACATTATGAACAATGAAGTAGTCTACACTAAAAACGCATCAACCTATGCTTTGACATATCACACCATAGTCCCTTCATTACTGTATACTTCTGCTACTTTATCCTATATGAGTTTACTGTTTATCCTCACATATGATATCTTTAGGTAGACAGCACGTATGCTGTGAATTTACATCCTTCCATTAGCCTCAATATCTAAATCTAACACAGGCCTACATGACACCAGTTTGATATAGGACTACACATAAATAAGCTTATAAATCCCTTTCAACTGTCACTCGGCAAACACAAATGTGAGCTGACAGTAACGTTAGCTAGCAGAGTTCGCTTGTATAAACTCAACTGCCACTCACCGAATTAAACGCTATAACCTCCAAAAATGTCCCAACCACTGCTGGTGTTAGTTTCTGTCACTTCATTAAAAACCAGAAATCAGAGCAATGCTGTTACTAAACTACAAACGCAAGACTTTTGTAAGGGTGTCCAGGTACTGTACTGACTGTAAGGTGAAGGGCGCGCGGCGCGTAGTAGCTGCACTTCCCTGTCGCGCCGTGATGACGTCCAGGCGTGATTGATGAAACGTACCAGGGGATGGCGCAGTTCGGTAAGGAATTCCAACTCAAGTGACATGTTTGGAATTTTTTTTTTTTTTTAAACATTGTTTGAGAATATAAATTGCTTAATAAGTAAAGGTAAATTAGCCAGCATTTTTTCCCAGACGAGGTCTTTAAACACAACGTGGCGTTTTAATGTAAGGTGTGTGGCGTCAACTGTTTGTTTTCCTCAGGCTGCCGTGATAAAGCCTACTGAAAGGAGGCAACAGGTGAGAGAGCGAGTGATTTATTAGCTAATGTAGCATCCTTATTTAGCTTAATGGTTTTAGTTTCTGATGTGTCTCGTGTGCTAACGTGACATTTTCAACATTACCACTGTAACAGTCGCCAGTAGTAAGATAACTTCCAATGTCCAAACATGTTTCATCAAGGGTCACAGTTTAAACACTGGACCAGGGTTGGCCAACCCGTTCAGCAACACATGCAGGTCCACATTACAACAGGAACAGTGACTTCCAGATCTAATGACAGTCATAATACATAGCAGTTTTCATAGTTTTTTTTTTTTTACTTAGATTGACTCAGTGGGAAACCTGACAGTCTTTGTTATCTACAATCCTTGTTAGGTCTGGTTGTACTCGGTTGTGGCCACTTGAAGCGACTCTTTCACTCATTTGTCACTAGAGGGGCTTTCAAACAATCGGATTCAGCAGTGAAAGGGTTAATGAGGAAGGTGATCTGTGGCCGTTTTTCCCCCCCTCAGGTTGCAGAATCTGTCCATAAAAAATTGTGCTGCATTATTTTTTTATTTTAAAATAATTGGCAAATGTATTGGCAGATGCATTCAAATGTTGTTGTTTTTTTAACTTATCTGAAATGTTTCAAAAAGTAAAAAAAAAAAAAAAATCCACCAATAACACAGCCCCTAGCCACACAGTAAGAGCCTCAAGGGAGCAGGCAAAGAGCCGCATACCGCTCAAGAGCCACAGGTTTGCCACCCCTGCCCTAGACCTATGTGGCAAACAATCACTGTACTCACATCTAGAATAAACGTTATTAGTTTTTTTAATTATTAGTTGCACAGCTTGAAGTAGAGCGGAAACGGGCCATTCAGTAAAGTCCTAGTTTGAAGTAATTAAAAGTGAGTAAAATAAGTCAGTAGTCAAGTCAACTTTATTTATATAGCACATTTAAAATAACATAAGTTGACACAAAGTGCTTTACAACCAAGGCAGCCTCAATAGACAACATGGCATAGATAAAAAAGTACATAACAAACAACCATACAAAATGTAATAGAAAACCACTGACATGGAGATGCCAAAGTCAACGAGAGAACAATGAAGTTAGGCGAGGGAATTAAATTAAACATTTCCGCTTTTCATCCCCCGAGTATTTGCAGTAGCGTTATGCTAAAAGTTAGATTTGTGTGTTTGTGTGTGCATTCATGTTCCATTCAAATCAAGCAGGAGACCTGTTTGTTTCTTCCCTGGAAGCCTCTTTTCCTCCAAAGCACAACAAGTGTTTGTTACTGAGCTATGTGGATGTACAATAACGTTTCTGTGTGTGTGTGTGTGTGTGTGTGTGTGTGTGTGTGTGTGTGTGTGCCTAGTAGTGAGTGAAGGCAGAATGAAAATGAGTGTTGTTGATTAACTCCCTCTCTCCTTTTCTCCCTCTCTCAGCCATAGTGACGGAGAGTAGCCCCATTGGTTGCCATGGCTCCCAGCAGCAATCCATCTCACTTTGTGCGGACTGAAGGGAATAAAAAAAAAAGTACTCTGATGCACCCTCTTCTTTGGAAAGTAAGTGTGTGTGTGTGTGTGTGTGTGTGTGTGTGTGTGTGTGTGTGTGTGTGTGTGTGACTCAAGTGTGTCTGCTACAAAGACAGAACTTCATTCCTTATTCATATCACACACCATTTACTGACCTCACTTCAACTTTGTTTCCTCAACTGTCAAGGAGTGTTTTTGTTTTAGTCTGGAGATTTAAGACCAAACATGTTTTGAAAAATGTGATCCACGAGCACACACAATTCCTTCAAAAGGAGCCGGAGCATGTCGAAAGTAGAAGTCGCCGAAAACTTCTACTGTGTCAAAGACCCGGTGGTAAAAGAAAGTTGGAATGGTTGAAATTGTCAGTAGCAGCAGTGGTTGAATTTTAACAGTTGGTCGACCATATCTTCTGTCAATGGGCATTGAAGACACATTTTGAGCATTAGATAGAAAATACAACCTAAAAGACGGACCCACAGCCCAGCTATGTTGTACTCTAATCTACCAGGATGCACATCATAATAGTGTTAGACACAGTGTTAGTCTCTATCTAACACTGTGTCTAACACTATTATGAGACTAAATAGATTAAACAGACATTGAGGATTATGTCATCATATTAATGTATGGGACAGTTTGATGCTTGTGAGCAGAATTATAGCATGCCATTTAACACACTATTTAAGGGGGGGGGGTCAACATATACATCACCCTTCATCCTGGCCTTCATCTAGCTTTAACATGAACTGAAATCCTGGTTTATACATATGGACTGCACTATACAAGTGCTAAGGCACACAATCATCCTTTACAGAAACTGTTTCGAATGCACACATCCACCAATGTGCCTTATGTTTACGGTCTTGTTTTGCTCTGCTATAATATTACATGTAGCACTGTTAGCCCCACAGAAACAGAACTTCAGAGGCTTGATCTGCTCAAGGATCTCATGCAAATCATTTAATTGATGTGTCACAGTGACCTTGGAAATGGCTGTTCTATGCAGAGCCAGTAACTCCAGCTGAGGAATGGCTCTTCTCTCCAAACCAAGATTTTCAGAGGTATTGGCACAGAAGGATTAGCTAATGACGTGTTCAGAAAAACTAACAGGATATTATGATGGTGATAAAATGTTTAAAAAGGATACATATACCTTATAAAATGGATCAATCTGTTGGGTTTTACAAGCTCTCCTCGCCAAATAGCTCTCACAGGTTGCTGGTTTTAGATGCTGTGTAAGAGAGGCACTCATTTGACTATTACAGCTGTTGAAGTAATTTTCCCATTCTGTTTTAAACTCTCTTTTTTTTTTTTTTTTTTATTATTTTTTTTTTTTTTTTATGGGGGATTTCAAGCAAACTAGCGAGGTAGCTGATCCACAGTGCCATTTTGAGACTATTAAAAGCTCTTCTTCCCTCTGCAATATCGTCTACATCAGCTATCTGAGATGGAAGAGCAGCATTTGTGGAGAGGACTAGAAATGTGAAGAGGGCAATTAGATTGCATCAGTATCGTGTATTATCCATTCACAGTAATCGTGACTGTTACCAACGGGAAAACACGTCTGTGACAAAAATTCTTTTCATTTTTTAAATGAGCGGCTCCAGTGTGAGTACCTGTCTGATTATAGAGAACTAGCCATCACAGCCTGGAGCCAGATCTTTCCTCCATACCTGCCATTTCTCAGAATTATTAAAAACAACATTAATGGATCAGTTGGCCTCTTCATAGAATAATTTGTTCATCTCAATTCACACAACACAAAAGCAACTTGGCAGGCTGATGTCACTTACTTAATGGACAAAAGAGGATCTGCAGTGCTCATGAGCCTGCTGTCATCTGTCAGTCTGTGTCAGTTCAGCCAGGATGTCAAACGAACGATGCCAGAACTTGACACAAGTCAGTTGGGTATACAGCCAGGTATACAGTAGTTGCAAGGGGTTGTCAGGCATAGCCTGGATCTGTAGAGGATGTGAAGGTATATTATGTTATTACATAAAAGACATGTTTGCACAAATGATAGACTCTTCCATGTACGCATGGCTTCTAGGCCAAACTAGTTGAATTTTAGCCAGTCAGTCAGGTTAATTGCCTTTATCTCTTTCTTACTGTATATTAAGAATGGGACACCTTTACAGTTTGGCTCAGCTGAATTGCCTCCCTTTAACTGGAGTCCTTATTGTCCCTAATGGCTGCTGCAGGTTTTGGTTTCCAGTTGTTAAGGCTGCTTTCTGACCATCATACCCCTCTCCGCTGGTATGTAGTGTAAATGCACAAACTAAACCAAACTTTCTATTCAATAGTGTCGCAGCAGGGAAAGATGCTAATATCTTTAAGCACTGGCCCCTTGGGCAAATGTAAATTTAATATGAAAACAGTACAGTAAAGGCAATTTGACGCAACTTAACACAGCCTTCCTTAACTGTGACACTTCCATAAATGAAAAGCAATTCAATAGAATGAAAATATATAATTATTTATTGGAATTCAAAAACTTTGTATTCTCTCACTGCAGTCTCATTCTGTGGCCACAGAGTAACATAGCCATTGGGCCATGGTTAATGTCGAACCATGGTGTGTGTGTGTGTGAGTGTGTGGGTGGGTGGGTGGTCATTACACCCATTATCGTGTGGTATTACAATTGAACTGAAGTTAACCAGTGGGTTATGAGATTTGTAGTAAATGAGCTAAAACAGACAAAACCACTGGTATGTTCCATGAAGCTTCTTTGTGAATACACTGGTTGATCCACATAAGCTCTTTCTTTCTACCCTCATTATGGGTCTCTTATATTACTTTATTTTGCAGCGACTCATAGAAACTGTTATGTGAACACTTTCACCAGATTTATTGGAATAAGGTTAATGAGACGATAATGGGAATTAGTATTCAGAACATGATCTCAACGTCTAGATTTCTGCTATTTTTTCCATTTACCTCTATGTGCTAGACACAGTTGTTGCATTTCCACGTTTAAATGTATGCTAATAAGTGCAAGATGCAATATTTTCCCTAGAGAGAATTAAAAAGAAAAAGAAAAAGTGACAATGAAAAATTGCCCTGGCATGAGGCTTTAATTTATGTGAGTCCAGTAATCAGAGAAATTATGGTCCATATGGATAATGCAAAACCTCTTAATAGCAGTGAGTAGTGTGTCAGATGAGTCATGTTACTTTAAGATCTGCGGTGGAACCTTTAGTATGCCAGGAAGGTAAATGTCAGACACAGTCAGACACACATCGTCTGTAAAAAGGCCAAAACAACACTTAAAGACCCACTCTCTTGCTCTTTTAAAAACACACACACAAACATACATGTGCACACACACACACACACACACACACACACACACACACACACACTCACACATGCAGGCAGATGGCTCTTACTGTTTACTGAGGCTGCCTGATGCCGATGAAAAATGACAACTATGACATTACTCTCCGTGTCTTGAGTCTTCCTCTGATTCCTTTTTTTTTTTCCTTGGCTAGGGATTTAATGGCTCTACAACAATAAAGGTTTATTGATCACTAAATCGAGCAGATTCTCCCTAATGGAACATTTTCTTTCATAGGTCAACCCGCATGTTAATTAATAGAAACACAGACAAAATCAAGGAAGTGCTTACAGTGGAGCCTTGGCTACAGCGTTTTTATGCTAATATGCATATCAACTGACAGAAGCCCCCACCACTTTCGCATACAGTATATTGAGTTTGCACTGACCAGTGTTCTCAGCATTTACACACGCCCAAATGCACATAGGCATTAATTAACTACACTAATATCCTAAACGCCATACGTGTGCAGGACTAACAAGCCACACGCACAGAGCTATGTTGCTCCATAGCAAGCAACACACACACACACACACACACACACACACACACACACACACACACACACACACACACACACACACACACACACACACACACACACACACAGTGTGACCACATCGACCAGTATTTGTCAGCCCAGTGGTGTGCAGGATACTGACCTCCAGTCGCCACTGCTGGAAGTCAATATCACTGTCAACTCGGATACGGCATCCACTGTCATGGCAACAGGGATCTGGCACACACATGCACATAATCGAAACATTAGTTGGATACAGCAACGAAGAGGGGAACGTTTTAATGGAACATTTTTGTCACTTCTTTACTTTAACTACTATTGTAATGTCTACTGATGACTTTAATGGAACTTTTAGAGAAAGAAATGATTTGACAGCAAACAGTTTTAGTGAAGTGTATTTATATGTATATATATATATATATATAAAAATTGTGTTTATATTGTTGTGTAGCCTTTCTGTTTTTTTGCCCTGTTAGCAGCAGGGTCTGAAGCTGGTCAAGTTGGTCGATTGCCATGAAATGTAGCGTTCATGGTCCCATGACCAGAGGAGTACTACAACATAGGACAGGTACGGATACTGGTTCAGTGAAGATAGAATTGTAGCACCGTCTTTAAGCCGTCAACTGCAGTTTTGGACTCATTGTGATCCTTTTTATTTTTGTCAAACTTAAACCCGAAACGCCTGGTTGGGTATATATATTATCGAGACTATTAGACAAGTTGCCGCCCTTAGAGCAACAAGTGTCACGTCAGAAATGGTGGACTGAAGCTAAGATGTGCATCTTATCTCTCAGAGCATCATGAAAATCTACTCAGGGGCGTGGTACAAAGAGCTGAGCCAAATACTTTACAGTGGACGACCTGAATTAACCCCGGTTTAGTTTTTGACCTCGCTCCGCTCACCGTACGAACGCACGGACAGAGGGAGGAAAGAGAGAGCAAACGCATAATCCATAATCCATAGCTGCCTGTGCGCAGTGGAAACCCGAATCAGCTTTTCAGGATCTGAAAAAGGATATTTTTGCAGGAGGCGGCAGCACGCTGTGATCATGCAGCACACAGCTTGTGTCTTTACACCTGTCAGGGCCGACGGGAACTCGGTGTGTGTGAAACACGCGTGTTTTGTCGCTTCAGTTTTCCTTCTTTTTACTCTCATGTTGTGTCATTCGGCTTAAGCTCAAAACCGGCTGTGTGTGAAAGTGTGTTGTGTCTCTGTGTGTGTTTGTTATATAAGCCTCAATAAGAGAGCTTTTCCCCCCAATAGCATTCTTTTTTTTTTTTTTTGCTCTATTCTCTCTATTTTTGTCTGTAATTACGCAGACTGATGCTACAATCAACATGTTATTCCACAAGCAACTCTCCCTTTCTCACAGACACACGGACACATGCACACACACATACACGTGCACACGCACACAGGCTTATATCCCGGAAGCACAGAGGCAGAAAGGATATTGTTACAAGCATCCGAAAAAATGTTGGTCCAACAAGTGAGACAAGGCTCCCGCCTGAATTAAAGAGGATTATCTCTGTTAATTTATGCTAATGAATGCACACAGAGTAACGAGAGCAGCATGTTATTGTGTGACTGAAGCCTGTCTCGCGCTCACAAACATGTACAGGCTCACACAACTGTGTGTGTTATTGCACCACTGAAGCCTGTTGCTTGCGGAACTACACTCATTCCTTTTCACAAGACACTCACACACTCAGCACTATGCCATTGTGTACTTCATGGGAATCGCGTAGTCCAGCAAGTGCCAAATCTCCCCACCAAATACACACACACACATACACACACGCACGCTGATTCGGCTGTGGGACAGTCCTGGCTTGGTTGGATGCACATTCTTGTTTTGTTTCACTGCTTTATACAAAATCTTAAAAACTTTGTGAGTTTTGCTATGTGAGGAGTGAGAGTCACCATGATAGTCCAAGAGAGAGAGACTCTGTGTGGTATTTAACAGACATTTTAAGTGACCTGACTTAGGGCTGGGCAATATATCGATACTATATCGATATCGTGATATGAGACTAGAGATCGTCTTAGATTTAAGTGGTGGTGTCTTTTCCTGGTTTTAAAGGCTGCATTAGAGTAAAGTGATGTACTTTTCTGAACTTACCAGACTGTTCTAGATGTTCTATTATTTGCCTTTACCCACTTAGACATTATGTCCACATTACTGATGATTATTTATCTAAAATCTAAGTGTGAAGATATTTTGTTAAAGCACCAATTGTCAACCCTAGAATATCGCCGCAATATCGATATCGAGGTATTTGGTCAAGAATATCATAATATCTGATTTTTCTCCCTATCGCCCAGCCCTAACCTGACTATGATGTCACAGTTGTCTTACCTGTAAGGACTCCATACGGTATTCGGTACAGTTGCGTAGCCAGTAATGGACCTGGGCGCCACCTTTTGTATAGACTGAGCTCTCTTGGTTGAGCATGGTTGTATAGACAGTGTTTTGCTGTTATTGCCTTTGTAATGCAGAATGTTTCAAAGTAAAATTGTTTATCTTTGTTTGTTCTTTATTTTCTACTTCTAAGTTTTAAAAGTCCCTTTTTCTTCTGGAAAAAAGATGGCCCACTCACTTTTGTACTGACCCACCCAAAATACAATTTCTGTCCTACAGGAATATATATGCAATGACACACCAATCTGCTAAAACATTATACTGTATGGAGATATTATGCTGTCATTACAGTGACACTGTAATAACGTTGTGAAACGACCAAGCATGGACACACATTGTCATCATATATCATATTTTTTTTCCTACAACATTGCTTTATATTCTCCCAATACCCTAAAGCAGGGGTCTTCAACGTTTTTTAAGCCAAGGACCCCTTAACTGAAAGAGAGATTGAGCAGGGACCCCCTACTACAGATGTCTAAAATGAAGTTGCATATTAAACTGGGCCTACAATAATGTGTAGGGTGGCCTAAAGCCTTTATACATAGGCCTACCTTTTTTTTGCGTAGAATACTAAACCATTACAGTAAAATAGCCTAATAATTGTTGCCATTATTTTATAAATCATGTTTTAATGTTAAAAATACACCGTAAATGCTTAGGATTAACTTTATCTGTCAGTTGCTATCTTAGTGACTACCTTACCTATAGGCCATTAATCAGTGGCGATTTATATTTGCTAATAATATGTTGGATTCATGTTAAGACCTTTTTAATTTTCGAAAAATCTTTCAAAAATTAACAATTATTTGGAGGTCCCAATGCATTGACTCTGAGGACCCCCTAGGGGTCCCGGACCCCCTGTTGAAGATCCCTGCCCTAAAGTATGACAAGTTGGCTACAAACTCCTTGTTTTGCAGCACAGGTACTGCAGAGATAGACCTCTCCAGGGATATCATAGGATCCTCACGCTGCTGCCAGATGATAAAAGCCTCGAAATCGCAGCTGCAGCACACACACCATGTCCCTGTAGTCATACCACAAGACTATTACACGAGTGATACAGTGATTTCCATTAAGGGCAGTGGGCGGCGCGCACACACAGCCCGTGTGTCTTATTGCGATATACGTGAGTGCGCGTCCGTTATCAACCAGCCAGCCAGCCAGCCAGCCAGCCAGCGAGCCTGCACCCCTCAAACCAAACCCGAGCCGAACCACGCCGAGCCGAGCCAAAAACGATCGGAGCATTTGAAGTTGGCCCTGCCGCCCCCTCACAGAGGCAGCAGAGCAGGGAAGATGACCTGGTAGCGCATCTTTTACGCACGCGACCCGCCGTCTGTCCCTTATAAACCCACATTCTGCTTCTTTTTTTATTTTTTTTATAACGTTTAATTCTCTCGCGGAGACCATGGAGACGGCAGTTCACAGGAGCGATATTTTCATCTCCCAGCTGCTGCTTTTCAGCCAAATAGGTAAGAAACTGGAAAAGGAGACAAATCGGGATTGAATGGACTGTGGTGGCTGACAAGTGATGCTGTGGACGTGTTGAACTGTCAGAGATTTGAGCGGTGCGCCTGTTTTATTCCCTCGGATATTCCCTGCACACTTCAGTCCGTTTCAAAATGTGCAATCCGCGGCAAAGAGAGATTCATTCTACACGTAGATGTCATTTTTTCGAGGCGTACGTTTTCCGACGTGGAAATGTGTTCCTACAATTACAGGTTACCGCTAAATAATCCTGTCCACTCCAGTTGAGTTTCAAGTGATTCCTCTGCAGTACATATAGGCTGCATGCAGGGATTCTTCCTGTCCTGCTTTTGAACGCGTTGAGCCGTTTTCCCCAAACACAAAGCAAGTTGAAGTATAAATGAAATGTGACGCTGTCTAGTGTGACGACGCTCTGCGTTTTCTGTTGTCTTTCGTGAATACTGGATTTGAAGAAACTGCTGCCACAACTTCTGTTGAGCTTATTGCATATGGAAGTCCAAATGTTGCCTTCACAGCTGCTCGTTTCTTTTAGAAACCTGGCTTGGGTTGATAAAACACATTTTTATAACTCCTCTATGATATTTTTAAGACACATTCCAAAGGTTACTGTCACTTTTTTTTAAGACTGCATGGATCGTAAATTATTATTTTTTTTCTTCAGTGGGATGCTGATTATTACTATATCTCTCCTTGTGTATGGGAAGTCCAATATGGCATCTGTATAGGCCTACCACATGTTGAAAACTTTACAGGAATCACCTGATTGATTTTTTTACAAGCCAAGTTGGCTGCATGTTTAGAGAGTAAATACATAAACTCATAGTTTGTTAAAAAACATAGTCAATCAAGATATGAGTCAGCGCAGCTGTCAAAGCACAGATCCTCTTTGGTAAAGATATCTGAGAGTAGGACTTGGTGCTGGTTTCACTAACAAGTGCGGAAGTAAGATTTTAAAAAATAGAAGAAAAAATGCTATACATTCTGTGAGTGTTCTTATCTCCAAAAAAGTGAAAAGCCAAATAATCATGTTCTCCAGTCAGTAACGAGATGAATCATCACTTTCAAGTTGTATCAAAACCAGACTGGTAGCAGAGAACATACAGTACATAATTGCTTCAAATGTAGTTAAAAATCAGAGCAGTGGCATTTGAATCATCAAGTTTGAGGTAAAAAATTGGACCTTTTTTTTTTTTTTTTTTTTTTTTTTTTAGTGCCGCTTGAAGCATATTTTTCTATACCCATTTGAATCTTAACTTAATGCTCTTGGTTAAAAGATACAAACATATGCCATGAAATTTATACGACAAATCAAAGTGCTGTCGTTTAAAGTGGGACATACAGTGGAATAGCAGAGTAGAGCTTGACCAATAACTCGGCAGGGCTGATATATTGGCCAACATTAGCGGATTACAGGTATACCTGTGAATTTGTCGACCAATGAGTAAGAAGACTTTGCAGCATACACATACCAAAGATGTGTTTGAGGTAGTTCCGAAACAGTGACGCCATTACATAGTTTGTCCTAAGAGGAAAAAAAGAAGAAGAAAATGTCACTTTATGAGGTTTTTAAATATGCGTTCCCCCAGCCTGCCTTTGAGAAAATGAAAGCTCAGATGGGCCGATCTGGAATCTTGCTCCTTATGAGCTCATCATTTGTGCCTAAACCTAACCAAACTGTGATCGTTTGACAACTTTAACAATGTGTTTAAAACCGGGACGGTTACGTTCTCTGGTTTAGATATGAGGACGGAAAACGCTCCTGTGGGTCGCAATTCCTGCCACCGCTAGGGGCGCTAATTTATAAAACGCTCCTTTGGGTCGTATTATTGGGTAGGAATAAACGACCTATATCATCGTATGGTTGGGAGGACTTGTTGCAGATTTGGTAGTTTGCATTCATTCATCTTCAGGTCCAGACACACCGACCAGACAGCCGACCCTGATCAGTCTCTCCGAGTTGGTCAAAAAGTGCTCCGGAACACACCGAAGAGACGAGACGTAATGCGTCTCCATAACAGCAGGCGGCGCTAATCTGTATTGTTGCCCAAAAATGAAAACCGGCAGCTGATTGGACGAACACGTTGCGTGGGTCTGGTTTCTCCAGAAATTCAAAGCCAGACTGTCATGTTCCGCTTGTTGAGAATAGGATCTCATATTGTACTAAAATAGTTCACCGAAACTTGCTCTGTGTGTCTCGGGCTTTCAGTAGAGCTTTGACCTTTTGATCAAGTCAAATAGCATTCTAAAACATTTCAAATTGAATTTTAACAAGGTTATGTCATTGTTTTTATTTCATGGTTTGTTTGTTCCAGGAAAGGGCAGGAGATGAATGTCATGGCGTTCAATTCTGGAAGCCGAGATCAGAGGTTTCCAAATGTTTTCTTGTCACGACTACAAAACTGCGTGCTCCTGTTTGATGAGATTTTGTGTGATCAGATTAAATCAGATGAGCCCATGAGTCATCTTTATTTGATCTAACTCGGTGCAGAAAAAGACAAATGGAGATAGATGGGGGTGAGTGAGTCATTCCTTAAACCTCCCGTCACTTTTGATTGGTTGTTTCTGATCACGGCAGTGCCATTGCTACTGCTCTCATTTCAGAGAATTAAGATCCCATTGCCCATAAATGCCAGTGGCCTTTAACTCCTTCCTCCACCTGCAGTCACCAGTGGAAACAGCTGTTCCTTTATGAACCGGACATCCTAAGAAATCCAGTGATCCCCAACTGGCTGAGTTCGTTTCCTGGTAGATTAGTAAAGGTCTCCGTTTTTCTTCTCTCCAGACATCTTGATGCTCTTTTGAGAAATGCTTTTTGCAGAGTCAGAGTTTGGCTATGCTGGGGAGGCCTCTAGCTCACCCAGTAAGAGCGTGCGCCCCGTGTAGGCTGAGGCCCTTGCAGCGGCCTTGGTTCGAATACGACCTGCGGCCCTTTGATGCGTGTCATCCCCCCATCTCTCTCCCACTCTGAAATAAAGGGGAAAAAAAGCCCCCCAAAAATTATCTTTTAAAAAACGATATGTTTTGACCAAATACCTCGATGCCGATATTGCGGTGTTATTGTAGGGTTGACAAGTGATGCTTTCACAAAATATTTCCCCAATGAGATTTTTTTTTCTTTTTAGAAATAATCCCAAGTAATAAAGTAGATAAAATGACTAAGTGGTTAAAGGCAAATAATAGAAAAGCTAGAACAGTCTGGAATGCAGCCTATAAAACTAGAAAAAGACAACACTTCGAAAAAATCTAAAAATGTAAGACGATATCTAGTCTCTCAGTATCGCTATTCATCGATATATTGCCCAGCCCTACTCTGAAGTTGCAGCAGTGGTGCTCTTTAATTCACTTTGCCTATCTACTGTACGCAACCATCTGACGCAAGTTGGTTCATTATCGATTTAAATGTTTGGGTTAAATGTGCTGTTTAGATACATAGAGAGAGGAAAAATACTTTCCTTTAGAGAAGGAAATAGAGCATCCTCCAGCCATCTGTCCCCACAATATGTCTGGATGCCACTCAAAATCGCTCACAAACCCGTTTTCTTGCTCGCCCTCTCACTCACACTCTTCCATACAAACGTGAAGTCGCTGTGATGTTGTGGGTGCTCTCATTTTGGCCTTGTTTGCCCAAGCAGTTCTGCCAGTGAACACAATCTTCTATCTCGAGTCCTCCGCTGCACCATATGCTTTTCACCAGCATGGTTGCCCCTATTGCAGTACATCCTACATCTGACTTCTCAGCGGTTATCACACCTTCTGCCTGTGGTTCCATATGTTCAGTTCAGCAGGAAAGGGATTCAGGCTTATTTTCCTGCATCCAATAGTTTGACATTGAATATATATGTAGATACAAATGTTGGAAACCCCTGTAACTTTGGGTTTTAGTATCCCGTGATCCTGCCGTTAGAGATTTAAAACTAATCTGATTCAGCTCAGCGTGGGTGTATCTGTGCTCGTACCCTTCCTCTCCCATAGCTCCAGACCTCATTTTGCTCAGCTTTCCAGACATGAAGAACTGCCTCTCACTGACCCCTTCTTCACATAACACTTGCATTTTGTGGTTGTTTCCGGTGGTTAGTTGTGACACGTTTACATTTTGGCGCAATAATGTGGTACCACCAGAGCTCGCGTGGCTCTCAACGTCTTAAACAACAAGTAAATTGTGCATTGTCTCGCTAGAGGCAGAATTCCAATTTATGTTCTATTTTTAATGATGTATTGTAGCCACAATTTTTTTAATTGGAAGTTGTGGCAAATGCATTGTTGGATTTATAGATTGTTGGTGAATGGTGATTGGTTAGATGTAATGACACAACAGCAGCCTGCATGCTATTGATCGTTCAGCTTAACAGGATCCATACTGGAGTTTGGTACAATTCATTGTCTGTGTACTTTACTGTGTGTGTGTGTGAGAGAGAGAGAGAGAGAGAGAGAGAGAGAGAGAGAGAGAGAGAGAGAGAGAGAGAGAGAGAGAGAGAGAGAGAGAGAGAGAGAGAGAGCGAGAGAGGGGAAGATTTAAGACAAAAACAACCTGTACGAGTGTGTGTGTGTGTGTGTACTGTATATGCATGTACACATAAACCAAGTAATTTCAATACTCTCATCGCTGACTCACTGTGAGGTAGAAGCTTTTAAAGTGTCAGTAGCTACAACTCATAAGAAATTCCTCCAGTGATAAAGATCCCACCGTCAAATAAAATATTTAAAAAAAGTGCTCTGTATGTGGCCGTGCGCTATGTCACAGTTAATGCCTGATGGTTAATGTGAGTTCAGTGATCATATGTTCTCCTTGTGAGATACCATCTGGCCACCCTGTGCAATCAGAGCATTTGAACCAGAGGGGTTGCATCCGGTGGCATAATAGGAGGCCTGATGGTGTAATAAGCAATTTCCTACAAAGTACTGGCACACACAGCATGGAATGCATAAATCCATAAACCATATGTAGAGAGCAGTGATGACAGAGAGTCAGATACATGGTGAATTACAGTAAGGATGAAACTGTATCTTGAAGAGTGACAGGAAATGATGCTTACCTTTTAAACTATAGTTAGTCTATACTAGCTAACTATTTAATAATTAGCATCCAAGGTGATAGGTCCAGTAGATTTTAACAGTGAATAAAACAAGCCTCTACATTGCAGTCATGGTAACTTTTGAATCACTTAAAATCTCTAATAGCTGAAACTGGGGATGCATCGGTCAGACTTTTTCTTTACCGATAACAAGACAAATACCTTCCATTGAGTTCCAGTCCAATACTATTGCGCTCATTTTTAAAAATGTGGCTAAATGTGGTCCTGGAGACACCTACTGTAGCGTGAACGACCACAGAGGTGGTTTTGAGTATTTTGCCAGGTGTTTATATTAGAGGTCAACCGATAGTGGATTTTACCAATACCAATAGCTAGGTTGGGCCGTATTTGCCGATAACCGATCAATCGACCGATAGTATTTAGAATTGATACTGGATAAAAACAAACATGACACTCCAAGTAAAACAGTGCTGAACTTTATTATAAAAATAAAAAAACTGTATTGAACCATGAAAACATGCTAAATGAAATAAATATAAATATTGAAGTCAATAAAAGACATTCATTCAAACTGAAACAAAAAGTAATAAATAACAAATAAAAACAGTTAAATTGTAGGTTTAGAACGGTAACAGACGATCTCTGACCTGGAGGGATCTATCTTTCCCACTATACTCGTTGTTCATGCTTGGATGCCCATATAAGGCGTAATGTGTGACGGACCTGCCTTCCCATTGGTTGAAAACATAAACAAAGGCATCATGGGAGATTCCCTTGTCGTTAGCACCAAGGGGGTAAGCTTCGCTTCAGAACTCGAGCCATCATGGCGCCATTTTGTTGCTAACTGGCCATCACCTCCTGTTAACATTCCGCTGACCGCCATTTTTTTTTTACGTCACTTGACTGCGAATAACTTTACATCTGAAGCGTTTAAAGACTCTATTTGTCCGTTGTTTAGTTCCAAAGAAACACGACAATGTATAAAAGGCTCCATTACCTTGTACCTCACGTTATGGCTCCATAGTACAGGAGAAGCTCGCAGGCAGTTTCGACTTACATGAGATGTTTAGGTTTAATTACTAATGTTAACTAGCATGTTAGTGATCAATAATTAGCCTGTGCCCATGTTATCTCCTTACATACACCTACAGTCTCCGTATCTGTAAGATTGGGAATGATTGAGATTTCTCTCGGCACAGCTACCAGAAGACTTACAACTTTCAGACACGTTGCTCACGTCACGTTCTCTCAGTTGGAGGCTGCGCAGTAAAGCTGGCCATCACCGGAAAAGTGCTTCTAATAGCCTTCACTGGTCTCCGTCCAGAGCAACGGGGTCTATTGGTCCATTATATACTGTCTATGGGTAGCACCTACTGTCTATGGGTACCACGGAGTTAGCGGCAGAAATGACCGAAAACGTGATGAATTATGGACATCAAGTGGATAAATCTTGGATGTAACAATTTGGATTTAATGCTCAACAACCCCGAAAAAAGGCACAAGTTCCAGGCTGGATAGAAGATCACCTGTAAAGGCTAGAAAGACCCTCTAGAGGCCACTATTGTAATGCATGATGCCAGCAGACCCTTCTCAACTCTCGCGTACTGTGTAATGAATTACAGCACGCACTTCTCAGCCGCTCCAGCAACGGACTCCACCAGGAAAATCGGTATGGATTTTTGCCAATAACGATAGTTCCACCAATCAACTAACAGTGCCGATTAATCTGCAAAACCGATTAATCGGTCTACCTCTAGTTTATATGTCTGCGGCCCAATTTTGTCACCACGACAGAGTTGCAACTGCGCAAGATGCAGTCACGGAACTTTACAAGCGTGTAGTTCCACGCGTAGGTCTGAGCAAGGGCGCAGGAAGCAGAGGGGGTGAGAAGCAGGGAAGGGGCCACCCCCTCCATCTGATGGATTGGTTTGGCACATCCCAAACTAAAACGTTATTGTTTCAGTTAACTTCATAAGTGAGTTAAATACCACAGTAATTAGGGTCTTGCTGATTATCACTTGCTGCATTTTAGGAAACATTGGGGCAGAATTGACCAAGTCTGAAGTGTTAAATATCCTGAAACCCTCCGATATGCCTCTGTTAGGAGACAGGTCTGTTACATTGGTACCAACACGGTATATCACTGTGGCTTCATGCTGACCCTGAAGCACACACTCATACAAACCTTGCCAAAGTGTTGACTCATTTTATATGAACCACTGTTTACTTCATTATTTCTATTCTCAACTCCTATTTTATTTTTTGTGTGTGTGTGACATAGCATGCGAGTTAGAATTGCGTGTCTCCCTCCTTCTTGCTTAAACCCCAATGCTTAAAATGAGATTATGTGCGCTAACTTACAAGCATGCGCGCGCGCACACACACACACACACACACACACACACACACACACACACACACACACACACACACACACACACACACACACACACACACACACACACACAGCCTGATTGAGTCAAGCCCTCTAAACCAGCCAAATAAAAATCTCCACTGAGGGAAATAAATCTTGTTAGAAAGATTTTCCAAAGCCTTCTTAACTGTCTGGTTTTTAGCTGAAAAAAAAAAAATATATATATATATATATATATATATATATATATATATGTGTGTGTGTGTGTGTGTATATATATGTATATATATATATATATATGTATGTATGTATGTATGTATGTATATATATATATATATATATATATATATATATATATATATATATATATATATATATATGTATGTATGTATGTATGTATGTATGTATGTATATGTGTGTGTGTGTATGTATATATATATATATATATATATATATATATATATATATATATATATATATATATATATATATATATATATATATAATCAGAATCAATTCTTTTTTTTTCTTTTGGCATACACATTTTGGAGATGATGATATTGTAGCGAAAAGTTTCATTGCGACATAATACAAATCTATGTAATTTCCAAACGTATCTGAGGCTCGTTAAATCCTTACAATGGAGCAAAATGTTGTGCATGTCCTACTTTGAGTACATGAGTGTATTCTGAGTGAACCAATAGAAGTCGTGTTATAGTCACCACAGTGTTGGCAATTGCTAAAAACCACAGATGTTACATTGAATAATTGATTGCCTGCTTTCTACTGTGATATTTTGTCTTCCTTCCCTCTGTCTCTCCCCTCTCTTTCAGCCTCTCCATCTAGAGCATTTTATTCATAAGTGCTCTTGTTCTTTAATCCACTTAGCTGCAGTCTGCTCTTACTGTGGCAGCGTGCAGTCACAGTTATTTTAAAGCTGGTCTGTGCCATGAGGACAGCCCAATCTCTTTGATGCTGAGCAGCCTGGACGGGGAGCTCGGCGCAGTGAAACACTGCCGTCACTCAAAAGTTTTGTCAGTAGTTACTGTAGTTGGTCTCATCGGCAGTGACCGGTAGAACGTCTCAAAGGGGAAAGTGGGATACCAGGGCGGAAAGCTCTCTCGCATTACATAAGCCAAAACTCAACAGAAATGTAAACCTCCTACTGGTGAAATATTAAATTAGGGAGTTTGTCACCTTGACTGTGCGGTTAATCAGTTTGTCATACATAATGAGTTATACACATGTTTCTAGTTTCTTTGAGTATAGGACATTAAATGTCCCATGGCATGAACATTTCACTTTATGAGGTTTTTTAACATTAATATGGTTCCCCCAGCCTGCCTATGGTCCCCCAGTGGCTAGAAATGGTGATAGGTGTAAACCGAGCCCCTTTGTGTCCTGCTCTGCCTTTGGGAAAATGAAAGCTCAGATGGGCCGATCTGGAATCTTCTCCTTATGAGGTCATAAGGAGCAAGGTTACCTCCCCTTTCTCTGCTTTGCCCACCCAGAGAATTTGGCCCACCCATGAGAGAGAGACATCATTGCTTTCAAATGAGCAAAGTGGCAGTTGGTCAAGGCCCCCACCCTCCACCTTGCCCCCACAATGGGTAAGTAATGAGCTCATTGTGGGACTGGCTCTAGTGGCTGTAATTCTGCACCAAGGCTGAATTTCGGGAAAGAGACTTCAGATACAGTATTAGGGAACCACTAAGGCCTATATTAAAGCATCCAAAGAGCACCTTGTCATGGGACCTTTAAGGAAACTTTTCTTCTTTCTTTTACTTCCTCACTTTACCCTGATTTGACCCTTAAAGGAATGCTTAACCCGAATCTAGCATTTCTGTATAAGATACTTAATCTGACAAGTTTAGAGCTTGCTCCTTTGTGGAGAGCAGCAACATCAGTCAGCTTTTTAACAGTGACCCAGAATCATGTGTCAAAATAACAGCATCCAAACTTTCATTGAAACTTTTCAAATGTAAGTAAGGGTCTGCAGCCTAATCCACTTTGCCACTGTTGAAATCGATAAATCAACAATTATGGCGTCATCGCAGTATAAGACATGGACATGCAGTTAAAGGTATAAGGCGTAAAAATGACTAGACCTATGTTATATTTTTTTGTTGAGCTGTGTACTTCCTTCCCAAATGTTTGTAACACGTTCAAACCCAGAGAAATATGTACTTTCATTTAATTGAATGTTGCGTTTCGCTTGGTCGCCTGTCACTGGCCCCATTTCCCCTTTAACCCCCTCTAGTTGTTCTGACTACCGGGGAAACACCAGATGATACCAGTTATTTGAGATTGTTTTGACCACAGATAACACCACGATTGAATTTACCACATAACATACTGTAAACTGCAGTAGTTACTTGCGGCTATTTCATTAGAGTGAAATGACATACTGTAAATTAACGTGACTGAACAGAACGTGAATACACCTTTTAATCTGTGAACATGATTTCTGAGTAAATCATGTCAGATTTTCATCATAACGATGAAGACAACAACTCCCATGATCCCATGCTACTTTACAACGTCATCAAAGTACAACTTTTTGTTATTTTTGTGATTGAGCGACCCCTAGCGGCAGAAATTACAAATTACATACTGTATGTTTAGGGCGGGAGTATACTAGAAGATAACTATATTATGAGTCTGACCAATTAGGAAAGCAAACCGTAGGAGTTTGATTTTTAAGTGGCAGCTGGAAGTGGCATGTTTTTCACCGTAAGACGTAAAATAAAACATAACGTTAAAATATAACTTACAACGTAACATTTCATTAAAATATACGTGTCGCTTTCTAAAGCCATGTGGCTTGTTATCGCGAGGCTACGTGACACGCGGGTTGCGTTCAGGAAAACAAGAAACGGTTGGGATTAGGAAAAGAAGAACGTGGTTAGGGTTAGGAAAACAACAACTGGTTGGGTTTAGGAAAAGAATAACAGGGTTAGGAAAACAACAAACATGAAAAATAAATATCATTCGCAGGACACAAAGTCAAACACAGGACTCGATCCCCTCTCTCCTGGGTGTAAGTCCTATGTTTTACCCATCCTCCACCCTGACCAATGTACTTAAAGGGATTTTCTCCCTTTCATACTACTTGCTACGGTGTCAATTCATATGCAATCGCAATTGGCATACAGAAGTACCGGAAGTACACGCCAATGGCACGTGCCACATGCCACTTAAAAATCTAACTCCCTCTCAAAGCAAAAGTGTTCATAAAGAGAACGGAACTGCAATATTGTTTAGATTTGTATTGGCGCACATTATCGGACCGTATCTTCTGGAAGGCATTCATAGCGTTGGACATACGTAAGGTGGCAGAGGTTGCTGGCCAATCACTGGGCCAAGTGAATGTCGGGTTGTCTGTTACAGAAACATCGTGATTTTTGCTGGAAACGTAGTGGTATATTAAGACTATTAATGTATTAAAGTGTATTAATATGTTAAATAATGATCGGTCTTTAGATTCAACATTTGAGAGTTGAGAAAGTAGCAAGGGATAACCAGCACGAGTTAGAAAAGGGAGGATGGCAGGATCACAAGAGACAAAAGGTGAAAAGGAGAGAAGGAGTGAAACTAAGTCACTGAAACCACGAAATGCCAATGCTCTCTCTGTGGTCTCTCCAGTTGAGGGGGTCTGTCTGAAGTTACAGAAGCTGACAATCGCCGTCTGTTTCTGTCGGTGCCCACATACAAAAGCCACCGTTGTTTTTTTTTTAAAGGCTGGCACGAAGGACTGAGGATACCGGAGAGGAAAAGAACCTTGCTACTACTCGGCTGGCCCGCTGATGGGCATATGAGATTTAAACATGTACAAACATGAATACAGATGCAGACACACACATACTTAAGCTTTTAAGGAAATCTGTAGATATTTGTGTGAATTTGTAGTAGGGCTGCACGATCAAATTTTAATCACGATTTTGGCTTCCCACGATCAAATTTGCGTGATCGAGCGATATTTAACATGCGTCATTCCATTCATAGAACACTCCGTATCAAAGTTTTAATTTAATTTTTTTTATTTTTTGCAAAGCCAATCTACTGCTGTGCAACGTGATATTAGTATTTACTAGCGTGACATACAGCGATGCTTCTGTTGCCTCCGTCTGTTTCAGAGCATCAGAGAGCAGTGCAGACATTTAAGTGGCACCGTAATGAGGCACCTAAATCTGCGTCGCTATTTCGTCCGGTAGATACCGGGCGGATTTTAACGTGCGCCGTTAACGTGAACCGAAAATTGCGTTGCCCGTATCTTTTCACGGCAAACGCGCATGTGTGGAAAGCTGTCGCTGAAATGCTGAAATGGCATACTCATAGTATCCTTCGACAAAGGCGGAATGTAGCACAATACGGATGTGAAAGCAGTTATAATTAGCCTATGTGACAATAACATTTGTTTAGGTTCAACAAAATAATCGTGATAATTAATCGAGATCTCAATATCTCAATAATCGTGATTATCATTTTGGCCATAATCGTGCAGCCCTAAATTGTAGACATGCTAATCAGATGACCTTAATCTCAATAAGAAGTGGTTAAATCTGGTTACATGGGGTGTGTTCCGATCGCCTAGTAGTTCCCTGGGAAGTGGACTGCACAGGGTAGTCCGCCATGTTAAGTCAGATTCCAAACCGTAGGGGGCAAAAAATGCTCAGTTCAAAGGGAACTGCGTAGGGAAGAACTGAACAACCGTTCATCACTTCACCTGAAGCTCACAAGCAAGATTACCCATCAGTCATTGCTTCTCGCTAAAACGACATTGTACATCTTGTTAATTAATCAAAACACATTCATTCACATGTAACATACATTTCAATAGAAATTTTGTAATGGCATTTAGTTCAGTAGAGTAAAATTTCCACAGAAGCAGCAGTGTTTACATTACCAGGGTAACGCATAGAGGAAGTGATATCTGCGTTAGTGACGTCGCAGGGTGTTCCGAATGGAGGAATTTTGTGGAAAGAAGTTCCCTTAATCGACATCCCCTGAACAGGGAGCAGGGGGTAGGGGGAACTGCTTATGTACACTGTGGATCGGAACGCAGCTATGGTCTGCTTATGGAACTATTTCATTTAGGGCTTGGCGATATGGAGAAAATCAAATATCACAATATTTTTGACCAAATACCTCTATCGATACCGCAACAATATTGTAGTGTTGATTATTGGTGCTTTCACAAAATATTTACACAATGAGATTTTGCAGCCTTTAAAACCAGGAAAAGACACCACTTAAGCCATATTACGATATCCAAAATCTAAGACGATATCTAGTCTCATATCACGATATCGAAATAATATAGAGCCCAGCTCTAATTTCATTCATACTCCTGTTTCCCTGCTATGGAGAAGAGCTGCACTCATGACTGAAGATGTCCCTTCCACAGTGTGTCCCAGCCTTGGGGTTTCTCTGTTGTATAGGATTGTTCTTTCTGTCATGGTGCGACTGTGGTTGACCCAACCCTTGCAAACGCTCTGCTTCCCAGCCCTTTGTGTATCCGCTATAGACCGACACCCCAGGATGAGGGAGATCATGGCAGCACTGAGGCTCACCGTAGGATACACTCTGCCCCTCCGTGTTTTACTTGTACTATTGTTGTGCTGTTGCACGGTGTTGCTCATGGCGTGAACTGGACTTACTTACCGTGCTGCACCAAAATCCAATTCCACCACCAAACCTAGTTATGGTGACGTTAAAGCGAGGTAAAGTGAGGTAATCGGAGCAGAGGCAGGAGGTGGAAAATATCGAGCAGTTCACTATCGAGCAGTTTGACTGACGTGTTGCAAATTCCATAACTTCAGCGGTTCAGTTAAGTACAGGGCCATCTGGATATCTGGATGTAGGCAGTTGTGTTTCAATTCTTAAGCTTTAATTCATGACGTCTTTCAGAATTGCTGAGTTCAAAGAGAGAAACAAAGACAGAAATCACAACAACAAAATACATTTCTCAACATATAGCCCTTTCTTCTTCTCCAGGAAGAGTTGCAATATTGTTGCAGGGCTTTCATCAGATGAGCTGCAGGTCTGTTAGGAATGAATGAAGTTAAGCGGGAACCAAAACCAATTGATTTGATGAAAGTTAATGCAGGCTTGTCTATTGCTCTGTCGAGCGTGGAATTCAGAGACGAGCGGAGTGGAAGTTAACTGGATCTCTCAGCACAAAACAAACTTTCTTTTCCCAGTGAAAAAGTTCATTGGGGGGGGGGGGGGGGGTGCCGCTGTGACCAATCGGTGGGTTGAAAGTTGATTAACCCCCACCCACACCAGCCGACCCCCCTCAGTCACACACACATTTCAATAGAAATCTTTGGGTGGGTGCTATGAGTAGTCTCCCTTCTAAATTGGCACTCTAATGCCTATGTGTAAGTGTACAAATGTACATGCATACTTTACTGTGTGTTAGGGTTAAGTCTTTAAATGCATGCATGTATCTCTGAATACATGTTTCTTTGTGTTATTGTGTGTGTGTGTGTGTGTGTGTGTGTGTGTGTGTGTGTGTGTGTGTGTGTGTGTGTGTGTGTGTGTGTGCGCGCGCACGCGTGTGCGTGCCAAACAAGTGAGGAATTGGGGGCGCGACCCCGTACTGAAAGATAGAGAAGAGAGGTGATTGTTTTTGTATCCATGGCAATAGAGAGAGTCGGAGCAGGAAGCCGACAGGAAGTCAGGGTGTTCCACGCGCCATCGCGGGGCTCTTCCGTTGTCATGACGCTGTAAACTGTTGTCATGGAAACTCCGCTGATTCAGGCTGAATGCTGATGGAAAACATGTTTCCTAGATTCTTCAATGAAAGGGCATCATCCACAGCTTTAACACATGTTGATAAGCTAGTTCAGTGATTTGTTTTTACTTGATGTTCTACTTGATGTTCTACTTCTAAACTGTCAGCATATGAATTAGTCTTTATAATCTGCAATATATAAACAATATTTTCATTCTCGCTTGTTTAACTCAAAACTTCAAAGATTTAACAAAGCTAGGACACAAAATCTGACAGCAATATAAATTCTTCAAACCCTTGTTGTTGATGATGTTTTTCTCTTTTCTTTGTTTCATTTTTTTGGGTTCTTCTATTGCTTATAACAGCAGCAGACTCCAGGCTCTGCTCCCCTTGTTAAAGAGTGATCAATGCTCTATTCCCCCCCCCCCACCCTCCAACTCCCCGCAGAAGCTGCTGTATTAGTTTAAAGCCCTGCTCCACTGAAATGCTACAGGATTACTAACCACATTCACACTCGCACAAACACATTCACTGTGCAGTATTTCTCTAAGTCTCATGTGTCTCTGAGCGTCACTTATTCCTAGCTTCTTGATAAGATATGTCCTGCTTGCCTGGTTAGAATTTTTAGCCCGAAGCAAAGATTTGAGGTCAGTCCCCCGCAGGGTCTCCACGCCCGTCACAGCTCAACAAAAATATCTCAGCTCCAGGGTAGAATGTGGAGGAAACCTGCTCATTCATCCCCCTCAACACCTGGCGTTAACCCAAGCTTGGCTTTATCAGTTTGGAGTTGGACAGCTCAAAATAAATACAATACAGGTGAATCTGAGGAAGAACCACAGTTTTACTGGCATGACAGCATTAAAGTGAAGCCCAAAGAAAAAGACACGAAAGAGCTCTCTTGTCACTAATTGAACAAAAACAGTGGAAATGATGAAGTCTGAACCTTCTAAAATGTTAGCTAGTGAGCTAGCTTTCCGACTAGGATTGGCTATCGTATGGATTTTTACAATTCCGATGCCGAACCGGTACTTTTAAAACGATTCCAATTCCTAAACCGATTCTTGAAAAACTGAAAAATTATATCAAAGATGTAATATGTTTACTGGCAACCACTTGCAGTGAATGGTTAATATGCTTTTACGTCCGTTTCGGTGAGCCCAGAGGGGAACATATGCCTTTTTAAAAGTAGCCTACCATTTATGGTAGCTAGCTAACTGTAGACTACAGAGAAAGTGTGATATTTTTACATCCGTTTCAGAGCGACAGAGGGAAACTATTTCAGTCGACACATTAAGTGGAAAGGAAATAAGGAACCGAAATTTGCGTTCTAATCTGGTCCGATTCCATAGTGGAACCGGGTTTTGGTAACCAACCCTATTTCTGACCCATCTGTCATCACGCAAAACATGATCAGGACTGTGTAAACAAGAAGTCATTTTCAATTACACTTACACAGCGATGCGTTGTATCCAAATCCTTCTGATAATACCGAGTACCAATTTATTCTAAATCAGTTTTTACATTAACATTAGTAGAGTCATTGTACAGTCGTTCAAATTGTACTTTCTTGGAAAGCTCTGGATAAAGAAAACATGCATCATGGCTTTCCTATTGTATTTTGTATTTTGTAGTATATTGTTTGTATCCATGGAGTGAGGTGCGTCAGACAGGACCTTTTGTGGTGGGAAGCTTCGCACAGGATCTGCACAGCCTCCTTTTGAATCTCAGCATGGACAAAATGCAGAATTTCAAATGCAGCACTTAAGGCTAGCTCCACTTCCAAACTGAAGCTGAAAGAGGCAAAAAGATAGCCTAAGCAGCTGTGCTTTCATCACTCGCTGACTCACGCCATCAGTGTGGGCATTATTCATCTAAATTGCTGGCGGTTATTCATTTCTTTAACTGCAGCTCTATGAGCAGTAAGGTTGTTTTTTTTTTTTTTTTTTTTTTTTTTTACTGTTGGCATACTGTAGTGTAATGGCTTATAATAAACAAAGGATCAAAAGTGGATCTTAATAATGTGTACAATAATAAATGTGGTACAAATACACCAATCTAGTAGAGAAATCGGTATATCTGCAGCTGTCCCAAGCTCTGCCTCTGAAAAAGGTTTAAGTAACAGAACTCCAGTCTATTACCAGCTATAATTTTTCTGTTGTCAGCAGTGAGCGTGTTTTTGGTTAAAGCTGAGTAGAGTTTTAAATAACAGGACAGTTTGGTTTCATTAGACTTTTGGAGCCAAAGGGCTGCAAAGGAATGGGTGATACCCCATCTGGCTGGACAAAGTGGGGTGTTACCTGACACTGTGTGTGTGTGTGTGTGTGTGTGTGTGTGTGTGTGTGTGTGTGTGTGTGCGTGTGCGTGTGCACGTGGGTAAACCCCCCAGCTGTTCAACTGTATTACCACCTCCAACACAGGGCCCCAAATTCTCACGGTCACCATACACACACTTACAAAACTGACTCCCTAACCCCACTAGAACAACTGGAGTGCCAGACACTTCACTCACACACACACACACACACACACACACACACACACACACACACACACAGAGATCCCAGTGATAGTCTTGTCTGATAAGGTTTTATATTGCGGCTCTAATGCGGCCGTGTCCCTGTGGAACAATGCACGGTTTGTTTAGCACTCAAAAACAATATCCTCCATTTCATACGGAGCCTAATCTCATTAAGTCATAACCTGTGCTGCTGGACTTCCCTGTGAGGCTTTGTTCATTCAGCCAGACAGGGGATATCAATGGGAGACGTCCAGGGCACAAAGGAACCATAAAGGGTCCCAAAATGCCTGCGCTCATGCATATGGACAAATTTATCTGTCTGCACTAGGCAACATTTTTATATTTCAATATATATTCTTATTCTTGTTGGATGAAAATGGAGATAAGGCTTATTTCTCATCCACATGGGTAATTAAATGTCCCTGCCAATAAATGGACTTAGATTGGTAACTAATGATGGTGTCCGCTGTCCTATCGACATTTAAGTTAAAGTGTCCACTACCCAGACAGCAAGTTATAGATCCTCTCTCTTCCCTGCTTTGTCTTTGTGCATCTGTATTGTTAACAGTCCTGTGCATAGTTTCTAATATGACCTGCAGCAAATCAGACCGAGGCTGACCAAGTAAGATAAGGCGACAGAGACCGTGAGACAGTAAATGAGAGAGAAGTCAAGCGTACTAATTCAACCAGCTGACACTCAACACAGCTGAATGCTATATAAGTTATAGTCTGGCCCCTGGAGGTATGTGTATGTATGTGTGTAGATGAGTGTGTGCATTTGTAAGGTCAGCAGGTCACCCGTTTTATGTGACACGGATGTCGTGTGTTCAGCAGTGATCAGTTATGGCAGCAGTCGTCTCAGAGTCCTTTCAGTTGGCAAAAGATATCTAACAGCATTTAGTTTAATTTGTAGTCCACAGCAGGAATGCTACTCATTATGTGTTGACAGAAAGCTTCCAGTGTGCTGGGCGCTGCTCAAAGAGGAGGAAATAGTACGTTTCCTGGTCACCAGAGGATAAACCCCCATGACTTTGGTGAACCCCTCCACCACCATCATGTTGTTGAAGTATTTTAGTGAAATGTCCTAACAACAAGTCGATTGAGAACAAATTCTCATTTGCAACGACAACTTATCACATTCACACAGTTCCACATTCATACTTGGAAGCTCGCTTCTTAAACCTCTAGGCCACCACTCCCAGTTTAACTGTTAACCGACAATAAGAATTTTGACTGATTAATGCTAAAAACAGCTTGTTGCTTTGTAAAAGAAAACAGGCTCTACAATTGATTTCTTAACTGCTAGTTAACTTGCCAACTTGCTACGTTTTAAGCTCTTTCTTGCTGCTAAATTCGTGGCTCTCTGCTAAATGGCGCTCACAGCTGATCGCTACGTGACAAATGCCACTATATCGATAAGGACTGGCTGTCTGCAGACAGAACGTATGTCTGTATGTCTCCCAAAAGGGTGAACTGGGTTCTCAGTTGTTTGCTTGTGTGAACAGTTAACGATCGGTTAACGAGCGTCGGCTATTGATCAGAAAACGAAATTAGCATCCCTATTTGGTGCAGGTATGAATGATCCGCAAAGGATGAATCCCAATGACTTTGGTTATTCCCTGACTTTTCCTCAAGCGCTACTTTTAATTCAGCACCAGTTTTATAAACAAACATCTGCTGACATTAGCATTTAGCTTAAAGCATCGCTGTGCTCAAGTACTACCTCACACAGCTGCTAAGTGTAGATTCTTAGGCTGGGTGGAGGATTTATTACACATTTATTGTTGATTCAGGTCTCAGACATGGAAAACTAGTGAAGGTGAAATGTAACGGTGGCGTATGTTGTAAGAATGTTGTGACGCTTGTTTTATTTTTAGATTAAAATCGAATGCTTTGTACTGTATGCCCACTCCGACCTCCACCACCATAGTTTTCGCTGCACTATAGGAAAATGCCGCTACCCTATGCTTTGGTCCTGAATCACCTTTAAACATAGTTTGTTCAAAGCCGATTTGAGAAAAATGATAAAATGCAGCATTTTTCTGGAGAACTCGCACAGACTCGTTTATCAGCCAATCAAACCAAAACCCTTCACAGATAGATGAATTCACTGAACCATACAGACACGTTCACTCTTGTGGATTGAACGCACAGGCTGTCCTCAGAGGAACACAGGGCTTCATTTAATAGAACAATGGTAATCACATCTACTGTTAAAAATCAGTTTGTGTTGGTGTGAAATGCAGCCGATGAACGCATTCCCCATCTAAAGGATTTCGGCTAAATCAGCCCCGGGAGTCCTGTAATCCAACACGGGGCTATTCATTAGTGTTCAGCCGGGACCATTTGACTTATCCCAACACTAATAAAACCGAATATTCCCTGCAGCGTCCCCAAAAAAACTGCTGTTGCATGTAGTTAAAGAATTTTTTTTTTTTTAAACTAGTCATTAGACTTTTAATGCAGGTTTTAATACCAAGGATGAAAAATACACGCTCCAAGGTTCACAAACTACACTACGCCAGATAGCTATATTTTCTTTGCCCATACTGTACATCTACACTTGAATGAAAGTTCATGCACCCTCTTTCTGGGTTGTCGGTTTAGGCCTTCTATGAAACATAAGATATTGGTAACTGAAGAAGGGGTCAAGGCCAAGTGGATTCGACAAAACCGTAAATTTCAACACTTCATCACAAAATCACTCCTGGAATGAGCGGAACTTGATGGATAGATGTAAGAGGATCTGAGGAGAAACACTAGCCTGTCTGGAGGGTGAGAGTAGACGCTTGCAGTTTCATAACCCTTGCCTTTATGATCTTTGTCCATGTTTTTTTTGTTTTTTTTTGTAAGTGCCTGGCTTAAAGTTGTAATCCTTAAGATATCAGTTGTATTTGATCTGGAGACTCCCGTGGTTGCCTTGATAATAGTAAATGCGGTTTAACACCGCAGCAGACATTCCAGCAGACGGATTGGGTCAGCACTAATTTTTATGACAAATACATTGCGTTTTCTCTCACGGCGTCGCAATAAAAGCCACCTTTTGCCAGTTGAATGGCTTTTAGTGAACCATCAGCAGTAGGAAATGTTGGGTTTGCATTAGCAGTGACATTAACTAATTACAGCTCTGATACACCGTTAGGAGAGTCAACAGTAAACCGCGAGCCTGACGTCATTAAGATAACACCACAAACCGTAATACAGGAGTAAATACATAAAATTCCTATTGCTGAGAAAATGCCGACAACAAATAGTGTTAAAAAACACTGGGTTATCATTGAAAGTTATGTGTTTGTATGTAGGCATTTTGTCGAGTGAAGGGCTTGACCTACCCACTACATCATTTAATGAACATGCTAATAAGATCAGATCTTTGCAGGTGCTTTGCCTCAACATGTTTTGCCATATCACACGTTTATGAGCGGAGCTCTTGAAGTAAATTATCCTCAGTGACTGCCACTTTAGTACGAGTGAAGCTTGTAGTCAGAGTATCAGGTGTCTGGCTGACACACATCCTCATTTAGCTTTTCATTTCGCCTCATTATTCAGTCTCACACTGACAGCTGTGGAGTGATCCTCACTCGTGTCAATACACAGGGCATAGTACGGATTGGACTGCAGCTCATTTTGTTACATATTTATAAGTAGAAACCAGTCCTTTACTACATCTGCTGTTGTTCTCGGGCCTGCCTTTGATTCCGGCGTTGAAGATACAATAGGCGTATGAATGTGCAATGATGAAGCAGAGCGCTGTTGGGAAAACTGCAAGTCTGTTGACCTTTTGCTCTGTGAATAAAAACATCCATATAAATGTCTTGTTGCCACCGCAGTCACCTAAACCTTTAATGTCAGGTCTCCGAAGCCTCCTGGGAAATGGGATAAAGCAGATAGAGTGCGATAGGTGGAATAATACAGTGATTCAGCTGTGAGCTTCATGCATGGCCAGACTGCAGCAATCATCCCATCGCTATCCGCTGTGCTCTTAAAGCTGAGCTCCGGTGTCTCTTTGCTCCTGGCTCTTTGCCTCATCTCATTCCACTGCTTCCTCCTCCAATGACTGACAGCTATTGTATGTGGCTCTTACTACTTTTCACTCATTTAAAAGGTGTGCAGGTTCCCCTGACTGTAGAATTGTGGTACAATAACGTATCCATTTAAAACAAATATGTATTGTGTACGTACACAATATATGGACATTTGTGGACATCACACGTTTTATTATATGTTATATTGATTCTTTGGACAGCGATTTCAGTGTATTCTCGTCCTGTGGTAACCTGTTCATTACTGCTAGCAGAAAGTATTTTTTGGGGCTTTTTTAATGCTTTTATTACAGTAGGGAGTGGTAGTATGGAGATGACAAGAAATGCAGGAGAGAAAGATGCAACAAAAGGTCCCCGGCTGGACTCAAATCCCTAGCCCAAGGGGGCACCCTGGCAGCTGTACTTTTGATTAATGTTTCCTCTGTTACATAAGATTCTTGCACTTGCATAATTAGTACCAGGTCTCGGTCACCCCTTTGACTGTTGACCACTGTTATGAGAAGTTAAAGGTAATCTAGAATTAGAGCTTTGTCCTTTTACTGTACTTTCTTGCAGGTTCAGAGCACCAAATGTTAAATACATGAGTATACAGTAAAATGTGAGAGAAGTTTGGCAACTTTCATATTCTCACATTCCCCCTCCAACGCCTTTGCGCCACTTAATTGAATCAACCTGCTCAGACACAGTGGTTGGCGAAGAGGTGTAATCCATCACTGTTGGAAAATAGACTCAGCCAGCTCGTTCCTGTGAGTGCAGCTTCGCTTCGTTTTTCAAAGAGACTTTTACTTAACAGTCACATCAGAATGCATCAGCTGACTGCCCTGGATAAAGGGCGGCTGATGTCAGAGTTGGTCCATCCGTTTTTGTAGTTTCATTTTAGTTTTTCTGGACTCAGGCCAGATGCAGTTTAGAAGATAGGTAAGATGAAGAGTAGGAAACTGTATGTGGCCACAGTGACCACATGGGGAGAAAATGTTACATACATACATCTATTTGGTACATCAAAATGTGTATTGTATTTTTTAAGCTCTTTTAAATGCATTTTCTGATTATGCTGTTCTCATACAGAAAGTGAATTCAAAATCAATTCCTTAGTGTATAGTTTCCCTATTTTATGCCAAAGAAATCTCCCAAATAAATGTCCTTTTCAAATGGAAATTCTGTTCCCTAATAAGCTCTCAAAAATCACATTGAAACAACAGGTGATCCTTTGGTTTGTATGTGTTTGCCAATGGCAAATTAGATTAGAATCCGCCGCAGTGTGATGTTAATGAAGCCATTATTGATGCTACAAGCGCACAGTCGACTCCATTTTTCACTCTTTCCCCTTTTGCTCGCTTTCATTCATTTCTCTCATCAGGCTTTCCTCCTTTGTGCTAACATGAATGTAAAAATCAAATACACTAAATTTTATATATATATATATGTGTGTATATATATATATATATATATATATATATATATATATATATATATATATATATATATATATATATATATTATAGATGGCAGTGTGAATAAAAGTGTAATCTCACAGTCACACACTCTCACCATCACCCTGGGAAAACAAATGAACTTTTGTGTTGTGATGCTTCCGGTTATTTTCTGTCTATATTATTTGTCTTTCATCCAGGTCTTTTTGGCTCCTAATAAATGTTATATTTGTGAAGTTTCTTCTTTCTTTTTTGCTCTTCTTCCCTCCTTTCTTCTTTCTCAAGTCTCCTTTCACCATCCGCTAATTACACAGACATAAAAGAGAATAGCAAGCTGAACGTGGTCAGGTCAGTCTGGTCCGGCCATGATTGTTGCTTTATAATACAGTATATCGGTCTAGTATTTGTCATTCCTGTCAGTACAGTTTGGCACAATAAAAGACTCTGATCATGTGCCATAAACTCAATTCATCATTTCCATTACTTGCACATTCAAATCAATTTCTTATTTCCAAAATGTATTTTCCTTTCTTTTTTTGGGCATTTCTGCCTTTATTAGAAAGGAAAGCTGAGATATGAAAGGGGAGGGGGGGGGGGGGGGACATGCAGGAAAACCATTACAGGTCGGGTTCGAACCCTGGACCTTCTGCGTCAAGGAATAAACCTCTGCACGTGTGCGCCCGCTCTGCCAACTGGGCTAACCGGCCACATTTTCTTTTTCTTTTGAAGGCAGAATGAGTAGGATTTGTCGGTTGCGGTTTTTAACATTCAAAGTTGGTCCCTCCTCCACGGCTCAGCGAGGGTTACGGTGCTTGCCAGCGGGTGCAAGCCAACCCCAGGTTCACTCTCGTTTTGGAACAAGATTTTTCCGCTTGGCGTTTTGCTATATTTGTTGTTGTTCGGCGCTGTGTCCTCCATATTCGTGTGTTCCACTTGGATGCGTGCTCTGGTACCTGGTTGCTACTTTTTTATAAAGGTTGACGCCCAGAAACGTCCCAAACACAGAAAAATAAGAAAATACAGGTAGAGGGCAGGGGCTCTGCAGATCCAGACACCACCACACTTTTCTAGTGGGTCATAAGTCATGATTGAGATGGAGTCTTTTTCTCTTCTTTTTGAGTCTATACGTTGATTTTTAGGAAATCCTATTCATTGTGCCTTTAAGGAAGGACTATTAAGTAATTCCCCAGGTATGAACTTCCATAACTATTAGCCACCAAGCCATGAGTACCATACATCATTTTGGGCTTTTTCAAAGATCCAGTCTGTTTTTTAGCTCTTTGTTCAACCATTCAGCACTAAGCTCCATGTAACCTCAGAAAAGAAAGAACATATTTTTTTCACTTTTAGCATCAGTCTCTTTAAAGAAAGAAGCAAAAGTGAGTTTAACAATTGTGAAGTACAACATTGAACCGCTCACTGCATCTGTATCAGGGTTTGTTGAATATTCATGAATGCAGAACATTTTACAGATGATACAGAAGGCTTTTGTTTTCCGAGCTTTGCATGTCTTCACGAGTTCAACAACACCTAGTTTGATAAAACTATAATGTGATGGAGAAGGAGTGGGTTGAATGAGCCCAAGCTTAAGACCTACTAATCACCACAGATAGTCCGGTAAGACCTTCCACACACACATAATGCCACTCTGTATTACACTGACTTCAGATCTGTGAACTGACAGGTTTCTGCATCATAATGAAAAGTAGAAATACCATGCTTTAATATCCTAGTAATTATGTAATTTGCGAGTATTCCATCTACACGAAACTGCTAATTAACTACACTGAACTGAAATCCATATGAATTTAGGTCCTAATGCTGACCTTCTGTAAATGTTTGAGCGAGTGTATGCTATTGCACGTGCAGTGATTTCTCCAATGTTTTAATCCGGCTGCTGTATACGGTAAACAATAGGATTATACTGTGTTCAGCTAATGCAGTGGATATGGTGGTAATTGTCCATGACCTAAATCAGACTCTACACAGGGCTTTCATCTTCTTGGACGATAGGTGTTTGGTTTTTCTGTGCGCAGTGAAAGATCAGAGAAGAAAGAATGTTTCATGTTGTTTGAGTACCGGTCCCCTTCATGATGAGTTCTAAATATTGTATATCTGTATTATGTGGCCCCTGTTCCTTCCTCCTCTTCTCTATATAGAGGGTAGCTCAGCAACAGGCTTTGTGAAATTATATGTTGTGCCTGTCGGTGCCACGTGTGACCCCGCTGATCACATGAAATATGCCATCTGGTTGTGTTTTAAGTGCTTTACGGTATCACTGTTAATACCAATGCATATAGGGTTCATTTCTGTCTGCAAAAACGCTTACTGTAAGTATATTTCCATGTTAAACATTAAACATGTTTATAAGTATGTGTCATCTTAATGGGAATTCAATCTTGGCAGGGTAAGTGTGTTAATTTTGTTAATTTTTCAACTTTGCCATCAGCAAGTTACACTTGATAATGTTGCTGACATAAATACACTATGCTTTATTATAGAGATACAACGGATGCTCTGTTATCAGTTACTGTATTACTGTATTGACCATCACAAAGACAATTGACTCATTCCTGTTAGCAGGAGGATGAAGAGTAAAAGAGAAACCTGAGTATAAAGAAAGTGAAAACTGAAAGAGAGACTTAAGTAGAAATAGCATGAGGAAGAGAGAGTTGGGGCATCTACTGTATTTAATGTTATTTAATGTTATGGAGCAAGAGAAGACGGCTAGAGAAGCTTTTAGCGAATGTACAGCTAGTACGAGAATCGGGCTAGTAACACACACACTAGGGCTGGGCAATATATCGATATTGTATCAATATCGATAGATGAGGCTATATATTGTCTTGAATTTTGGATATCGTAATATCCTGATATGACACAAGTGTTGTCTTTTCCTGATTTTAAAGGCTGCATTACGGGGCGCCCTCTAGCTCACCCAGTAAGAGTGTTTGCCCCGTGCAGGCAGAGTCCTGCAGCGGCGCACGGTTTGAATCTGACCTGCTGCCTTTTGCTGGGTGCCATCCCCCATCTCTCTCCCCCTTTCATATCTATCCACTTTCAAATAAAGGGAAAAAAGCCCCCCCAAAAAGAATCTTTAAATAAAAAAAGGCTGCATTACAGTAAAGTGATGTCATTTTCTACATACATTTTCTGAATACAATACAATATCGACATTGAGGTATTTGGTCAAAAATATCGGTATATTTAATTTTCTCCATATTGCCCAGCTCTAACACACACACACACACACACACACACACACACACACACACACACACACACACACACAAACTGAACTGTGACTTCATACATCATTGTATCCTCTACTGTCCCTGAGTGAAAATTACCACAATGTAATAAATAGATAGGTAGGTAGGTAGGTGCGTGTGTGTGTGTGTGTGTGTGTGTGTGTGTGTGTGTGTGTGTGTGTGTGCTGAGAAAAATGATGTTAATGCTGCAGCAGTTCCCCTCTGCACCCTGTAAAGTCGTCTACTGTATGGTGATAACCAATGATATTGGTACCCTGTGTGTGTGTGTGTGTGTGTGTGCGTGTGTGTGTGTGTGTGTGTGTTTCTATTAGTGAGACCCAAAGGTTGGTGTTTTGTTTCTGCTGCGACTCAGAAACCTCTTTCTTTGTGGCTGTTGAGGGAATCAAGTCACTTTTAAGAGCAGCAGCAGCTGAAAAAATGCCCATGACAGGAAAAGCCTGTCACTCAGCATATGGCACACAGCGGCGGGACATTGCTTCACTCGTCAGCCTGTGCATTTGTGTTGATTTTTGGTAATGCAAAATGACACTAATCACCTTCATCTCATTCTCTCGGCTGTAGTTGTGGCAGCAGAGCCGCTGGTCCGAGGCCTGAGGAAACTCCCCGAAGATGTCGACTGGTCCTACTCTGGTCTGTATGAGCCGTTTGTTATTTTTCTAATTTTCTTTTGAAATTGTAAAAGATATTTGATGGTCGTGTGTGTGGGGACATTAGCAGTTTGCCACATAGACACAGAAATGTCAGATTCTTTTGACAGGAAGTGGAATTTTTGGGCGTGCATGAGCAGAGATTTTGTACAAAGGTTCCAGCAGGTAGCTTACTATTTAAATCATCTGTTGTCGGTCACATAGTGCATCTTACAGGGATCTGGTGGCCAACAGTGTAAATCAGCCAATCAGATCTAAGACGTGAGATTCGTTTTACGAATACAACAATGCAGGATTTTTTTTTAAATTGCAATGTTACAAAATGTTCTTTTTCCGAAAAGGTTGTACATTAATAATAAAGGAGCAATTAAACATAAGCATATTCTGCCAATGTTTTATCGCTCCTTTATTATTAATGAACAAAATAAGAGCAATAAGGTCGGTACACTTACAAACACACAGGAACTGTTTGAGCTCTAAGTTCTTAGACGACTCAAGCTCTATCGTTCCCCCATCAATCGGTGACAGGAAGTTTCTGTTGGAAAGCCTCGAACATCGTGTTGCTCTCCGCTTACCTTTTCGAAATCACACAGCCACTTCCTGAAACCGAGAGTAGAAGGGACAGTTCCTTCAGACGGGTAAATGTCAGTCTGCATATCACATGAATCTGTTTACATCTCCCGCGAGACGTCCTGAATCAGCCTCGGACCATATGGTTAGATAGCAAACCCCCGATGGGCTAAGCTGTGCTCAACAGAAACAAAGAGTGGACACAGACAGACCATAATGGGTCCCCGAGGGAGAGATTAGCTTCTTAATGGTCAGGGGGAAGCAGGAGGAGCGATCATGCTCAACAGGTCATCAGTGGGCTAAATGCAGAGCTATTAAACTTCTTAACCTGCACCCCGAATGGACTGCTGCTGATAATTGACACATGCCTTTGTTTTGTTTTTGTGATTAAAATAACAATTTAAAATTTTTATATAACCGAATCCATACATACAAGGAACATGAACATGTAACATGAACAAATCATGTTTCCGTCATCGCCACCTACCCAGAAAAAAAATCAAGAAAAGATGACACAGTAATAACTACAATATTCCAGACCATTCAACAAAATAGTAACAAAATAGACCATAAACCATAAAACAAACATCTTCATAAATGACAACACCATAAGCCCATCATACACGTCTCTCCCCAGCACAAAGCTTCTCAGGAGCCCTCCAGAAGACACATGTTTGAAACCAGGGATGCACCGAATCCAGGATTCGGCTTCGGATTCGGCCGAATATTGGGCTTTTTGACGGGGTTCGGTTTCTGCCGAACCTTAGAATTGTTTTCCACCGAGCGTTACGCTGGTCGACGTAATGACGCCGCCGTTGATTACGGGAAGGTTTTTACATAGGTGGACCGTTCAATGCAGTAGGCTGTTAGAAAGGGAAAATGGGAAAAAAAAGTGTTGTTTGGCAGTACTTTCAGTCAAAAGGAGGCCATTCAAGTCCAGCTACATGTTCAATTTGCAATGCCGATTTGTCTCGGGGTGGCGAGGACCCTAAACAATACACAACATCGCCGCTGTTACAACATTTGGTATGAAAAATCCGAGTTGTGCATGAAGGAATCTACAGACAGCAGCCAAAACGCAGCAACTTCGGGTACAGCAAAGGAAGGACTTTTCATAAAATGAAAAATACACTGCTGTGGACGTTGTTTACTTCATTAATGTGTTTACTGTGTTAATGGACTGAGGAGGGGAGGATTTGTTTTCGGATTCGGCAGAATCTTAACCAGTGGATTCGGTATTCGGCCGAACCCCAAAAATCTGGATTCGGTGTATCCCTATTTGTGATAATGTAGGCAAAATATCTGGGGTCCACATAGCCCCGTCATGATAGACCCACCATTTCTCAGAGTGACCAAGTCAGCCTCTTGTACAAGCCATGCATTGACCAACCAGCTTAAACTTCCTCTGCCATGACTGCAAATTGGAAACCTGGTCATGAGCCACGTTTTAATGGACTCCTATTAATGCAATGAATCGATCCCGATTCACACACACGCTGCAAGTCCAGCCGTGAGGTTTTGTTTATCCGACGTGTGTCTGCTCATATTTATCCGAGTAGCGTGAATATCAATAGATGCACATGTATTTTCATCTTCCAGATTGTTTTCTTTCCCTCCATCAAATCTTTACAATCAATTCCCAGGCACATATACCCTGTTTGACAAAGTGTAATAGGTTTTTCTTTTTATCTGCTATACACTGAAATGGTCATGAATGATGAAAAGTCTGCAATAGAAATTAAATGGAGACACCCTTTCCCTTTTCTTCTTCCTCACTACATGTTGCTCTCTGTCTCTTTCTTTCTTTCTTTCCTGCCTACTCCATACTTGTCATTTTCCTCTCTGTTGGGTTTTGAAGTTCCTCATCACAACTGAAGGCGTCTCAGTGGCAGTTCATTTGGTGCGTACACGGTCTTGTTTTTCGGACCAGCTCTGCTTCTTGCCTTGTGCTGTGTACTGAGTCGTGAGTAAAAGCATTAACATGCGAAAGAAACGCACTTCATTGTGAGGCACTGTGCACAGCTTTCTAGTTGGGTCAGAAGTAGGGGAGGGGGGACAAAGGGAAATAAAGGGAAATAAAAGAAAGAGGGTGGGTGGGAGGGGCGGGGGCAGGAGCGTGAGAGTGAGTAACTTTAGAGTAGGGTTGAAAAAAAAGAAGAACTCAGCTGAAAGGAGGAGGGAAGGAAAGTTTAAAATGACGCTACATCAAAATCCCAGTACGTCTTTGTGTCAAACAAACCATTGTTATTAGTTAGGTTTTTAGTTCACATTTCGGAGTAACTAAAACTTGATGACATACATTTTTAGCTTAATGAGGGCTTACCAGTTCAGGCTCCTCAACTAGCTTGTCAGTTTTGTGCTGTCAGTCACGCTGGGCTAATTATTTCAAATCCGAGATTATCAGCTGAGTTATACTCTAAACATTTTTGTGAGAATTCAGTAGGCGTGTGCCGATTGGTGATCGGCTGGCTTGTATATTGACGGATGATTGGCGATTTTTTTTTTTTTTTTTTTTTTCGATATTAAGGCGTAGTGTAACTAACTCACCATCAGAATTAAGATGTCATGTGGCCAGGTTAGCTCAGTGGGTAGATCAGGCGCACATATATGGAGGTGTATACCTCGACGCAGAAGGTCCAGGGTTCGAGTCCAACCTGGGACGATTTCCTGCATTTCATCTCCCTTAATCTCCCCTTTCATATCTATCTGTAATTTCCATTAAAGGCTGAAATGCCCCCCAAAAATATCTTAAAAAAAGAATTAAGATGTCATAAAAAATTATCTATGCCTTGCTGTGCATTCATTTATGTTAAATATAAAGCAGATTGAATGTGAACAGATGACGAAATAAGACAAAACATTTCTTCTGCCTTTCATGTCTCAGCTGTAGCACTTCCAGCCTCCACTCACATCAGTTACTCTCACGTGCATACGGTTTATTTCCACAATGGAAAAACAGTTGGCCATCTAATACCTCTTACACTTTGACTTAGAGGGAGGACCCAATCCGTAGAAGTGTTGCAGTTGGCTCTGTGCCATCTGTTGAGTGTATGACTGTGTGGTGACTCTCTGGCCACTTGTGGGCAGCGCAACAAGTTGTCAACACAGCATTGGCATGCCCTTATAAAGTTGCTTTGGTGAATATGCTAGCACAGAGCAACAATCTGGCCACATGACAAATGTGAGTTCAATATTCACTCTTTTTTTTTAAGCTCTGTTTTAGTTTCCACCGAATCCTGAGGGGAAATATCTAATTTGTTGGGCTGTAAAACCAAAAGAATGAGCTGAAAGACACTAAAACGCTGCGTATAGCTGAGGGGAACTGCAGACTGAAAATCTTCTACAGGTTTGTCACTACAAGCGACCCCCCTTTCACATTATTTAGCCATTTCATCCATTGTTAATATATAAACAATATTACAGCAGCTTTAAAAATACTTAAATCTGAAGTTGTTTTGAGTATGTTGGATTGAGTTAGCTTTTAAATCATATTAAACATTGTGTCAGAATGTTGCTCATAATCTATCTAGATGAGGCAGAAAAGAGATTTATTTTACTCCCCTTATTTATATTTTCAGTTAGTCAGTGTTATACGTCCGACCAGTGCCAGCTTGGTTTCTTTCTTTTGGTCTTTAACTCAGTCTAAATCTCTATCTTGGAAGCTTTTAAAAGGGATTTAGAAGTATTAACATGTACACTGTGTATGTTTGTGCATGAAAGCATCCCTGCTCCTCCTCCTCCATGTTGTCCTCGTCATTCTCTCTGCTTTGTCTCCCCCCTTCCCCCACCCAGGGCCCCATCTGTTATGTGTGCGTTTGTGTGCAATTGTGTGCTCTGATAACCCAGAGTTTCCTCTTCCAGGCAAATGCAACGGGACGCAATACATTTTTTCAAAAGGTACTGTTCAAATAGCACGACAAAACTACACGTTCTTATAGAAATATTACAGTGACACTATACTGCTACTACTTGCTCTATGAATTGTATTGAAACAGCATTATATGTCTATAGAGACAGAACTGAGCGGAAGCTGAACTGTCATATTAGATTCTGCATTGAAGATAAATAGTTTTGTATCATTGGGGCAAAAGGCAAAGGCAGCAAAAAGCAAACACAATGTTAAAGACTGAAAATGTCGTATTCATTACTGTTTAAGTTGAGTACTTTTTTATCCGTTGTCTTTTTTTCTGTATCGCCGACTCTGCCTCCCTCTCCTCTCTGTGTCGGTCTCTTCTCTCTTCTCTCTCCAACTAAGTCTTACCCAGGGGCGATGCAGGCTTCAATATTCCCCTGGTGCTTTGTCTGGGGAATACACATACATACACACACACATACTCCCAACACAGATTTCAAAATACGTTCATAACATCCTATCATTTAACCATCTCTCTGATCTAAATGATCTGTTTGGAAAGAGAAGTGGGCGATGTTCACATTAAGAATAAGATCACACTCTCACAGTAGTTTCCAAGAAAACTTCCTCATACCCTTCATTGGTAAAGCAGAATCATTTTGACTAATACCGACAGCGTGAGCGGCTGGGTGACGGCTCCATCGTACCGAACCCCAGAAGAATTCTTCATGTCAAATCATTTATAATGATGGCAATGCTAATTTCGGATCAGTATGCCGGTGTGAACAGATCAAAATCGTCTTGCATTCACACATACGCTGGTATGTAAACATTAAAAATAAGGACAAGGTTGTGTGTCCAGACCAACATCAGCACTGCATGTGAAAGAAACTCCATACAGCTGCCTTATTCATTTCAAAGAGACCACTGTGCTGATGCTGTGTGAGTGCCAATGCAGAAGGCTCCAACAAAATAATGCAGCATTGTCCAGCAATGATTCAAATCTGGCTAAGCTTTTGCTGCAACGCAATATCTTCCGGCAGCACACTGCGTTTTCCAATCGTATACGCAGCAGTGTTTTTGCTCGGTTTGTGGAGGACACGCACTGTATTTTCGGGTTTAGGGGTCCTCCCTCAGGAAAATGGGACATTTTTCAATCAAAATATATATGCAATTTCATATCAATTTGGAGGAGGGAGGGGAACCCTGCACAGATTCCTGGTAGATTACATTGTAACGTGAACATACCTGATTCTTCTGTTTACCAGTGGATAGACAGGAAAGGGGGAGAGAGATGGGGGATGACACGCAACAAAGGGCAACAGGTTGGATTCGAACCCGCGCTGCTGGGGCAAACAATCTACTGGGTGAGCAATAGGGCCCCCCCGGAGCATGTTTTATCTTCTCAGTGGTAAAGCTAAAGGCCCCCTTCCACACAGCCCCATGCAGGTTTTTATTTTTTTTTGACGCAGTGCTATTTTCGTTATGAAGATCCTGCTAAAGTCAATTTGTCACCTACAGTATGTGATGAAAGGACTGGCACCAACACTGTATGCATACAGTATGAAAAGTAATTGCATGTGATTAGAATGAGCCTGACAGTGATAACATCAAATCATTTTAGAGCTGTGAAACAAAATGTAGACCCCAAAGCTGCAGACATCAATATTTTTATAGTAGCAATTGCTCAAATAATTTCATGTAAAAAGGGGTGGCTCTCATTGTTTTGGTTCACTCTCACGGCTCTCATGAACTTTGGTTCCAGCAACAGCAGGCAGCTGTTTTTTTTTTTATTTATAGCAAATAGTCTCTAATAAACCTACTGTATGCTATCTACCTAGCAAACAGCATAACATTTCAATTAACACAATTGTCATATGAAAGCTAGATAGCTATCCTCACCCTGTAGTGGGGTACGATGCAGTTTGTTTGATTACTTATGGTAATCTGTTGAAAGCCCTCCATTGGGCTCGTCTGTGTAATGCGTTCCCTTTTTTCCGTCCTCCACCACGCGCCATACCACACTGGGAGCGTCTCCGTAGCGGAGCGTCTTGCCTGCTGACTCACAGATTATTATTATTATTATTGTCTCTACAAGTACTTTACAGGACAATCACATGTTTATTAAGCTGGTATCCACTCCAAGCACTCCTACAGTTAAACTCCATGTCTTCTCTTTTCTGGCATTGTCTTTATAAAAAAGATCTGTGATGTCGTATTATGTTTTTCCACCTCCTGGATGATTCTCTCATTGTTCATGGTGTTGTAGAGGAGACATATACGATATTTGGGGGGCAGAGGTGTCAAAAGTATTCACATTCATTACTCAAGTAGAAGTATAGATACTAGGGTTTGAAAAGACTTTTGTAGAAGTTGAAGTATCAACTCAAGCTTTTTACTTAAGTAAAAGTGTAAAAGTACTGGTTTCAAAACTACTTAAAGTATAAAAGTAAAAGTAATGTAAGGCAGAGATCTTCAACAAGTGGTCCTCAAAGTCATTGCAGGGGCCCTCCAAATTATTGTAAATTTTTGAGTCTTTTAAAATTAAAATGCCTTAACATAATTCCAACATATTATTAGCAAACGTAAATTCCCACTGATGATAAGCTTACTGGCCTATAGGTAAGGTAGTCACTAAGATATCAGCCCACAGATACAGTTAATCCTAGATTTACTGTGCCACATACAGTATGTCACATACAGTATGTAACATTAAAATATGATTTATAAAATCATGCCAACAATATTTTAATAGCTTATGAAAAAAGGGTATGTAAGAACGCTTTAGGTTGCCCTAACTGTTATTGTAGGCCCAGTTTAATATGCAACTTAATTTTATACAATATGTAGTAGGGGGTCCCTGCTACATCTCACTTTAAGTTAAGGGGTCCTTGGCTTAAAAAACGTTGAAGACCCCTTACATTGTAAGGGGGAAACAATGCCATTAAGGACAACAGCTTAACCCCAAAACGTTAGGACAAAATCATATGACTATAATAATGTTATATTAAAATCATACCTGCAAACTCAGAAGGGCTGAAAAAGGTGACACATCTCTTCTGTGTTTTTCAGACAACGGCAGCTACAGTCTGGTGTTAGAATCCTCTCTAGTGAAATACAGACACACTTTACACCGTTTAGCTGTCAGCATTTTAACCGTGTTTACTCCAGCTGCTAGCTAACCGTAGGCTAACGTTACCTGCTGCCAACTGTAGTGTTAACTAGCGTCCCGTGTGGCGATGTTTCAGTTCCCTCTAACGTCTGTTTTCGGAGCATCAGAGAGAAGCCAGGCATCTAAGTGGCACCTAAATAAGGCACCGAAATCCGCGTTGCTATTCGGTCAGGTAGATAATGGTCATTAAAGCACCGGTGGCGTATTAGCACCGGGTCTGTGCAGGTGCAATGGATCGCGTACAAACCAATAGGGTGTCGGAATGACTATGTTTATACTTCTCATCCAACCACAATCACATTCACTCTATCCGGATGGAGCGATCTGGATAGGGTTTTTTGTGTGTGTTTTTTTTTAACGATGACGAGCCGGAATGAAAACAAGCCGAACTGAAATATGAGTAACGAGGCTATTTTTAAAATGTAAGGAGTAAAAAGTACAGATAATTGCGTGAAAATGTAAGGAGTAGAAGTAAAAAGTATGCTGTAAAATAATTACTCCAGTAAAGTATAGATACCCGAAATTTCTACTTAAGTAAGGTAACGAAGTATTTGTACTTCGTTACTTGACACCTCTGTTGGGGGGTGGGGTGGGGGTGTCTTGGGTAAATTGACTGGATACTCTCGCTGTTTCACTTCCCGCCGGGCTGTCTGCACAGCCCACGGCTCGCATGAAAATAGACCTGGCGTCTATCTTTGGTGGAGCGGAGAACTTCTTCACGCACGCTTCTGGGACGCGCCGTGGCCCGGCTGGTGGATTATCAAGCATCGACTTGAATGGCTGCGATTGCTCGCGGGGCTTGTTTTTATTATCACAATTTTAATTAGAGGCTCGCAGTGTCCCCTGAGCTGTTTAGAGGCTTTTCCACGATGACAAAAAGGGAACACTGAAGCTTTGATCCCAGTTTTCTGTCTCCCAACCAGCTAGCTGTTGGTCTTCTCTTCTCTCATCTCATGTGTCTGTTGTCTCTTTTTCTGTGTACATCATGGTTGTACATGCATTTTTGTATCCACCACCCACTGTGTTCTCCAACTGCTCTCTTAGTCACCAAATACTAGAGGCTGGCTTCTCTTCTGCTCCAGTTGTTGCTCTGTCTGTGTGGCTGCTCCATGAGCCTTGTGGGAGACATGAGGTAATGATGCAGAGGTGCGTTTTGTGTGTTCCTTTTATTCCCAAAAAAAAACGCAATCTCTGTCCCCCATTTGCTTTCCTTGTTTTTCGCTTGCACCAGTATGTAGCTGGGTTAATGAGTTCAGTGGCTGCAATGTCTGCACTTTAGCGACCCAACACGGCCATGAGAGGTAACTGTGTGAACTGTCCAGTCCCTCTTCCATGACAGTCACAGGTTGGCTCGTTATTTTCTAGTAGTTAACCTTCGCTCTGTACGTTCAGAGAAACAGCAAATTGTTTCAGAGAGCCAGCCTGCCTTTGTTTAATATTTAAGTGACTCCATGCGCTCGTCTCTCACTCCAGAGACCTCCTTTTCATATTCACACGTCTAGACAGAGCCGTCAGAGATCACATGAGGAGCCTACGGGGACTCGGATTCATACCCCGAGTTTTTTTTTTTTTTTTGAATAATTTGACAGGTCTGATTGTCAGATACGCTGGCTGCTGATGTGTGTGGCACTCCATCATCATTAACATTGTAGATGTGTGTGTGTGTGTGTGTGTGTGTGTGTGTGTGTGTGTGTAGCCCTTTCTCTGCCATTCATAATAGATTAATTTAGTATCTTAGATCATGTCGGCCTCAGGCTCACTCCTTTATGTCAGACAGAGAGTGTGTGTGTGTGTGTGTGTGTGTGTGTGTGTGTGTGTGTGTGTGTGTGTGTGTGTGTGTGTGTGTGTGTGTGTGTGTGTGTGTGTGTGTGTGCGCGCGCCCATGAATGCATTCATATGTCTATAGACATTGATTCTGCAGAATAAAAATGACAAGTATCTTCTCACACAAAGGAACAATTCTTAATTCCCTGCTCAGGCTTCTGCTCCGTTGTAATCTGCAAAACTAAGTTACTGATTGAAACGCATGGCACCGGCTACCACAGAACAAATCCTCTCTCATAGTAAATCTACTATTGTATATTGAGGTTTCAAAGAATAGGGAGATCTGTTGCATCTATATATACAGTATCTCACAAAAGTGAGTACACCCCTGACATTTTAGTAAATATTTCATTATATCTTTTAATGGGACAACACTGAAGAAATGACACTTTTCTACAATGTAAAGTATTAAGTTTACAGCTTGTATAACAGTGTAAATGTGCAGTGCCCTCAAAATAACTCAACACACAGCCATTAATGTCTAAAATTTGTAGAACTTTATTCTGAACATACGAACAGAACATCGCGCTCCACTGCTCACAGAAATTGTGCTATCCTGAAAAGATCCTCTGCCTTTGCACAGACAGCCTTTTCATTTAAAACCATTAAACAATGGAATCAACTCCCAGGCAGTCTAAAATTGTCTGTAGATTTGAATAATTTCTCTCGAAACTTAAAGAAATACATCCTTGATAACCAGCTATGTGAGCATCAGCACACCTAAAAGTTTACAAATGTAATATTGAGGTAAATGTTTTTGATTAGTTTTTTATTTAAACATCTGATTAATGTAATCTTGCATGTATTTCTTATTACTATTGACAGTTATTTGTAATCTGTTTTAATATAATGTGCACCTGCCAGGGGACTGCAGATGGAAACTAGCATTAGCTAACTCTGGTACAAAACATATTTTCGTAAGATTAATGTATTTTGTACATTGTCCCTGACAAATAAACTAATAAAATAAAATAAATAAATAAACCGCTGGCAACAGAAGTCAGTTCACCCCTATGTTAAATTCCCATAGAGGCAGGCAGATGTTTATTTTTAAAGGCCAGTTATTTCATGGATCCAGGATACTATTCATCCTGATAAAGTTCCCTTGGTCTTTGGAATTAAAATAGCCCCACATCATCACATACCCTTCACCATACCTAGAGATTGGTATGGTTTTATGTCGGTTAGCCTAATGGCTAGTTTGATTTGCATTGAGAGATGATTTTATGGAAAGTACCCCATGCCAATCTCTAGGTATGGTGAAGGGTATGTGATGATGTGGGGCTATTTTAATTCCAAAGGGATACTGTATGTGTATGTTATATACACTATATATATCGTCCAAAATTATTTGCACTCTCAAAAGACCTTTTTTAACATCATACATTTTGACTCGTCATAGCAGGAAAGACAGAGGTGTTACTGATAACATTTGCAGTGGCTGCGTTCCATTTGGGTGCACCAGTATCCATACCACAGAGCCAGCCAGCACAATGCCAGAGCCCTGGGACAGGGACAACTAAATGGCATGGAGCTTTAATTAGGATTATTAATTACATCTGTGCCTTTTCCTGCTGTGAAACAAAGGTCTATTCTAGATGCTGCTGGAGGCTTCCTTATTTGTGTTTACAGTGCTTCATCTAATTAGTGCTTTAATGATATGTTGATCGATTAATTGATTGGGGATTTATTAAGCAGGACTTAGCCTGTTGGCTGATTTGGTACTATGCCACTTTTTTTTTATGTCATTATGAATTGAACATCTTTGGGTTTTGGATTGCAGATTTGGGAATTTTGGTCATTCTTTATACTAAATGATTGATCAGGTTATTGACAAAGAATTAATAGATTAATGGACAACGCATTGAATCTTAATTCAAAAAAGGGTACACGTAGGACCTTTTAGGAAATAGAGGGCCCTCTTTGCATGAAAGGAGCTTAAACCATTCAGCTGCTTGTGGTTCCTCCTCCCAGCCAGAGCCAAGAGAGCCACAGTGGGTAAACCTTCGCCAGCAGCCATTTTTTGCTTTTAATATTTGATACATATTCAGCTATTTTTGCCAGCAGTGTAGTGATGCAAACAGGGAGCAGACCGTCTCCCCCAAAAAGTAAAACCCTACATTATTCAATTTAATAATGTTGCGTGTTTTCTGAACAGTTAACTCGCTCAGCAGTGCAGAACCTTTTCACAGAGGGTGAAATCAGCTGTGTGTGTCTGTGTGTCTCTGTGCGTGCGTGCGTGTGTGTGTGTGTGTGTGTGTGTGTGTGTGTGTGTGTGTGTGTGTGTGTGTGTGTGTGTGTGTGTGTGTGTGTGTGTGTGTGCGCGCGCCATCCAAGGGAGCCTAATTGGTGTTAGCGTAGGCAGTAGGCAGGAAGAGAGAGAGAGACCGTTTCACTTTAACTCTCCTGCTTGTGTCCTCTCTCTGTCCTCCTCCTCTTGTGTCCAAACACCTATTTTTTTTTCATCAATTCATTTTTCTTTTCCCTCCTTTTTGTATCTGCTCTTCAGTCATGTCTTTATCACCTCCTCTCTGCTCCTCTTTGCACTCTCACCGTACATTTGTGTCCCCTGCTGCTGTATCTGCTTTCTTCTCTTTGTCCTCGATGCACTCTCTCGTCTCGTCTCACCTCCCCTCCCTCGAGGACTGAGGGGGTGGGGGGGGTGAGCTGAAATTATTGGGGTGTTGTGGTAGAAAGAACATCAGGTGTAAATGGTTTCTGTCTTGACCGCTTTAACAGCCGACTGGTCTTTGAGCTGCTGCAGAGCACCGAGTTTCATAAAAAATGCTGTGTCTTTTGCGGTGTCACAGCTTTAGTTCATAGATAACCGCAGCTTCAATGTACATTTCTTAAACAAATCATCAGCAAAATGTGTTTATTTTCATCTCGAGCACTTTACAAATGAGCATACATTCAATCCCAGGCGGCTGAACAGAATACAGAAGTAACTTGAATTTATATTTTACAGCTTGTGATATTATCTTCTCTGTTAGTTAAAATTTATCATATTCAGAGGGGAGAGGGAAAAAGGACAAGAGCAACGAGCAAAATGTAATACTGTTTATAATTTTTCATCAAAATTGCAGACTCTCTGCTTTTAAAAGTCTCCCACTTGGCTTCTACAACAATAGGCACAGTGGCTGCATCAGTATACTTTATTCTGGGAATACTGTTAAAGCAAGTGGAACTCAGAGATATGAAATGTAATTTCCATATTTAATCATCTGAATGTTACTCCTTGACTGAATGCGAGAGGGTGCGCACGCATGTGTGTGTGTTTATGGATTTAAATGAAGACAGGACAAGTTTAGCTTCAGGGGATTTTTTTAAATTCCTTTCTTGGACCTGTCGGCTACTTGTTGCCATGGTAGCATTATGTCAGAAGAGTAACTCTGTGTGTGTGTGTGTGTGTGTGTGTGTGTGTGTGTGTGTGTGTGTGTGTGTGTGTGTGTGTGTGTGTGTGTGTGTGTGTGTGTGTGTGTGTGTGTGTGTGTGTTATGATGTTGACGGTTGCGGCTGCAGGGGCCAGATGTGGTCATTGACACATCAACAAACCCTCTGTCATTTCACCAGCACGCACACATGTACATGTACAGTACTAGCACTCATAAAAAAAAAATATATATTAATAATAGCACTTATTAGGATAAATAAAGGTCAAAATAGAAATGTGAAACTGACGAGAGGTTCAATAAAACATACAGTGATTCAAATTATAACTATTCTACAAGAAACAGGTTTGCTAAAAGCACAAAACTGACCAAAAAACAAACAAATCAAACCTGACCATAATTCAATCAGTGTGTTTTTAATACAATGTCGAGCTGTCGAACAGCTTTATTGTGTTGAAGTGGTATTATATGTCATCTGTACCAACTCCTTCAAAGCTTTCTAATTAGCTACACTAATATGTTTCTTGTTTGTTTAATTCATACACAAACCGAAGGGTAAAAACCCAAAGTTGTGGCTTCATGGGGAGTTATGGGATGTAGCTATTTCTTGGCGAGCAGGTCATGACCAAGAAAGAGTTAAACGTAACACGTAACTCCCCATCTAACCACAAGTTTTTTAGTTCTCTAAAAAGTTTTTTGTTACGTTTGAGTGAAATGTAAAAAAAATAAAAACAAGAAAGGAAATAAGTGTATTTCCCAAGATGTCAAACTGTTGCCACAGTGTTTCTTATCTCGCTGTTTTACAATATCATATTCAGTATCGGTATAAATAACCTAAAAAGCATGTATTGGACGCTGATGACAAACATGACAGACAGCCAATAGGTGTGCTCCCTTTGGGGGACTTATTGACAGGAGGTAGGGCTGAATGATTGATCGCTTTCCAATCGAAATCGCAATGCAATATTTAGTTGAATTTGGACTATCCGACGAATCGCTCCAGGGTTCGGTTAAAAGGACCAAACAGCCCAGGTTTGAAAGCACCCTTAGTGGCTAAGAAAAATAATCCTACTGGAGTCTTTTATGTGCACATGTGGACTGTAATCCATGAATCAGAACAGTTTGGTTGTTGTGTGAATACACTTTAACAAGCTATCATGTTGAAGTTGTGTCATTTTCATTTTCACATTTCAGACAGTAAAACAGCAGACTGAATAGAAGCTAGGCGGAACTCCGTGAATTTACCCGACATTTTCACCATAGAGTAATCCTCAGTCTATCTGGACAGGTTCAGCTGTACTGTAGCTGCCAGACCAGGCAGCGATACAACTGAGATGTAATCGATTTAGTTGAACTTGGGCTAAACAAGCACTCTCTCTCTCTCTCTCTCTCTCTCTCTGTATGTCTCTCTCTCTCTCTCTCTCTCACTCACACACACGCACGCACGCACACACACACACACACACACACACACAAAAGCAAGGAATGTAAAGCTAATACCTGTTAAGTCATGTGTGACCAGTTACAGTTAAACCATCTGCTCTGACCTCATTAGACCCATTGTCTTTACTGTATACTGTGAGACACACACACACACACACACACACACACACACACACACACACACACACACACACACACACAAGTAACAAGCACTGGATAAGTAATTTTCAATGATGCATTTCCATTATCAAGTCCTTAGTCTGCACAGATACAGTGATTTCCCCCCCACCCATCTTTATAAAATGTGGCATTAAGTGAGACAGAAAGATGCTTGTGCATGAAAGTAAAACTCAGCTGCACTGTGTTGTGAAAAAGCTATCCTTTGATTTGTAAAAAGTGTGATTTGTATAATGCTATGCATTGACTTTTTCTTCACATATTGAGCAATAGACATAGTTATACCCCCTGAAATCAAATCAAATTCTTAATTATATTGCGGAGTAGTATATCCTAATTTTTATTTCTGGTATAATTTCTTCTGTACATTGCAGTCTTTGTCAGTTTTCCAATGTTCTCTACTGTGGTTTTAACTGAGAATTATTAGTCAGCATAATAAATGCAGATGAGGCAGGTTTACTCTCTGTACCTGGAGGGAATGGCTGAAGAGGAAGAGCGGAGCAATGCATGCACAGTAGTGGAAAAACACATTCGCTCATGCAAAGACAAGGAGCTGTTCATGCTTGCCCACACACACATATATATATATATATATATATATATATATATATATATATATATATATATATATATATCTATATATATACTGCTATTCAGTACAAGCGTAACTTGAACATGTGAATCAATATTTTACACACATGCAATAAATCAATAAATGTAAAGGTACTCAGAAAATAAAAAATGAATGAATACAATCCTACATGTGATTAGATGTGAATGCAGATAGTGTGACATGCAGTCATGAATAAATTCACCAATTGTAGATTCAGACATGCACACATAAATAAGTAATGCACAGCAATTTTCATGGCAGAGCTAGTGATATTTAGCATATGATTTGTGCTAAATTGATGTGTTCTTCGCACTGAAAGAGAAGCTCACCACTTTTTTTTTTTTTTTTTTTGAGGTGCATGATTGTCTGCAATTTTTGCTTGTCCTGATGCTGCTGTTCATATTCTTTTACATTATTCATGTGAAAAGCAAAGCCCTGTTAAAACACACAAATACATGCACACATACCACATCAATAAGTTTAAACAGAATTCATGCTGTGCACCCCCCACCCCCCAAAAGAGCAATTCATAAACAACACACAATATGAAACTTGCACTCATGTATGAGCCAACACACACACATACACAAACACACACACACACACAGACAGAGTGCTAGGATAAAACGTGACCTGAGGCCACCCAGTCATGTTTTACCATCTGCTCTCGTTAGAGCTGGACTCATTTAATAGTTTCCCCACTGATTGCAAACAGCAATTTTACACACACACTTATTAATTTATTGTGGAGGTATATTAAAGGCGCTAGGTGAACCATTTTGACATCCATAAGTCATGACAGCATTTAAGTCATTTTAAAGGTAAATTCCGGCGCAAAATGAACCTAAGGTTTAATAACACGTTAAGCAGTTGAACCACGAACGCCGTGTTTGAGCTATGTGACTGGTTGCACAGTAACCAGTAACATGACTGTTTTCCAAGATGGCGCCTGCATGTAAACATTAACGCTACTGTCTTTATAATCTATCTTTGTAATAAACTGTCTGTACACTTACAAAGTTCTCACTGCTTCGGTTTACATGTAGGGACCCTCATTGTGCTACCGTGGAAGTGCGGTGCTATTTTTAGGCTTGTTAGTGGTATAGAAATAGCGATTTACCCTCTGCCCCGAAAGCTAGCGTTAGCCGCTAACCACCAGTTTGCGGTAGCTAGTTTAAAGCTAGAGACACATTTGATTAGCATGAAAACAGATCCCAGAGAACGGTCGACTCGGTACACATGTTATTAACCCCTAGGTTCATTTTGCGCCGGAATTGTCCTTTAAGACTCTTGGGTAATTGGTAGGCTAAAGAGGGGACTTTTTCTCCAGCTCAACACAGCTGAGCTTCCCGATTTTCTGTTGACAGCTGATGAAAAGGAAACATATTTTACAATGAGATTTCAGGGAGTTTGACATTTTCAGATCAGCAGTCCTTGAACATGTTTGTCCCTTCGTTTATTCCTCTCTCTCTCTCTCTCTCTCTCTCTCTCTCTCTCCCTCTCCCTCTTAAATACAGGTGCCCTGAACCAGCACAGCTGGGGAAAGAAGTACCCGCCCTGTAACAGCGCCCGGCAGTCTCCTGTGGACATTGACGAGACGTTCACCCAGGTCCGGCTGCAGTACCAGAATCTACAGCTAGAAGGCTGGGACAAACTGACCGCAGAGTCCAGCACCATCCACAACAACGGGAAGACTGGTAAGTTGATGTCCCTCCACTCCTCTTTATGTGCCTGTCCTGTTTTCTTATTTGATAAATAAAGTCTTAATCCACAGGAATTCCAAGCATAATTTGGCCATGACCAAAAACTTTACCCCAAATTGAACTTTTTCTAGTTTTCTAGTTCAAGCTGTGGAAGCCATGTTTGCCATGTCACCCTGCAGGAAATCAAACCCCAAGCTGCTTCACTTGTTTTGAAAAATGAGTGACATGTAGGATTTATCTTTTTCCTTTAAATCCCAGACAAGCCCAAGTCAAAGCAGCAGCCATAGGAGGAAGACACAGTGTAGTAGATTCAATCTATGGAAGTGATTTTGACATTATTCTGGTTCTGTATAACACAACATCTTAATCCCTAGATGTGGAAAGAAGCTTTACTTTCCAGAAGAAGACAAAAAAATGAGTCACTACTCAGAGGGTAATGAGAGAAGTAAATGGTGAGGATTAAACCAGAGGGACAGCAGTACCGACATATCATGTGGAGAAAGAAGGACCATTGATGTCAAGACACAGAGATGGAAATGAGCAACAGAAGCATCAAAAGAGCCAGAGGAAAAAATGAGAGAGCAGGGGAGAGAAATGAGGTGATGTGAAGAAACAGTGAGAGGAAAAGCAGCTTGTGGACTGATGTCTGGCCTGATAAACAAATGTAAAGGTGTCTGAGCTGTGTGTGTGTGTGTGTGTGTGTGTGTGTGTGTGTGTGTGTGTTTGTTTATTTGTTTGTGTGTCTATACATTAATGGTCCTAAAATCAATATTGTTCTCTGTGAAATCAGAGAGGAAATTGCATATTAAAAAAGACATTTCATAGCTGTTATGATATTATGGGAGTAACATATGGCCTGCACAGTCTCGCCAAACTGAATGTTACATCCTGTTGTAAAGTAAGACCTATGTGGCTTCAAGAGGCAAATAAAAAGAGGTAAAGTGGACTTGAGGAATTATTGTATTGTCTGTTTGTATACAGTATAAGAAGGATTATCACACAATTGACACCGTAGAATAATCACCCGGATCTTCTGGTCCCCTTACCTCTATGGAGCGTTTTAGCATCTTTAAGCATTGTTTTGGTTTTGTGGCCTGCAACTTTTTAATGTTTTGGTTGAGTCCCACAGCTCTGATTTGCATTGTTTATAGACACAGCAGGCAGTTTTCATCAAAGAATCTCTAAAAACTCACTGTACGCTACCTGCCCAGCACCAAATGGCAGACAGACAAAGTTAGCAACTAGCTGGTGAACATAGCAGACTGTTTAGCAGCTAAAGATATACATATTTCCCTCAGGGGTTGGTGGAGACCATAACAGAGCTAAAAGGAGAGTGAATATTGGATTAACATACGTCAGGTCGCCAGAAACAACTTTAAACAAGTGCTAATGTTGCTCTGTAGCTGCTCGATGTTTAAAAATAAGGAGCTGTTTAGTATTAAGTATGATGAGGCCTTATTATTGCCTTTATATGGTTATGATATGTAAACGTTGTGTTTACAGATTGGTTGATGTCAAGTGGCCAAAAAATGAGTTACTGCAGGGTTATTAGTATAAGTATTGTTATTGTTATAAGTATTGTTTATGTTAATTATCATTGAGATAAAAAAAAATGATGCCAACAGACCAGGATATCCCATTTATTTTGTATCAGACAGACCAGTTTTGTTTTGCTACCGCCATGTTTTTCTCCCTCTCGAAAGCAAAGTCACCTAATGTTACTGCCACATGGGGCAAACATGCAGAAAGAATATATGTATTCCAACAAGAGAGGAACAATCGGATAAAGCATTTACATGGTTATTAGGCGATAATATTTTTTCGGATTATCAAAGGTTTGCACCACACCTCTCAACGCGGTTGAAAATTCCTTCCAACTGGGCCGGATCACATGAGACATTTTTATTCTGTTGGGCTATTGTGATTATAAGTGGAATTTTAGGGTCCATGTAAACATGGCTACTGTTATGTCCTTTTTACTGTTGAGAACATTCCATCTGTGCCATCGCTGAAGAAATATTTTGAGTTACTGCTTGCCACCATCTTGCCAGTTGCTTAGAGGCAGAAGATCCTAAATTTGGACAAAGCTTTGGAGCCTGATGGCCAAGCGGCAACTGCCACAGCTTGAAAGTCTTTTCAATCAAGCAAAGCCCCCAAACGTACCCTCGATAAAGCCTGTTGTAGGAGAAGTTTGCCTCTGACAGTCCTCGGTGAAACTCAACATTTGCATTTCCCGTTTCTTGTTATGTGCGTGTTTTAGTCTCCCTCCATGTGGAAGGGGAGTTCTTTGTATGCGGAGGAGGGCTGAGCTCTAGGTTCCGTGTTGCTACAGTCACCTTCCACTGGGGGCACTGCAATGCCACGTCAGATGGGTCTGAACACAGCCTGAATGGGATGAAATATCCTCTGGAGGTACAGAAACATACACCATGTGTTTGTCTGTCATCAACACATTCATTGATCATACATGTGTGTACCAAAGAAGCCTGAGTTCAGCTAACCTGTCTAACCTGCCGGTTTCTTGCTCTGGTACAGATGCAGATCTACTCTTACGATCCAGATGACTTCCAAAGTCTGGAGGACGCTATTACAGAAGGAGGGAGGATCGCTGCCTTGGCAGTGCTCTTTGAGGTACGTCAACCTCTTGATTTGTGTCCAGTGCTGGAAGAAGTATTCAGGTCCTTTACTTAAGTAAAAGTAGTAATACCTCACTGACACTGAGGCCGATCTGGAATCTTCTCCTTATGAGGTCATAAGGAGCAAGGTTACTTCCCCTTTCTCTGCTTTGCCCGCCCAGAGAATTTGACCCACCCATGAGAGAGAGACATCATGGCTTTCAAATGAGCAAAGTAGCAGTTGGTCAAGGCCACACCCCCACCCTCCACCTTGCCCCCCCACTTTCTCCTCCTCAATAGCTACAGACAGAAATGGCACATCCTAAGGAAAGCTCATTGTGGGACTGGCTCTAGTGGCTGTAATTCTGAGACTTCAGATACAGTATTAGACGACCACTAAGGTTTATATAAGAGCACCATGTCATGGGACCTTTTAATAAAAGTATGTACGTATCATCAAGAAAATGTACTTAAAGTATAAAAGTAAAAGTACTCTGAGTATGCTGAAAAGTCCTCACATTTTAGAAACTGGAAACGATCCAAACAATTCTGTGTTTAATCGGCTAATCATTTCAGTTAACATTGTATCTTTAAAAACTACATGTGTTTTTGTGTAAAGTAACTAGTAACTAAAGCTGTCAGATGAATGTGGTGGAGTAAAAAGTACAATATTTCTCTCTGAGATGTGGCGGAGTAGAAGTAGAAAGTAGCATAAAAAGAAAACACTCAAGTAAAGTACAACTACCTCAACATTTGTACTTGAGTGCAGTACTTGAGGAAATGTACTTAGTTACATTCCACCACTGTTTGTGCCCCAGGGTTAGAGATCAGTCTGTTCCTCCTCACGTGATTGGAATAAAAGTCTGTATTTGCCTCCCTATGAATTCCACAACAGAAGCCGATGTTCTTTTCCACAGATCAGCTTGGAAGACAACGAGAACTTCCGTCCTGTAATAGAGGCCGTCAACACTGTCAGCAGGTTTGGTAGGTCACTAACACATAGAGTGCTGCGTCTGGGTCACCACTGGGTAAAAATGAACACATATCCTCTAAAAAGAGAGTAGCTGGGTGCAGGAAGTGGCATAATAAAAGTAAGTGTTTGGATTTGCTTTTTCTGACTAAATCCTGATTGTGTTTAGGAGAATATTTGGGTTTCATAAACAGTATAGAAACAGAGTAAGCAGCCACAGAATAATATTGCCGCCTAAAAAAAGAAAAGATTTGCAAAATGTGATGTTTGTTACCAGCTGTGATTGGGATCAAATCTAGTAAAGCAGGCAAATAAAAAATGTGAATATATTCTTCAAATTGACATTAAATTAGAGTCTGAGACAGTGTAGTCCAATTTAATAGTGTTCAAAATTAAACTATGATCAACAGAACCAGTAGCTACATTTCCTTGAAGCAGAAATAAATAGTGGATTTAAAACCATATTAACAGGCAAGTGTGGGTCAAAGCAAGTGAGAGAATAATTATGCAAAAATGCTGCAAACATTATTGTTATGTTTTACTCTCCGAAATGATAAAAGGAATATCATTATGCATATGGCATAGACTAAACGGACAGTCTGACATTTTTTAAATGCCCGGTCCCAGATGGTTTTACAGCTTGCGAGTAAAGCGTGTTATCTGCCGTGACATTTTGTTACTCATGGGACTTTCTTTGCTTTGTTTACCAGGTAAGAGCGGGTCGATGGAGGCTTTCACCATGCGGTCCTTGCTGCCGAATAACACAGATAAATATTACATCTACAATGGCTCACTAACTACACCCCCCTGCTCTGAAACGGTGGAGTGGATCGTCTTTAAACACACCGTGGCCATATCCGAAACACAGGTCAGTAGGTTCTATTACGCACGTGTCCGCTGCAATTCGCCAATGCTCCTTTCTTTCAGAACACAAAGTCCTGGAATAAAGAAAAGAGTCAACTTGAGTAACAGTGGTTCTCATTCACTCTTTGAACCTAAATGTGCCTTTAAGCATTAGCATCGTACTCCAGCACAGCCGACCGCCATGAAGAAAAAGCCTCTTTTGATATCAATGACAGCGGCGCTTACTACTAAATTGGTGGAGCATTGTGTCTAATGAAAGCTTTCAATTAGAGATAATGGGGAAAAAAAAGAAAAGTAGTTTTTGTTATGGTATAAAAAAATAAATAAAAATTGTGTGTATTCAGTTTGAAAAGAAAAACCTCTTCGGTGAAGTTAAAATCATTGCTGCCTTTGGTTGTTGTGTCTGGTTGTAGTCTGTGGCTGGTTTCTGGTCAGCTGTTTTCGACATCTGTGCACAAAATAAAAACAAAACCTCACATAGAGGTGATGCAATTTGACAAGTTTAGCCAAAATGTGAACTCCCAGAAAAGGGTTTTTGTGTCGTGGTATGGTTTTGTGTCTGGTCAAAAAGGCCTGTCGTGCAGCGACAACGCAAGCAGGTCACTGTGACGTCACTGCAGCTTGATTCTACGGTGAAGATGTTTAAGCACCTCCGGAGAACGGCCACTTTGAATGAAATCATCTGTGTAATACACATCAATTATGTGGCAGAATAATGGAGAGTGAATGAGGCCATGAAAGTGGTTGTGTGTTTAGTCTATGTGCGTGTGTGTGTGTGTGTGTGTGTGTGTGTGTGTGTGTGTGTGTGTGTGTGTGTGTGTGTGTGTGTGTGTGTGTGTGTGTGTGTGTGTGTGTGTGTGTGTGTGTGTGTGTGTGTGTGTGTTTGTGTGTGTGTGTGTGTATGTGTGTATGTGTGTGTGTGTGTGTGTTGTGTGTGTGTGTGTGTGTGTGTGTGTGTGTGTGTGTGTGTGTGTGTGTGTGTACGCTCGTGTGCGTGTGCTTACATTTGTCTGTGTTTGCATGATTGAAACGGTTTGGCAAGGCATGACACATGCACATCGTAGCTATCCAAAAATAGAGCAGCGCTGTCTCTCTGCCTGGCACCAACACAAGCCTCTTAAACACACACACACACACACACACACACACAGAGAAAGATGCAACAGACACATCTTTCTTTTCTTAGTATCTGTTTCTACTTTCTCTCTGTCTCTCTCTCTGTACCCAGTTGGAGGTGTTTTGTGAGGTGATGACCGTGCAGCAGGCTGGATATGTGATACTGACGGATTACCTGCAGAGCAACTTCAGGGAGCAGCAGCAGCAGTTCATGGGTCAGGTGTTTGCGTCGTACACCGGAGTGGAGGAAGTGCTCACACCCAGTACGTCATCAAACCAAACCCAAACAAAAAGTTTGCTGCTTGTTATAAGTTTCACCATCGTCTTTTTCTACCCCAAACTCATAAGTCACTTCAGTTCATTTCCCATTCAATGACTTCCCTTTTATGTTACCACACTACATTTATTTGACAACGATAGTTACTAGTTATATTGCAGATTCAATTAGTTCAATTAGTTGTATACCAAATCTGTAATCGGCTTGCGAAATAAAATACATTTTTAAGTATTTTGATGTATGTTTACAGCAGAGAAAGTCTCTTAAGCAATAATATAGCACCTTGTTAATTACTACAAGTTTGTGAAGCTTTTTTATGGGATCAAATTCAGCTCAATGGAATGTAAATAAAAAAACTCATTTCAATGTTGTATCTAAAGCATGAATGTAAACCCAAAACCGTAAGCAGGAAAAATAAAAGACATGAAATTATTAGTCGATTAATTGATCACCAGAAAAATAATCTATTCATCTATCTATATTCAAACTATTTTGGAACTCGATTAGTCGTTTTCAGTTTTGTTTTTTTTTTAATGCAAAAATAGTGAATAAATGCCAAACCTTCTCTGGTTCCAATGAGAGATCATTCTAAAGTGAATATCTTTTAGGTTTTGGATTGTTGGTTGAACAAAACCAAGATATTTGAAGACGCCACCTTGGACTCTGGGAGGTTGTGATTTGTGTTGTTGACTTAACCTTTGTGCAGTGCTAAAAATAATACTAGAAATACTAGAAAACCAGAATCTTTAAACAAGAAATTGCAACCCAAAGCTGCAGTCATGTAATGAGTTGTTATATACGTGTGTGTGTGTGTGTGTGTGTGTGTGTGTGTGTGTGTGTGTGTGTGTGTGTGTGTGTGTGTGTGTGTGTGTGTGTGTGTGTGTGTGTGTGTGTGTGTGTGTGTGTGTGTGTGTGTGTGTGTGTGTGTGTGTTCCCCTGAGCTTAATTTGATGCCATACTTGAAAAGGCATGTACCATCACTTGCCTGCTCTCAGTGAGTTTTAGTTCTAAAACCCACAAAGTGAGTTTGGACTGGCAGAGATCTGAAGCATTCGACTGACTGGTAATGATCAACAGCGCTGTTAACTCCCAGCAGATACAGCATGTTACGATTTTGTACCATAATAAATTCTTATTAGGCTTTAAAGAGTTTAACCCAGAATCTCCACTTCTCCATAGCTCTAAATCTTTTCACCTATTGAATTTATACCACATGTTGGGCAGCATGGGGAAGGAAATTGAATTCCCCTCCCTCAGGGATCGATATAAATATTACATTATTAATCTTATTTTTTCGCCCATCTTCCACTTTCCCTGTAGCTTTAACACTGTCCTCCTAGGTCAGCCTAGTCACGATCATCAAAAGATATAATTCACGACGCTCTCCATCTTCATAAAGTCGACCCCTCAAGTAAAGTGGGTCTTTTGGGTTGCCAGGGAACTCGACTTTGTAGTTGTGCGCCCCTGCTCATCTCAGCGCTGGCAATTTATTTTGCAGCTCTTTTTGAAATTGAAATAAAGTATTTAGAAATTCAGAGAAGGGTCTTCTTTTTGCCCATAAGAAATTAATGCAGCCCTGCACGTACACACACACACACACACACACACACACATTCACACATTCATACACCTCCCACTTATTGCCACACTCATCTCCTGAGCTGGGCTTTTTTTAAATGGATTTTTTCTCTATTTTCAATACGGTCAATTAACATCATACCTTCAGCAACACTAAACTTAATGTGAGACGTCACACCGTTTCTGTGCTGTTCAGTTATAGCGGTACCTTTTTAATCTCTTTGTTTCAGGCTTTTTTATTCAAACTTTCTGCCAATCTTGCCCTCTCTTTTTCTCTTCGTTACTGTCTCCAGCCTGCAGCTCGGAGCCAGAGAATGTTCAGGCCGACGCCCAGAACGACACAACCATCATGGTGATGTGGGAGCGTCCCCGCGTGGTTTACGACACAACCATCGACTGGTACACCGTCACATACCAGAGGCTACAGGGCCGAGACCAGAGCAAGCAGGAGTACAGGACAGATGGGGACCAGGACGTGGTACGAATAATCTCCTCAAGCATCTCTCCACAGAACATCACCTTACAGACATCAACCATATGTACACTCCCCTTTGACTGCATGCCATTTCAACTAATGTTTTGCACCATTATCTACAGTCCACACGGGTACATTCCACTTATAAATATATAAATATTACAGTCCCCTGCAGCAAATATTAGAGCATCATTATTAGAATTCTATCAACCAGCCGTCCACTCTCTATCTGTTAAATTGTGACTGCTGCTGTTATCTGGATTGATCAAAGTGATCGATTGACTGATAGTGACGATCAATCTTGGCATCCCTTTAATGTGACCAGCACCATCATCTGTGTGTGTTTATTTAGATGAAGCTCTGTGTGAGTCTGAGTGCACAAGCCTTGTATGCAGCCTGCGTGTATGTATGTACATGTACGCTTCCCATTCATTTCTATGGGAGCAGTGGCAGGGACTTTGGAGAAGCAGGGCGTTAAGGCGCCGGCTCCTCATTTGCATAAAATTGAATCCAGTCTACTTTATGCAAATGAGGAGCGACCGGCCCGGCTCAATGCCTCTCAAAAGCTGACGAAAATCTAATAAACTGACCTTTGTCAATCTGAAATAAAGACAGATTCAGCAACTGCATGGCCTATTTCTCGCTTAAAGTGTTTTCAGAAAAATGTTTCGGTGAACTATTTCCATACAATAAGAGATTGTATTCCGAACGAGCCGCCATTACGGTCTGTTTTGAAATCTGGGAACAGGCAGCCCCACATGATGCGTTCGTCCAATCAGCTGCAGCCATCACGGTTGTAGGAGGGTGTAGCCTGTTTTCTTTGCTTGTCAGTGGTCATTGAAGAGAAACTGGTGGCAAGCCCACTAGGGTGCAATGCTGGAATGCAGGCCGATCCCATTCGTGAAAACAAAGCGTAAATGGACACTTACCTTGAGTCGTCAATATTCACACCAGCCTGATACAACACAAACGAAGGACTGAAAATGTAAACTCCACCCTTTGGTCTGCTTTATATGTGCATGGAGACTTCTAATAAAAACCCATGAGCGGCTTATGTTACTATTCTAAGATTTGCAAACACTGGTAATGCAATTACAACAAGATTACGACTTGATTACAATCAACAGAGATGCACTCAAGTCGTTATTAGTATATGTGCAACTTGAAATATGATTCTCATTAAGATAGTTTACTGTAAATGGCAAATACAGCATGGCTAGCATGTATATGGGTATTTTCTTTCCCAAAACGTTGAATAGCCTGTGTTGAAGTAACTCAGTCAAAAATGTAACATATTTGGAGTCTAAAAGGAAACAAGTGCCACTAAGAGCCAAAAGAATTCCCATGATGCACTGGGCTGAGCGGCTCCCTGTGGAGGCTCGATGCTGGAGGATTTGGGGACGAGGTTAAACTGACCTGTTGAAAACAGCAAACGTTGACACAGCAAAGCTCACATTACTCACAAGGCCTCATCAGTTTCCATTCCTTTGAAATCACAGAGGTTTCTGCAGCGTTGAAACGACTCACCGATGTTAACAAGGCCCCTTCTCCTTTCCCGATCATACGACTTCTTTTTTAATTTGTATTCTTCAGTCTTTTTGCTGTTTCACTGCAAACTCTTCTTGTTGATAACTCTTGGCCCGGACAGCACATTCCCCGCCCTCATCACTTGCTTGCACGAGCAAGCGACGCCACCTGTTGCTGATTGGCTGGAAACAGTGTTTTGTGGCTCTTGCGGATGTTTCTCATTGTTTTGCATTTACATAGCCAGGGCTGTGTATTTACACCGGAATAATTTTCAGCGCACATAAAAAATAGAGAACTGGCTGACCGTCAGGAGATATTCGCTGAATTTGACAAAAAAGTGTATTGGAATTAACATTGCTTACTTTACCTTTAACCATCAACTATTTTGATGATCGATTAATTGGTTTGTGTCATTTTTATGAAATAAAGTAAAGAAATGTCTTATTCCAGCTTCCTAAATGTGAATATTTTTAGTTTCTTCACATCTCTGTGACCGTAAACTGAATATCTTTGAGTTCTGGACAAAACAAGACATTTGAGGACGACATGTAGGGCTTTGAGACACACTGATCAAGTAAACAACTAATCGATGAATCAAGAAAATAATCTACAGATTAATCGACAATGCAAATGATCATAAATTGTGGCCCTATTTCAATCTGTGATTCCCAACCAGGGGTACTTGTACTCCAGGGGGTATTCCTGAGAGGCTCAGCTAATTTGAAAAAAATTGAAATTATGATTTATTTAAAATAAAAGACATATTTGCATTTTGGAGGAGAATAAACGCACAGGTAGGATAGCAAATTGCTCAATAACCAAGAAACTACCACCTATGATAAACCGACTGCACAGGAGGCAGTTGTAACGCCTTAACACCACCTGCTAGAAAGCAAGCAGAGAAATAGAAAGAAAAAAAAAAACAGCCCAAACTTGAACATCAATTCCAGGATCTTTATTGCAACAATATCCTCTTTAATATAAGTAAGAGTGTAAACATGCAGTTGAAAACTCCCCTTTGTGACTTCACAGGGTGCCATCATCCCTAGCCTGCTGGCCAACAGCAGCTATGTGGTTCAGGTGGTTGCAATTTGCACCAATGGACTCAGAGGACGATGGAGTGACCAGATTATAGTGGACATGCCGTTAGATGACCCTGGTACACACACACACACACACACACACACACACACACACACACACACACACACACACACACACACACACACACACACACCCACAACACTGTTAACATTTAGTACAATTATAAGTAAGTCTTTATTTCTTTCCCCTCTCTCTCTCTCTAGAAAGTGATTCGGATCCCGACGCCATCACAAAGGATTTGGAAGTCCGCAGGGAGGTAGGGGCGGTCTGTATCTCTGGTTTCACCTGACACCATCTCTGCACGTCGGCATGCATGTTGCTGAACTACTTTGCAGTGCCCTGTTCGGTCATATTAGCCAACCTAATTATTATGCAAATGTTTGTAATTATGTCAGTAGAGGCTTGTCATCGAGTGTTTGGAGAGCAGTACAAAAGGTTAAACAGGACTCTCCAGTGTGTTTAGGAGAGATTAAAAACAAAACAAGAAAATACTGTTATTCTACTGCGTTTGTCTCACTGAGAGAACCAGTACAGCCTGTGCTCTTCCACTGCGCTTTAATGGAGATTACTTGATGTTATTCTACCGTGTTTGTCTCACTGAGAGAACCAGTACAGCCTGTGCTCTTGCACAGTGCATTAATGGAGATTACGTGATGCCTTATTATCAGTTCATTTAAACGTTGAACAAGTAAACAAGACAGCTGCACCACCAATGTGTCTTTGGTAGGATGTTTATATTCACTCATTTAAGCAAGAAGCAATGGTAACCCAAAAATTCTGGCAATTTATTTGTTACTCCTTCAACAAAGGCCTGTCCCTCATTACCACACCCAGTATATGACCACACAACTTGCGACACGGCTCCACACAGTAATTCTCCCCCTCTCACGGTAGGTCTCATCTAAAGCCAAATCGGAGAAGCCAGAGAACCAGAATCAGGTGGATTTGTCTCCAGAGGACCACAGCCCCGTGGAGGAGATCCCAGTGGAGCAGACCAGAGTTTACCAGAACCAGCCTTCCCACCACCAGAACCTCCCGTTCCAGGTCAGCACCCCAAAGACTCCCTACAAGTCCGCCGTTCTACAGAAACCTCGATCCAGCCAGAATGGGAAAAAGAAGCCGGATCAGAACGGGTCTAGTCCCGATGATATGGATCAGAACTGGATCTACGAGGACAGTGATCCAACACGCGGGCCGCTTACTAACGCCGGTTTTGACCGCAACGGCGCAATATGGGTCACTGAGGTAACCGAGCAGCCGGGCTTCCTGTTTCCAGTCGCTCGGACAAACACACTGCCGGCGGTTCGCCGACAAATCACAGAAGAGGCCTCGTTGTCAGTGTTGCCACATCAGGTAGTTCACTACACACACATTGCCTTTGTTTTCTCAAAGTTTTTATTTCCTTCCTCCCTAAACCTGATTAAATGTAATATAGGTCTAGGGCTGCACAATATATCGCCATCGCGATATCAACTGCCGCAATAAACGCATCGCGAAAGACTGCGACATATCGCGAAAGACACTCCGATTTTTAGTTAGTTGCAAGAAAATACCAGTAGAAAACTGCACTTTAAAATGTAACCCTCATTCTTTTTTTAGTGGTGCTTTTACACTCAATTCAATGTTCAATTTGTTCGATAAAATAATGTTGGAAATGATTTCCTTTCATTTGTTTTAAATTCAACAAACAGTTTGTTGTATTTTAGCAGAATACTGAAAGCAGCAGAGATGCAGAACTGTGTACACTTTAATACCGGTTTATTTTTTCGCAAGGAATATTATAATAGTCGTGATATTCAACAACGTTATCGCATATTTTCCTCACATGGTGCAGCCCTGAAGTACTACATAATGTTGTAACAAACAACTGGCACACAAAATGGAAATGCAAAGTTGCCTGCAGTGTTTTTTACTAGATATTTACACAGCTAAAAGACATATTTAGCATCACAGAGATTAGTTTTTTTTGTCCATTTAGGAACGTTAGTCGACGTTAGCTTATCTGTGTTGCCAGATCTCGTGAGAGTTTGGTCCTGAAACAGAAACGGGTCTGGAACAAAGTTAGTTTTTGTTCCTGATGCGCGCGTCTGGAAAAATGCCATTTTTGTGTCACAATGTTTTGGAGATATGTGGCTTGGGAAAAATGGGTCCAATATTTCCTTTGGTGACTATGGGGCGAAAGGATAAATTACTGAGTTGGGGCTTCTCAGTTCAAAACAGTCTCTGGTTTAACCAAAGATTTTGTCTCATGTTATTATATTTTTCTCATCTACTGAAAGAACTGTGTACTGCCTCTTCAACTTGCAGTCAGGGGATCACAGTATACAAGACCGAGCTGGAGAAAGTGGCCTCCCTTCTCCCCAAACGGACGTCTACACCCCTCCTATGGAGGACGTCCAAGTCACAGATATCTTCTATGAAGACACAGTCAACAACTCTCCACTAGAAAGCAGCACCTCTGCTGCAACAGCGTCTTCTTCTGCTGCTGTGTTACCAGGTCAGAATTTCTTGGAAGAGCTTTTTTTTTCTCTTGTTCACCAAAAACCTCTCTGGTTGATACTTTGAGCAGTGCCAGGAAGGTATTTAAGCTCATAAATATTAGAATAGGAACCTGCAGAAGATTTGACTTCTACTGGACGCCAGCCAGTGATTCTGCTCGGATAAACACCGGACACTGACATGTTCAGATTGTTGTAAGTTTGTTAACTTTGTCTCACAAGCCCAGAAAAGAAGTTAGTCTATTTTACTACTCTGATTTCTTCAGTTTTATTCAGTAAAAGTTTGGTCAGCAACTTTTTAATTTTCTTGTATACGTGAAGATCCTAAAATGATAAAATTACGTTAGCCAAATTATTATTCTTTTTTATTTATTATTGTTTGTAAGTATTCATAAGTATTGTTTAAAAACACAGTGTTCTGGTTTTGCTTATATAAATCTTGCGGGCTAGGCATATATGTATGCATGATACAATCATAAAAACTTAATTCATTCATTTATAAATTCATTCATGTGTAGTTGCATATTGTTGGATCACGTTTAGTTTCACATTGCCAGACCTTCCTCCATAGCGCTACGGAGCAGGGTCTGGCAAGTCCATAAGGCATTCCGGGAAATCCACTGGAGTTTAGAACGCCAACACAAAGAAAGCGGGAGGTAACGGACATCCGGCCAGAAAGAGGGGCATGTGGCGGAATTTCCGGCAGCACCGGAACAATTCCGGAAGTGGAACGTCGTGGATATAGACTAGGGCCCGTTAGGTCATCATGAAAAATCTTACCGCATCCTGTCACGTGTGTCGTGTCGTCACGAACATTGCCCGCGTAGTGTCGTGTTGTGGCTTTAACACGTTTCACGTCACCTCATCATTATGTTCTTTCTATCCCACAGGCAGTAAAGTGGACAAAGTCTCTTTGCCGTCCTCTGGAGACAGCGACGCCCCTGCGAGCAAACCTCTACCAGAAACCATCACCTCCGATTCCTCCAGCCCACCCCCCCTCTGGATCACGGCGAGGGCGGCCACCCCCAGTAACACGCTGGCCGAGTCGGTCTACAAATCATTCACCACCTCCCCTCTCCTCAGGGCACTGATGCATACGACCCAGCCCATGTTCAACGGTAAGATCAAACACCTAAGAACACCCCTTCTAGAAATATATATTATATGGGGATGTCCCGAGCATCTTTTTTTGCCCCCCAATCAAATTTTTTAAATATTGAATATCTGCCAATACCGAGTCCCGATCCGATACTTGTATTTGCCTAGATAATAAAGCTGCACACCTTTTTTTTTTTTTTTTTTTTTTTTTAAAAAATTAACCAAGTAACCAAAAGATGTCTCTGGCTTAATACATCAATGCATTACATACACGTAAATGATTGGAGTAAGGTGATCAGGGTGATTGCCAAACCCCGATCAGTTAAAAAATGCCCATATAGGCTCTGATCGGGACATCCGTAATTAAAAACTATAAAAAAAATATACTTTACTTCCTATTAGAAGAGGCTATGAATTTATAATATGAGGGATTTTACAAAACTGCAGAAATATAAATATATATATAATATAAAGAATATGATATAATATGTATATTTTCTTTGTTGAGTAGAGAGCTGGACTTAATTGCAGCGGCTGATTGCCCCTCTGATAGCCCACTGCTGCTAGGCTAATCACTGCCGTGCTCTATGATCGTAGTGGCATGTTGTGTGGTGGCATGATGTAGAGAGTGGTGGTGGTGATGGTGGTCGAAAAGATTTAGCTGGCGTCGACTCTGAACTGGTTCAGAAATGAAATATGCTTGCAGCATATTACGACTCCACGTGAGGTCATATAAGAGTCCAGTCAGGCTCGGTGATTAGCATCTACTTTTGGGAAATCCTCCTTCTGGGTCTGCTTTCTTTCCTGTGGCTCAATGGCGCACTCTGGTGGCTGTTTTCTTCTTTCTTCTTCTGTCCTTTTCACAAAATGCAGGGTTCATTCATTACAAAATGTCATCATCAGGGTGCCTCATCCGTTTTGTCTTCAACAACTTGATTTATGGCTTCTCTTCATTCAGGAACTCAATAAATACCTTTCCGATTGTTGTCTCTCGTCTTGCTTTTTGTGTACCGCGTGGGCATGATGATGCTGGCCTTTGCTGAGCCAAATACTTATGTCTGAATACCTTTTCTTCAATCTTTCCTGGCATGACAAACACATTTTTAAAAGGACGCCTTTCAATGCCGGTGTCCTGGAAAAGGTCCCCCCCTGCAGAATTTTACTTTGGCTTTTCTTGCAGCAAATACACCCACGTTCAAGGTTGAGGAGTCGACCACTGACCACTCCTCTGGCTTAACAGACTCCCCAAACACTTCTACTGGAATGATCGTCAACCCTGCAAATCCTGCAGGCTCCGACCCAGAAGGGGGATCTGCTGAAGGAGTTTCATTCGCGCCTCGATCACTCGACCCTTTTATTGAATACATCGGCGGTGTACGCCCTTCTCCCGCCCTCCCCGAAGATAACAGCAGTGGCGTTATCTTTCCTCATAACGGCAACTACTCCTCTGAAGAGCACTCTATTTTCCGTCTACAAATAGATTTAGAGCACCCTCAGATCTCTAGCGCTTTGGGTTCTCAGGATCGCTTCACCACTGAGCACTCATTTTCTCTGCTGCCTGATTATGGCCTGAGTACAATCAACTTATCCAAAACGAACACAGTGGAAGGAAATACCCCAAATACTTCTCAGAATCAAACCGACCATAGGATTAAAGGTGGTGTGAACATCTTGCCACGTCGCAACAATGAAGAGGAAGCCCGGACGAATGGACATAAAGAAGACCTCAACTCCTCCCCAGTCCCATCTTTCTTTGATTCTGAAGATTTGACTTTTTCCCCTCCTAATAATTCAGAGGAAGCCAACACAGGCTGGCTATCAGAGGGAAGTGGATCAGGCTCTGGCCTTTACAGCAACGGGCTCAATCAGGAATTTGATGGAGTCACTACAGTCAAGACTGACCTTTCTACTGTTCCCAATTTAACTATCCACTACAAGGTGGATGATACTGGGGAGAAGAGTAGATCAACAGGAATTAAGATGGATAGTGAAACAGATACAGGTGATACAGATAGGACAGGAAGCACAATAAGTAGCAAGAAAGAGTGTGAAACAGAGGCAGAGAAGGAAATGGAGGAGAATGAAAGTGAGCGGAGTGGTAGGGAAGAAGAAAAGATAGAAGGTGAAGGAGTACACAACGCTGGGAAAGTGGATGATGAAACAGATGAGAGTGCCAGACAGCTCAATAGTACAGCCGACAGGGACATGTTGGAAGAGAAAGCGGGAGTTGAGACTGTAGTAGGAAAGGCAATATACACTGAGACCGGCAGTGGGAATGAAATTGAGTCCAATTCTCAAGTTTCTCGCTGGCCTGAGGACGTCAGTGGTTCTGGAGAAGGTGGTGGAGATGGAGAGGGAAAAGAAAAGAGAATCCGCGACGATAAAGAAGGTACCAAGGCTGCAGGTGACAAGGAAAGTGGTGAAAAGGGGGATGGAAGGGAAGACGGCAATGAAGAAGTTGCATCTGGAGGAAGAGATGGTCTCCAGCTGTCTGTCAGTCAAGATAATCCCACAGCGGAGTTCCCACTGTTTGGCAGCAGCGAAGAAAGCAGCGATGGGCATGGAAGTGATAAGGAGGGTCGAAGCATACGTCCTGACAGTGACGTTGTTGGGGCTAACTCTACTCCGGAGGACAACAAAGAGGTGGACGGTGAAGGTAAAAGAAATGGAGGTCTGGGCAATGAGGAACACATCGAAGGAGGTGGTAAAGAGGACAGTGATGCAGCTGTCATTGGAGAGAGTTTGCAGCAGTTCTCAAGCGTGGACGGGTTGTTGTTTGGTGCTGCAAGAAGACCCATGTTGGGGCGTCTCGTCCCCCTGCCCAGACTGACAGAGGGCAACGAGGCCACGGAGGAGGAAACAGAAGGTAAATGTTACTCAATGCCCAGATTTTCCTCAGCAACAGAATAAGCCAGCGCAGTTTAGTTTTTTTTCCTTCTCACATACTTCTGTCCTTTCACATAAGTGCCTAACTACAACGTTTGAGTTTGATTGCGCCATAATCGCTTAATAGACATTTATTCCACACAACTCTGTTATTGCTAGTGGAAACATTTACACTTAAAGCAGCAATTTCCAATATTTTGATAGAAACGGAGAATGAAATGGCTAGATGTAATGTGAAAGGCGTTGGTCTTAGTGATGAGCACACACAGAATTACCACCCAACTCCTACCGCCGTTCTCCTCAGCTCTATGGGAAGTTCTCAGTGATTTGGTGGTCCATTCCGTTCAACCTCGTCTTACAGCCACAGCAGGCAGCCGTTTTCAGCCAAAAAAGCTCTGATAAAGCCATCGTATGCTATCTGCACCCCACTTCTCCCTACAGAACAAATCTGAGCTGCTGAAAAGCCAGATTTCCCCCAGAAGTTGGCAAAGACTCAATCAGAGCTGAAAGCAAAATTAATATTGGACTCTTGCCAGGGAGCCAAAAACACAACTAACCAACGAATGCAAATGTTATACAACTATACTGTATATCAACTTTATAAGGTGATTATATGTCAGTGTTGTGTTTACACCTTTTTGTGCTGCCCCCAAGTGGCAAAAAAACTAACTCGTAATGTTTAAGGTGTGACACATCATTTCTCTTTGTAAAGTTTGAAGAGCAGTTTGAATCACTGCTGTGATGAAAACTAGTTTGAAATATGTTGTTATGCACTGCTATTGTTTTCAACTCGTACCTTTTTCCTCCCTTCAGCAAAGCACCTTTTAACAACAGTTTTAGTGCTATGATATAATATAAATATAAATATATTTTATATATAACTCCATTATAAATACATCATAGTGTCAGGTGCGCACTTGTCATGGAATCCTTGATATATAAACTAACTTGAAACTAAAATTGTAGAAATGATCATACTGACATGATCTCTGTGTCTTCTCTCCCTCTGTCATCTGTGCTCGGTGACACTCCCACTCTCTCCGTTTCGGTCTCTTCCCCCACACGGGCCCTTCTTCCTCTGCCCCTCCTCTCCCTCAGAGGGAAGCAACAGCAGCCACGAGTCTCGGGTCGGGCTGGTCGCAGGTCTGGAGAGGGAAAAGAGGACAGTCGTTCCTCTGGCTGTCGTCTCCACTCTCACCATCCTCTGTCTGCTTGTGCTTGTGGGCATACTGGTCTACTGGAGGTACGCGCACGCACACACACACACACACACACACACACACACACACACACAAAGGACAAAAGTCAAAATCTGCCTATATCAATTTCACCTGTGTACCCTTTTTTTTTTTTTTTTTTTTTGATCAAATTTTTCTTTTATTGACATTTGTTTCCATACCATATAACAAAGAAATAAAGCTATTCTCCATATGAGTGACAGCAATGCACACACAAAATACTCACCAAAAGAGAAAAAAAACAAAAAACAGAAACCGAACAAAAAGCATCCCGCTTAAGAATCCCCCACCCCGGCATCCAGGCCACAACGCTTACCAAAATGTTCACTCCAAAAGGTTTTAAAGGTTCACAGCGACTGAGCTCCACATCTCTATCTCGGACTCCTTCGCCCCATGTACAGGGGCTGTCGATAGCTTTACATTTCTCCTGTGTACTTGACTTCGATTCGGATCTGTTTGTGTCACAGAAACTGTTTCCAGGTGGCTAATTTCTACCCAGATGACAGTGTGTCACCTAAAGTCCTATCAGCTCCATCTACACCCCTGCTGCTGGCCACAGGTAACACACACACTTAAAGGCTTTTATTACAACGTTATCATTGTGATCATCAAACACCGCTGAGCTGCAACGCTAAGCACACTCTGGTTCTTTTGTTGCAGACGGTCACGAGCCGCTGTCGGTGAAACAGTTTGTGAAGCATGTCATGGAGCTGCACACCACCAACACTTTCTCCAAGGAGTTTGAGGTGTGTGGAATGTTCTTTCTTATAGGATTTGAGTTTACCAAAATGTCTTGCGAACTTTCTTCATGAGCGAAACATAAACAGCCTCAAGATATTTTGAAAAAAACCTAGTAGATGGATACACCGTTGGGAGACAAAGGTTTAACCAGCATAACATAAAGGGCTTTCTTAGTTCTAGTTCATGTGCATAGGTAGACAGTGCATCATTTATCACATCTCCTTAATGCTCCTCCATATCTCTATTAACATCATGTTCTATAGGGATATCATTCAGCACGTCTAACATGTTGTGCAGCAGTATGCTGGAAGGGTTTGGAACTTACCATGGCAGTGCTACTTGGTTCTAATCCCCGACTCCAAATTCAAATATGCAAACACGTCTGAACTGAACACACAGCTTCAAATTTGATATGCAGGTTTTAAATAAAAATCTTCCTGTAGCAAAGCTTTCAGGCTGTAAAATCTTAATCTCAGCTTCTACTGAATTTGACACCGTGTTTTAGAAATGTCTCATGTATTGTATTGACTTATATTAAAAGGTGCTCATATTATACAAATTTTCAGGTTCATATTTGTATTTAGAGGTTGTACCAGAATATGTTTCCATGGTTTAATTTTCAAAAAACACCATATTTTTTGTTGTACTTGCAGCTCCTCTTTTCACCCTGTGTGTTGAGCTCTCCGTTTTAGCTACAGAGTGAGACATCTCACTTCTGTTCCATCTTTGTTTGGAGTCGCACATGCACACTACCTAGGTAAGGACTACTAGCCAGTCAGAAGCAGAGTATGAGGGAGTGCCACGCTAGCAGCTAGGATCATTATAACGTGTGTTACAAAGTGACCACGTTGGTCTCTGAAGTAAAGGCTGGACTACAATAGAGCTGTTTGGAGCAGTTTGTGAACAGTGTTTTCTGTTGGAGATGGTAAGTCCCTTTGGGGAGGACTTTGGGCTTTTTCACTTTGTAAACCTATAACATGCACAAAAAGATATATAACACAAATAAGGAATGTATTTTAGAACAGTTTGTGGATGAGTTTGAATAGATACATGTGCATGACATTTGTCACCCGTTTCCTAGCATGAACCCCCGGAGTAACACACACACACAGAGATTCATTGAAGTTTACTTCTCCCATGTAATTGTGAGTGTGCTTTCCCACCATTTTGTTCCAGTGTCGCTGCCTTTTCTACAGCTGCAGTAACAAACCTACATTTTAAATCCGTCTAAAACCAGAGGCTATATTGACTTGTAAATACACACAAGCTTTTTAGCTATTGAGCACAATCAAAATGATGCCTTACAGTCCTATGTTTACAGTGTAGAATCATAGGCCATGGCTAACATGGTTGAAAGCTTAAAGCTCAGTTTGGAATATCAGCGCAATTCCCACTTAGCACACCTCCTCTCTGTGTGTATCTGAACCCCATATTCCTGTACCTGCACTGACTCCCTGTCTGTCTGTCTGTCTGTCTGTCATTTTGTCTCCCCCCTCACCCACACTCCTTTCACCCCCTCCACCACCATCGTGCTGCTTTCTGCATCCTCATCACCCTCCATTAGATTGTCAAAGAATCCTATGAGGTAAGGCACCTACAGTATCACCCCTCCCCAGTTGCAGAGGTGTGGTTTTCTTTTCCTTTCATTACATCTAGTCGATAGGCATTTGGTTATAACTGTGTCCAAATGGGAGTTTGAGTTATTAAGGATTGTCTGAGGCAGAGCTTTCTCTCTGCTGCTGTTCTCTGCTTCTTCAGGATTCCAGTCTGAATTGGAAGCCAATTTACAGACATATTTTCAAATTGAGATGGCATTTTACGTATTTTGTTAATCTGCATTCATGACAATGTATAATAATGAAATAGAAATGAAAGTCCCACCATCCCTGCAGCTGCTTGTTGTCCCACATCTTTATTGAATACGAGGCTTTAATACAGGTCACGTACAGTAGTATCTGTCTCTTACATAGATCATGAATCATGGCTTTTTCTCCTGTTTATAAAGCCTGAGCATATTTAAACCAGGGATTAATGTAATTGTAATGTAGTTATTTGTCTCACACAATTCTTATGTTGTCCTCCATACACAGATCTTCTTAATTCTAGTTACAACTTCATTCACAAGGGCCTATTTCTGTGTTGTTTTGTTTTCACTGTAGACACTCAACTATTATATTGCAATACTATAGACAGCTATGGACCAATAGAATATAAAAAAAGACAAAAAACAGCCACATTGCATGTTCACTCCTTTGACTCCAATGCTCATTGTGCTTGTCTAGCATGTTGAGCTTCCTCTGGGCGACTAACTTAAGTCTTATTTGGGTTTTTCTATTGTTTTTCAGGAAGTGCAGGCATGCACCGTGGAGATCGGCATCACTGCAGACAGCTCCAATCACCCCGACAACAAAAGCAAGAACAGATACATAAACATACTGGCCTGTACGCCCCTGTTGAATATGATTACTGTTCAACGTATTTATGTCTCATTGTAAAAGGCAGCAGTGATGATTAACTGATGAACCTTTTCCTCTCCACAGATGACCACAGTAGAGTCAAACTGTCCAACAGCTTGGACAGAGACGGGAAATGTGGAGACTACATCAACGCTAACTTTGTAGACGTAAGTATTGTTTGTGTCAGTCTTGCGTGCTAATTAGGCAGACTGCCACGACAAAGTAGTCCCGAGTCGAATCAAAAGTCAGGTTGGTCTTTTCCAACGTTGTTAGAAACGTGCTGTACATTTGGCATCCAGTGTTTCCTTTTGACTACGCAGCGGTTTCCCTCTGCAGGGTTATGAGCGAACAAGGGCGTACATCGCAGCTCAGGGGCCCCTCCGAGCGGGCCGGGAGGACTTCTGGAGGATGATCTGGCAGCAGAACGTTGGAGTCATTGTCATGATCACCAACCTCAAGGAAAAAGGACGGGTAGGAGGTCACTCTGCCACTGCTTCAGCCACCAGTCAGACAAAAACTTCGGCTCCTCCACAGAGATCAGATACATTACGTCTGATCTATACACACACACACACGCACATCTGGCAATTTGAAGATACTCAACTGTTTATTAAAGTGTTCTCTTGAGTCAATGCTCTCTAATCTGTCAGTGGCAATAAGCACACAGGAAGTGTCTGTTTTAGAAAAACAAATGAGATGAAACCTACATTAAAACTAACTGTAAAGATTTGCCTGCACAAATTTTGTCGAGGATCTATCCTGCATTATACATGTGCATTCATATTTAAGTACTGTTAAACATGTACAGTGTATTAGGCAGGTTTGGAAACGGTTTGAGCTGATCATTTAGCTGCTCTATAGTTTTTAAAGAAGTATCAACAGATTCTTTGGTCACTTCGAGGCAGCAGAACAAGCTGTACAGTTGAACATGTTGGCAAACAGCAGCTTTGTTACACATCCAGCAGACACAGAAACACTATCATTCATTTGGAATCTTGTCTGTGTCTACCTGGCAACTGTTAAGTCCAATATTGACTCTCTTTTAGCCGTGTTTGGTCTCCGTCGACTCCTGAGGGAAATATCTATCTCTTTAGCTGCCAAATGCTCCACGATGTTCACCAGCTGGTTGCTAGCTTTGTCTTTGGGCCATTTGGTGCTGGACTGCTAAGTGTACGGTGGGTTTATCCGAGCTTTTTAGCTGAAATCGGGCCGCCTGCTGAAAACGTTGCCGGTGAGAATCAATCAAAACCATATCGTTTCTGGCTGGAAAACCAAGACCATGAGCTGAAAGATGCTAAAGCGCTCCATGGAGGTGAGGGGATCGCCGCGCCTCATTGGTCATCTGCTCTTGTTTTATCTTTGTCCTCTGTGTACAGACAAAATGTGACCAGTACTGGCCGGAGGAGAACCAGGAAGAATACGGCCCGTACCAGGTGACCCTGAAAAGCAGCAAGACCCTCGCTTACTACACGCTGCGGACGTTCACTGTCAGAGATACCACAAATAAGGTATGTCACACACACACACACACACACACACACACACACACACACACACACTCTATCTCTTTTTCTCTGTGTCCAACGCACACATTCACCAACATACAGCGCTGACTGAAGTGACAGTTCCAACCCGGTCTCGTCACATTTTAAAAACGCGCGTTTTGTAATAACCCTCTTCCTGGTGCTCTAGGTTTCTCAGAGGAGAGTTGAACACACCGTCCTCCATTACCACTACACCCAGTGGCCAGACATGGGCGTCCCAGAATACACTCTGCCTGTCCTGTCCTTCATCAGAGCATCCTCCCGGGCGCGGACACAGGAGATGGGACCCGTACTGGTACACTGCAGGTAAAGAGTGTGAGTGTGAGTGTGAGTGTGAGTGAGTGTGTGTGTGTGTGTGTGTGTGTGTGTGTGTGTGAGAAAGTGTGTGAGAAAGATTCCTCTTTAATATTGAAGAGAGCTACTATTACTTATGTGCCATATACTGAACCTATGTATTTGACACGTGATGTTATCACAGTGCCGGTGTAGGAAGGACCGGAACCTACATAGTGATAGACAGCATGCTGCAGCAGATCCAGGATCAGGGTACGGTGAACGTTCTTGGTTTCCTGAAACATGTCCGAACGCAGAGGAACTTCCTGGTTCAGACACAGGTAAGCGAGCACACGCGCGGTGCACTCAGTGCTGTTGTGAATGTCCGTCCAGTCAATCCTCACTGAGAACAAACTGTCTCTTTGTTTGTCCTGTAGGAACAGTACGTGTTCATCCATGACACTCTGGTGGAGGCCATCTTGAGCCGTGGCACCTCGGTGACCTCTGACCTCCTCCACACTTATGTGTCTGACCTTCTAACCCCTGGGGCGTTAGGCAGGACGCGCATGGACAAACAGTTCAAGGTATAGCATGTCCCCTAAGGATTTACACCCCCCCCCACACACACACACACACAGACACACGCACACACACGTCTCATTTAGTTCGGTTGAATCGCACTAGAGTTTGTTTTCCCACTTTGTGCGATTCCTTTGAGCAGGTGGGAACCCAGCAGTCGCACCTCGTACCGCACCAACTACTGTATGTGTAGCAAGTCCGAGCTAATGTCGCCTGTGGCCAGCTGTGCTTAGCAATCTGCGATGCGGCAGATCATGCAAACTGTAGCAGCTCTCGGTGTTTCTCTCACAGAAATAGACTGCATCTGTCGCATCTCCGCGGTCAAACCAGCCGCCGCTGAAATTGGAGACAGACACCGTCAGAGCAGAGCGACATCTCGGTGAGCAGAGCAGACGTGGTAACGTTGTCGCAAAACAATGAAAACACGCACTAGTCCGTGTCATATAATGTGCCCATGTAAATGTGGCTGGATACCTTTTAAGGACATTCTGCTGTGTAAGTAACGTAAGACGCACGGAGTTGTGGAGAGTTAAGTTTTAGCCTGCCTGTATGTTACCTGCACGTTTGCTTAATACAAGGGATTCTTTCAAGTATAAGACTTGTGTGGACTAGGGGTGACCCCGAATAGTCGAAGATTCGATGCATCGATATGCGGAGCCTGATTCGACCACCAATCTCACAGTCGGATCTTCGCGGGTGTTATTATGAAACGAGGATCATACCATTTTGGCAATATGGGGGTGCTCAATGTCTAATTTCACACAGAACTACTGGTTTTGTATGGTTATATTAAGTTATATACAGCCTTTAATTATGATAATGCTGTAAAAAAAAAAACGTGAAAAGAAAGAAAGAAAAGTTCAATAAATATTTTTTACGTGTGTGTAAATCCAACCACCCCTGTGAAAGATTTAAGTTTCACTTTCCCTGATCCGCGTCATACGAGGAGCATCAGACGAGGAGATTAACGTTACTTAACAATGTCTGGAAAAAGAAAATCTAAAGTGTGGATGCACTTTCAAATGGTAAAAGATGATCCAAAAAAAGTAAAATGCAAGTTGTGCCAACAGCTCATGTCCTACCACTCGTCAACAACAAACATGGCTTTCCACTTAAAACGGGTAAGTTTATTACCAATAAAGACGTTTCACTTTTTCATATATAATGGCGCTTTTAATTTACAAATAGCAATATCATATGTTGGGACTTAAAATATGTTAGTCTTTTTCTAGATCCACCCACAGTATCAGACTGACGACAGCAGTTCAATCTAGTAGTAGTAGTAGTAGTAGTAGTAGTAGTAGTAGTAGTAGTAGTAGTAGTAGTAGTACCGGAGCTGCGCCAAAACTAACTCAAAGAAAGTTAGATTTGAGACCGCCATTGCCCGAGAAAAGGAAAAGAGAAATCAGGGACAAAATTGCAGAGTTTATTTCGTTTCACAATGAGGCCAGTGAATGTTGGGACGGTGAAGGTTATAAAGAATTAATGCGCACACTTGAGCCAGGATACACAGTTCCCAAAAGAGAGACGGTTATGCATGCGGCGGATGCGAAATACGCGTCCATACGCGCCTGCGGTTTACATGTTACCCTCCTGCTGACTAGTGTCGTGCCCCTCCCAACCCATTTACAAACACACACACAGTCGACTATAGAAAGATTCGTCAATTCTGATTCGAATGTGTAAATCCTTAGTCGGGGACACCCATAGTGTGGACATTTGAATTCTTTACATGGTGTCAGAAGCGTTTGACGGACACATTGCTTCTTCGAAAAGATGGCCAAGTTTCATCCTCCGGAAAGTTTCGCTTTTGATCGTCCAAATGAATGGGCTGACTGGAAACAACGTTTCCTGCGATTTCGGTTGGCCACTAAACTGAGTAAAGAGGACGGCGAAGTGCAGGTCAGTTTGCTGATTTATGCCATGGGGCCTGAGGCTGAAAACATTTTCAAGTCTTTCACCTTCGAGACGGACGGGGATGAGAAGAAGATTGACGTTGTGTTGGGAAAATACAACGCATACTTCTACCTTAAACGCAACGTGATTCACGAGCGCGCCTGCTTTCATCAGAGATTGCAGCGGCCCGGTGAGAAAGCTGAAATGTTTATCAGAGCCCTGTACGAGTTGTCACAACTTTGGTGTAAACAAGGACGAACACATCTGTGACCGCATTGTGGTGGGCATTTTGGACGAAGAACTGTCACGTAAATTGCAGCTAATGGCTGATCTTACACTTGCCCAAACCATTACAACTGTTCGCCAGTCCGAGGAGGTTGCACTCCAAGTTCACCTGCAGGGTGAGTCGCACGCAGCGGTGCAGGAAATCCGCGGGAGAGGATTAGGCAGAGGAAATCCCAGGTGGAAACCTAAAAAAAGAGAAAATGATCAAGGAGACTCGAAATGTGGAAAATGTGGAAAACTGAAACACAGAGATCCGGAAAGGTGCCCAGCCATGAACTCTACATGCAACAAATGTAAGGTCACTGGGAAAAGAAATGTTACAGTAAATCAGTCAGAGAAGTGACAGAGACTGTTTCACAGACACCATACTTCCTGGGTGCAGTCACCAATGAAAACAGAAGTGATGAACAATGGACAATACAGTTTACAATTGGAACAACTCCGGTCAAATTTAAAATTGACACGGGTGCAGATGTAAACATTATGGGAGAAGAGACGTTCAAGAAATTGGTTCCAAACAAGAAATTGGAGTCATCTAATGTCGCACTGTGCAGCCCAGGTGGTCAGTTGGACTGTTTAGGAAAGTTTCAAGCCAGCATAGAATATAAAGGAAAGCCATACTCTTTTCCAGTAAATGTCATCAGTGGCCGAAACGCAAACAATCTGCTAAGCAGAGTCACAGCAATGATGGGGCTTGTGAAACGTGTCGAAGAAGTCGACAAAGCATTCGGTGAGCATGGAACACTCAAAACCGAGCCTGTTAAAATCCTGTTAAGAGATGACGCCAAGCCATACACAGTGCACACTGCTCATCGCGTTCCGTTGACTGAGACCCTCACCGGCCTCACTGGAAGGCGTGGCTATCTTCATGGATGATGTCCTTGTGTATGGAGATACTCCAGAGCAGCACGACCAGCGTCTCAGCAAGGTGCTGGAAAGGATCGAGTCAGCCGGCCTGAAGTTAAACAAAGAAAAATGTAAGTTCAAGCAGGACCAGCTTCACTTCTTGGGCCAAGTCATTGACAAATCAGGTGTGAGACCTGACCCTGACAAAGTCGAGGCAATCCGCGAGCTCCCACCACCACAGAACGTGCAAGACCTAAAGCGGATTCATGGCATGTTTAATTACTTAGGAAAATACATTCCCAACTTGTCTACAGTGGGTCAGCCACTTTATGACCTGTTAAAGTCTAAGTCAGTATGGACATGGGACCACTCTCAGCAGGAAGCGTTCCAGCAGATTAAAGACATCCTGTCCACTTCTCCAGTCCTGAAGTTCTACGATGTGAGCCGCCCCACTGCTGTCTCAGCCGACGCCAGCAGTTATGGCATAGGCGGAGTACTACTGCAGCTGCACGAAGGGGACTGGAAACCTGTGGCATACTGCTCACGTCGTCTGTCTGATGCCGAGACCAGATATGCACAGATTGAGGAGTGTTTGGTGAGTGTCTGGGCCTGTGAGAGATTTGAAAAGTACCTGTGTGGCCTTGAGAGCTTCAAATTGGTCACCGACCACAAACCTCTGGTTCCACTCATGAATCAGAAAGACCTGGACAACGTGCCAATACGGTGCCAAAGGCTACTCATGAGACTTATGAGATTTAAACCGATGGCCGAATATGCACCAGGGAAGACCTTAACAGTGGCCGACACACTCTCACGGAGTCCACTACAGTGCCTGGAAAAGGAGACTGACACTCACTCTGACGTAGCGTGCTACATAGCAGCCGTTGTTGACGCCATGCCTGCAACCCCACGTAGGCTTGAGGCCATAAAGACAGCTACAGCAACAGACTGTAACCTACAATTGGTGTTGCAGTACATAAAGTCAGGGTGGCCAGAGTACATAGGCCATGTTCCAGCAGCAATCAGGGAGTATTTTCCCATGAGAGCTGAATTATCTGAATGCAATGGGATCATCATCAGAGGCAGCCGTATGGTGATTCCAGATGTGCTGAGAACAGACATCCTCAACAGAATACACGATGGACACCAGGGTTTGACAAAGTGTAGAGAGCGAGCCCACGCGTCTGTATGGTGGCCCAGCATCTCATCAGAAATCCATCAGAAAGTCCAGTCCTGTCAGCTGTGCCGTGAGATGAAACCCAGCCAGCGGAAGGAACCTCTCATCTCTACCCCCTTACCTGACCGGCCTTGGAAGAGACTTGCTATGGACCTGTGTGATCATGACAAACACACTTACCTTGTCGTGTCAGACTATTTTTCCCGGTTTCTGGAAATACTTCACCTGCCGACGACTACTGCCTCGCAGGTAATCTTGAAGTTGAAGGCAGCGTTTGCCAGATTTGGCTGTCCAGACGAGGTTGTGTCTGACAATGGGCCTCAATTTTCATGCCAGGAATTTAAAGACTTTGCACGAGAGTTTGACTTTACACACATCACCTCAAGTCCACACAACCCTCACGGACATGCAGAGAGTGTTCAGACCGCTCAAAGAATCTTGAAGCAGAAAGACCCTCTGCTCGCCCTCATGTGCTTTCGGTCAACGCCTTGCACCACCACAGGCGTGAGCCCGGCAGAGCTACTCATGGGCCGGAAGATAAAGACAACCCTTCCAACACTGGAGGCAAATCTACAGCCCCAATGGCCTGATCTGGAAACTGTCAGGACCACGGATGCGTTGGAAAAAGGGAAACAAGCGTTCTACTTTAATCAGTGCCATGGAGCTATGCCTTTGCCTTCTTTACAGCCAGGTGATCCTGTCCTCATGAAGCTGGACCATCAGAAAGCCTGGAGAACACCTGCCGTTGTCTCTGGAGGCAGCGTCACACCACGCTCCTTTGTCATTGAAACACCCCAGGGAGCAACTTTGAGACGCAACAGGCGTCACTTGCAACAGGTTCCTCTGGCGGCTGGAGCTACACATCCTCTTACTCCAGACGGAGTACAGCAAGGAGCTGCCACGCAGCAGCCTGACCCCACAGTCTTTGCCTGACACACAGACTGGACTGGTCCATACCCGGTCTGGTAGACTGAGTAAACCTGTTGAAAGGTTGAACCTGTGACGGAAAATCACATGTTCGCTGTGATGGTGTGGCTGTTTTGTTCATTTTTTGATTCATTCTGTGGACTGACAAGTTTATTGACACTATGAAGAGAGCTGATGTTATAATGCTCGTTACTATAATGCATGAGTTATGTTTGATGAGTTAAGTCAACTGATACTAGTGCCTTACTGTTTAATCAAATGCAGTACCTTTCAAATGTTCAGTTATAGGAACAGTCAGGATATCTTTTGATTCTTGTTTATTCTCAGAGAAAGAAACAAAACTTAAAAAGGGAGATGTCATATAATGTGCCCATGTAAATGTGGCTGGATACCTTTAAGGACATTCTGCTACGTCCCTACGCACGTAAACACGTGGCGCCTGTAACGTAAGACGCACGGAGTTGTGGAGAGTTAAGTTTTAGCCTGCCTGTATGTTACCTGCACGTTTGCTTAATACAAGGGATTCTTTCAAGTATAAGACTTGTGTGGACATTTGAATTCTTTACAGTCCGGGACACAGGGCCTTCTTCCTGTATTTACTTTCTTAAGAGGACCAATAAGAGGAGTGAACGTTCTTGCGTGGTTTGTAATGACATTGCATTTCGGTAACTTGGATTTTTTCTCCGTGCGAAACCAAACCGAACCAATCAGAAATCGCTCCAAGTTTACAAACTCACCAACTGACTCGGACCAGAGCAAACAAACTATAGGTGTGAAAATGCCCTTATATTCTAATTTGTCCTTTTTTTTTTTTTAAATGTTATTACTTTTTAGGCATTTAACCAACACTATGGTCATATTATTATCACGCAAATGTAACTTTTGTTACATGACTCTTTTTGTTGCGTTTCAGTTGATCAGTCAGCGTCAGGCCAAGCACGCCGACTACAGCACCGCCCTGAGAGACGGCAATGCTGAGAGGAACCGAGCCAGAGCTCTGATGCCTGGTAAGCACGGCTGGTTCATTAACCCACAGGCAGAGCTGTGAAAGGTTTACCATTTCATCCACAGACACATGATCACAGCCCTAAGTGGTAGATTGCGATGCGCCACCATATGACTCTTGTCTCTGTGTTTTTCTATAGTGGAAAGATCAAGAGTGTGTCTGACCGCTGCCGAGTCAAACTCCACCGGGTACATAAACGCCTCCTACGTCATGGTAAGACAAACTAGAGGGCACTTTTGCAGATCTTAAGACACCGATAAAACAATGGCTGGATGGTTTTGATGCTGCCGGTGTGTTCACAGGGACATCACCACAGTAAGGAGTTCATAGTGAGCCAGACTCCTCTGAGCAGCACGGTGGCAGATTTCTGGAGAATGGTCTGGGAACACGGCACACACACTGTTGTCCGTCTGCCAGACACACACTGTCAGGTATCTCTCTCTCACACTCACACACACACACACACACACACACACAGTACAGTAAAAATAACTGTATACAAACACACACACTCTTACGTCTTTTCCTGTTTATGTCAGAGTGAACAGGGGGAGTCTTGTGTCTGGCCCAGTAACGACCAGCCAATGAGCTTTGAGGGTTTCACTGTGTCATACTCGGGGGAGGAGCATGTGTGTCTGTCCAATGACGAGAGACTTTTGGTGCAGGACTTTACAGTGGACTCTCCAGAGGTAACGCACACACACAGTATACTGTGTTTTACTGTACATATATATATCTTTCTCACACATCTCACTCCATCCTTTCTGTTTTTCTCGGCCTCTGTGTAGAACAATTATGTGTTGGAGGTGCGTCAGTACAGCGCCGCCTGCTGGCCCAACCCAGACAGTCCCATTAGGAACTGTTTTGATCTGGTCAGCACAGTCCGAGAGCACAGCAGACATTCAGACAGACCCACAATCGTACACGACCCGTAAGTACACGATAGACGGGATCACTCAGTTTGTTCATTCTTTGCGAGGGTAAATCTGTTCATTCTTTGCAAATCTGTGTGTGTGTGTGTGTGTGTGTGTGTGTGTGTGTGTGTGTGTGTGTAGGCTGGGAGGTGCTACATCAGGGCTGTTCTGTGCCCTCACGGCCCTGTCCAGTCAGCTAGAGGAGGAGGGAGCGGTAGACGTTTACCAGGTGGCACGGATGACCAACCTCATGAGGCCTGGGGTTTTTAATGATTTAGTAAGTACACACAAAATCCTCTCACAGTAATGCTCCCATTTATCTCCGTCAACACTAGAACTTTAACGTGACAATGAGGTGAGAGCAACTTCACCTCAGCCATTTCCCAATGACATTCCTAAGAATGTAGAAAGAAGGAGCTCATAAGGGGGATTTTTTTTATTATTATTATCATAACATATGGTTCAGTCTTGAAGCTGTGTTGTCCCCCCCCCCCCCCCCCAGGAGCAGTACCAGTATCTGTACCGAGCTGTGCTGAGTGTGGTGAGCAGCCAGGAAGACCAGAGAGCCCTGCAGAGTCCAGAAACCAACGGATCGGTACCACTGGGACAGACCAACATCGCTGAGAGCCTGGAGTCACTCATGTAGACACAGGCAAAAAACAACACGCAAACATGTCACATACACAGAAAATATGCATCACACAGACACACACACACACACACACACACACACACACACAGACTGAGTGCTGTGGTGACTGGGGTTTTAGTCTGACATGCGATGAGAGGATGAACACCACCATTTCTGTGTCTGTGGTTCATAGCTGTGTCCGCTGGGCGTGTGGCAGGTTTAGACAGGTCATTAAAAGTGCTAACCTTTACTCACTGTGTCTTACTGTCAGCGTTAGCGTGCACAGCAGACTGAGCTACCAGAATCCACCAGGCGCAGAGCTTATTTCTGATGTTTAACCCTCATGTCGGACACAGTGACCAACCGGCCATGACGTGACTCATCCTTTTAAAAGGGCAAAGGTACCACTTTCTAATAAGGCACTGCTTATAAAGGATTTCATTTGAGATATAAATGGTTGATAAATAAAGTACTCATTTTTCATAGATCCATGATAGGTCTTTAAATAAACAATGTTTGTGTTGCCAGGTTGTTAAACTCCCTTTGACTGCTCAGACAGTTCTTTCTGGAAAAGGGATTTGGACAATAAGGACCAAAATCTATTTAGTCAAATTATAACTACGTTCTTAATGGCTTAAGAATGTAGTGAGAACTCGATGAGCATTTATTAAGGGTATATAACGAAGTATTTTACAAAAAAAACTGTGTATAGATTAATACAAAAGTAGTTCTCTACTAAAAATAATAATTCTCTCTTTTCTTCTCATTTTGCTGAGTGTGGGACGTTTATGGGCGTCAGCAAAAAGCCTATGAGCCCCATGTGGGTGTGTAACCCCACAGCCAATAACAGCGTGCAGGGTGGGCAGCCAGTTCCGATTTCCAATACTGCCGCTTAATCTCAGATGAAGCTCTGCCTTCCCACTGAATCTAGCAATGTGGCACCTTCCCGCAGAGGTATGGCTGTGTTTATTTGTGCTTTGGAGCGTAAACGCTGTGAAACAATCAGAGAAAAAAAAACCGTTTTATTCCTCTGATTCACTGCTTTGTGCAGCGCTCCCTCTCTTCATTCACTCTCTAGCTCGACCACCGCTGCTCTCTCTCTCTCTCTCTCTCTCTCTGGCTCATTTAGCCAGGGAGGAGGGGCCAACTGTGACCGCTGTTTACAAACCAGATGCGCCGCGTTTCGGTTGGGCCGTGGTTTTGTTCCATCGTTCGCCACACATACCACGCTGGGAGCATCTCAGAAGCGGAGCGTCTGGCTCCTGGTAGAATTAAGGGGTAAGCGATACCTCCTACATAATATCACTTTAATGAATTACCAAGATGTACAGTACCAGTCAAAAGTTTGGACACGTTTTCCCATAAGCATGTTTAATCTTTTGACTGGTACTGTATAACTGCATTTTTACCGAGTAGAAAGGACAAACACAAGCCAATGGGATTTTTGCTAAACCCGATAACTAATCTATATATTTAAAAAAATTGCAAATGATTTATCAGCCATTAATAAAGCAATTAGTTGCAATTTCTTTGTAACCGGTTCCTTATTAGAAAGTTGTACCAAAAACGCTTCACTGTCTTTCCAACAAGAACCAACCAACTTTCCAACTGTGTATCTGTTGCTGGTCAGCATGGAGCCTGAAGCTGCAGAGAGGAGAGGCCAAAAAGCGTTGGAGGTGAATTTGAAATGAACAAATGTGAAGAAAAAAAAAACATCACAAAGAATTTCTACCTAAAATGAATTTCTCATTTCATAGGAAATTATTTTTCTTAATGATGAAAGGAGTCAGCTGTTTAATTCCAACAACAGACCTACCTTAAATTCTTAACTTATGTCTATTTTTAATCTTTCATTAACATTTATTTCTTCGATTAGTGGTCTCTTTGCCTTTTTCATCACTCAGTCTTCTAAAAGACAGACATGAATATGAATAAAAATTGAAATTGGCAAACAGGCAAAACAAATAGAAATATATTAGATGCAAATGATAGTAGAACAACAAGATGACTTCAATGTTAACCAGCACATTTTGGGGCTCAAACTACCACGTATCCTTATTTAGAGGAATATTTTGAATAACCAAAATCTCTTAAGGCCTCACTAGTGACACTTAATTGACTGCTGTTGAATTGCTCTGTCCATGTCTTGTTGCCACTGGCTCCATGGTCTCTGGTTCCCTGTGCCTTTTCTAATTCATGTTATTGTACTTTAAACCTGTTTTGATACAAAAACTGTGTGACTAATATGCCAAAATAATGAGCTGTGATTTTTGTTCTTTTTTTTTTTCTTCTATTTCGGAGTGGGGAAACATGTCATTGGATGTTTTGTAAGATGCAATCCACACAAAATCCATCTTTTTGAGTATCAAAGGCGACGGCCCCCGCGAACCTGTTAAGTCATGAACTAGCAGTCATTAGAATCGGCGATATGAAATTCAGCACATCATTTAGCTGAGGCAGTTGCCATATTTTTGCAAACATTTAGTGTTTAGAGACAAACGTTGAGACAAATCAGTGGAAAGAAACAGCTGCACGTACTGATATTCTGTTAAACCCTTGACTGCACCGACTGAGAAATGAAAGTGAGAAGCTGAGACTTCGTCTGCATTGCTGTGCCACTAGCTACGACTGTTTTCATTATGAGGGAGTCCAGCTGTTTCCCTTGTGAACAATCAACCTCTGAATCACTTTCAAACAATGCTGCCGCTTCTATCTGTGCCTGTTTTGCGTCCACTCTGTACCATTTGTCTACTTCATCTGGGGATGCAAAATGGCACAAATCACAGAGGCTGCTGTTACTGAGCCAAACCGCGATTCAAACCAGATCTAACCATAATGTCTGAACTCTTTGTGTAAATATCCCTGAATACATCATAAGGCCAAATTATGTATGTTTATAATGTATCTCTATATATTTTCTATTTTACTATATAAAAGAAGTGATTTTCTAGTCATTTACACATATACAGCATAACTGTGTGGATTCTATTTGATCATTTTAGCCTGGATATATTGATCATGTTCATAGTTTTAATGGAATGTTATCTCTTTTTACCTTTTATGATTAAAGTAGCAGCTTAATGTCTATACCTTTTTATCTCCAGCCACGAACTGGTGCAGTATGTAAATAGCAACAGGTTGAAGCGACACCATTTAAGATTTGTTTCCAACCTTGTTTATGATTTTAAACTTGTTTCTTTTTCCAGGAGGGGAAAAAAAATAAAAAATGTTCTTGTTTAGACCCAAACTTATTTTTGTACCTTCATTCTCGTAAACCGTCTCAACACATACAATACACAGAACAAATTGGATTACAGATGTATCATGCTTTTATTTATATTATAATACATTGTATTGCATTGTCTCCCCTGATCAACCTGTACATGACATGATGGTAAAGACCACGGAAGGTTAACAAAGATTAAGTCCAAACCAAAAATATATATTTCTATGTAATCATATTATTTGTCAAGACACATTATACTGTAGCAGTCACATAAGATAAAGTGTATATAGTGCATTAAGTATAAACCTCGTTATGCAGTGAGAATACGAGTGCCCACCCTGGGTGTATTTTTTATTTCATTTATTTTTTTACTTTCTGTAGAACTGTCAAGCATTTCAACCCTAATAAGATCCCCATCCTGCCTTCACTTTACACTCTGCATGGATAGAACTTCCCTTTTCACGTGATGTTTCTTTTTCTTTTTCTTATTATTTTTGGGGTCTTTTTCCCTTTTATTATATACAGTGGATAGACGGGAAAGGGGGAGAGAGATGGGGGGATGACACGCAGCAAAGGGCAGCAGGTCGTATTTGAACCAGGGCCGCTGCAAAGGAGTCAACCTACATGGGGCGCACGCTCTTACCGGGCTCCCACATCCCCGTCCCTTTCCAAATGATGTTCCATGTTTGCAGAGGTTGTCGGTACTTGACATAATATCACATAAGCGAGGCTGGGTTTATATTTGGGGTAGGATTTTTACTATCTTGCTGGTTCAAGTATAAAGGGGGGGTTCTGGACATTTTTTAAACACAATAGATGGCAAATTAAAAAAAAAAACAGCCATGATGCCATGTAGGCTTCATTTTAAGCGTTAACATTTTAATTCAATATCAATTTTCAGCCTCATGTCTCATTGTACCCATAAGTACATTTTGAGGGGCTCGGACATGTTGACAGTCTTTGTTTTAAACTCAAACTGCATGAGGATCGATTAGCAAACATTTCCCTAGACCTTCATCATCGAGAACTGAATGGCAACATTATTCCAGTGTGCAAGTCCACCAATATCCTCATTTAAAACGCAACATCTTATGTTTTTTCTGATTTCTGATTATATCAAATTACTATGGCAATGAGTTCACTGTTTGCAACATCTGTGACCATATCAACTTCCCTATGCCCTTTAATCTCATCGGTCTCTTCCCCTTCCTACCTGTCACAAAACATTTTTCAGTGTTCACACATACCTAAAAATGCTTTTATAATATTTTCCTATTTTTGACAAAAAGTAAAGCTATTAAAACTCATTTTGGTAAATAAACCTCAAGCAACAGCCTAACAACTATGGGTGTTTATGCTTTTGCTGGATTTGATTTTGTCAGGGAAACAAACAAACACTGAGAAAAACTTATTTCCATTTCATGAAAGCCAGTGGAAGCCATCTTTCTTTGGAAACGTCTTGAGTGAAGCTCAATCACGCCTCCCCTGTATTAATGTCACTGATTATACACAAACATACTGTACTTTGATAAAAAAATAAAAACAAAAAAACATAAGTATTATGGCACATGAAGATGTTAGCATCAAGGACACTTCAGGTGTGGAGATGTAGCTTCCAAATCAAATCTTTGTGTCATCCTGCTGCTATAATGGCAATTGTTTGTAACATTTGATGTTATTTGATGTCCTTTGCGACAATACATATTAAAGGTCCCATGGCACGAACATTTCACTTTGAGGTTTTTTAACATTAATATGCGTTCCCCCAGCCTGCCTATGGTCCCCCAGTGGCTAGAAATGGTGATAGGTGTAAACCGAGCCCTGGGTATTCTGCTCTGCCTTTGAGAAAATGAAAGCTCAGATGGGCCGATCTGGAATCTTCTCCTTATGAGGTCATAAGGAGCAAGGTTACCACTAAGGTCTATATAAAAGAGACTTCAGATACAGTATTAGGGGACCACTAAGGTCTATATAAAAGAGACTTCAGATACAGTATTAGGGGACCACTAAGGTCTATATAAAAGAGACTTCAGATACAGTATTAGGGGACCACTAAGGCCTATATAAAAGCATCCAAAGAGCACCATGTCATGGGACCTTTAATTCCCAAATAAAAGCCATAAAACAAAAAATGACATAGTGAAAAAATGCTATTGTTCCTATATTCTACATAGTTACTATATTACAATGGCTGTCACTTTCTCGAGCAACTGTTAGGAAAACTTCACACTGTTTTCCTTTTTTCCAAATAAAAGCCTTCCAAAGAAGTGAAGGGATTCTGCCCCTGTTTATAACCTCTTAACTTAAATATATGGTTAAAAACATAGTTATAAATTGGAGAAGTTATGATTCTGATTCTCTCTTAAGGAATTGATGGATAACTATGATAAATTACACAGAAGCAAAGTTAAAATACGTAGTCTTGTGCAATACACAGAGTGCAAATGCAAGTAGTACAGGCAAGAAAATACTTTATATATTTCTTTATATATAATATATAATTTTGGTAAAATAGCTAGAGTCTCTAGTTTACCTAAAATGCTACAGCACCACAACTTCCACCTGTTTCAAGCTCATGATGAGAAACTGAAAATGACCAGAATCTCTTTTTGAATTGTCACATTTCTGTAAAATCACTTATGGAGAGATGAACTCCAGTCATAAATAAAACCTGGTTGACCTGCTTTGTAATTTTGTTTGGGAAAAAAATGTCCTCTCGCTACAGTGCTCTGTAGCATTAAAATATAATGATTTATAACTTGTCATAATGACTATAAACAGATAATGATTTATAACACTTTAAAATGTTAAATTTAGCACTTGTTAAAAGCATTACAGAGGGAAGTGACAGCTTCTATAAACAAACAGACACTGTTGCTCTTTTTACTCTTTGTGAGAATCTTTAAAAACTGAATCAAATCCTCACTGTGGGGGATCAAGAAAGGTCTGCTGTTAACAAGAGATAATATTAAAACAGTGTATTAGGTCATCTCTGTTCTTTGTCATTTCTGTGTGTGCATGTGGGTGTGTATGTGTGTGCGTGTGTGTGTGTGTGTTGTGTACTCCTACAGGCTGTGTCGGTCGTTCTCTCTTCTTGTCTGCATTCTTAATTTCCCTGACAACCCTGTTGGACACAGAGGAGAAATTAGACAGCAGTATAAAGCATTGGATTAAGCTGTGTGTGTGTGTGTGTGTGTGTGTGTGTGTGTAGACTGATCTCATAAAGTGGCGTATGTATAACACGCCAATTCGTATGCCATTTTGCCGTGTTATCAAGACGCATAATGTCTTTTTATAGCGCGTTTATCATCGCCATTCGGCCGCCATTGACCTATGTCATACACCTACGCAAAGTCATGATTGTGTGTGTGTGTGTGTGCGTGTCCTTACAGAGTTGGTTCGTTTGCGTTTCCAGCAGTCTGGGTTGAGTCTTTTCTGTTCGTCTGCAAGGGCTTTGGCCTCTACGGTGAAAGTCCGCCGCTCCTCACTTCGCATTTTCTTCCACTGCTCCCCAAGGAGGACGCTGATCGCTCTGACACACACACACACACACACACACACACACACACACACACACACACACACACACACACACACACCACATATGTTACCTTAAAATAAACATTTAAACGCATCACGGCTTCACAACACACGTGTAGACACAGAGCACACCTACCTGTTGTCCTTGCCTGGGTACATCTGGGTGTACTCCACCCTGAACTTCTTGGCAAACAGCATGAAGGCGTTCATTGGCCGCTTGCACCTATTGGGCGTGGCATTATTACTTCCTGCGGTGCTGGCCTGCTGGCTTTTGGTTGGCTTTTGACGAGGAGAGTGGGAGTGACCGGGACTCGGGGTGTCTGCAGGTTTTATGCAGATCCACAATCGACAGGTTAGCTTTTTTTTAATTTAATTTTATATATATATATATAAAATGCATCCTCAACCTTGCTCATTTTGGTAGTGTGTTTTTGTTTTTTGCAAACTGATTGATGCCTGTAGCCAATGTATCTGCTTATTCACACAGCGGAGTATCTGAAGATTTGAAGTATAGTACCGTGTAATGTGTCTCTATCTGGAGAAACGGCTCCTCCACTGGACTGCGAGGCGCGCCGCCGTCTGGCCATACTGCTCAACACGTACACCGCCGAGGAGTCCAGAGGAGTGAAATCATAACTGAGGAAGATATGTGTATATACACACACACACACACATTAACTTATCTGCTGATCGGCCTTTTGCTGTTTCAGGTTCAGAACAGGTGCCTATTTTACCTCTTGAATGTGTCAAAGACCAGTGAGTCGTCAGTGTGTTTGGCGTCTCGGTGTCCTGGAGGAAGGCACACATCTCCCACCTCCATTTCATAGCACGGTATCCCATAACGCACCACGGTCAAGCTCGGGTGAAATGACGTCCACCCTGACAGAAAGTAAGACGGAGTGCAATTAAATCGGTATAATGTTGTTTTCAACGGTTGCCGTGTTTTCTCATCATCATCATCATCATCATCACTCCTACCTTTGTTTTTGACGTAGAAGGGGTGATCAAGTTGGCACTGGGCGGTCACGGGCGCATGTTCGACTGCCCCGGGGTCAAAGGTCAGCTGTAGGACAGCCTGACCGGACAACACGATCTCTGAATGCTCCACCAGCTGCAGACCCTCAGAGCCGTAACTCTGCATGAGAGCAAGCAGTTCGTTTTACTCCTTACGTGCCATTACTTTATTCCTGTTTTCCTCCACTTAAGTGATACAGATTGCAGCTGCGATTGTTAAACATACAACACCACAGAGATCAGACACACTGCATTAAGATGGACACCAAATCAAAAAAGTACACTGTGAGCTCCGAGGCCTGGCGCTCTAAGCGCAGCCCCAAGCTTCTCGCATCATGCACCTTCAGAGATCTGGGCTGCTCCTCATCACCGGAGTCTTCCGGAGCCGAGTCCAGGTCCTCGACGTCCTGCCACTCCACGTTAGAGCCGCGGTGGAAGCGCAGATGAGTGCCTGATGACAGAGAATAGCTGCTCTGAGGTATAAACAATAGCCTCAGATAAAATCTCACATGCATGTCTTCCCAACAGAAGGGAAAAACAAAGCAATGACCCAGTGTGAGGTGGCAGCAAAAGGGATTCTACCTTTGAGAAAGCAGTGCCAGGCCGTGGGTGGACAGGAGAAGCTCCAGCCCATGTCTTCGTCATCGGACAGAGAGGATCTGGTCGACACTGCAGAACCACATTCACTGCTCTTCTGTGGAAACATGACGCATCAGCGTCAGGCACGACTCAGGATTTAGCAGCTACCCATGAGCCACGAAATGTGGGTTTGTGCAAACGCAGCAGCAGCTCATTATTGACACACAGCTTTCTATGGCACATGGTTGGAGGGGAGTCACTTTTAGTGAGTTAAAACCATAGACTGTAAAAAATAGTGGACGTAGCAACAATCATTGGTTTTGTCGACTGCAGTTTTGAAGCCTCGAGTTTTGCAATTTGGCCGACGCCATCTTGTTTTGTTTTTTTATTACCGGACGTGACGATTTTTGGACGAAAGGTTGAAGCTGGGGAAGTTGTCGCGGCTAAACCATTGTCGTCTATGGTTTCAATGGCACTGTGCTAAGCTAAATGCCAAGGAGGGAAAGTTGCAGGTACTGGGGCCATTCATCTGCTTGAACGGCCGTACACAGAAAAAATTGGCAGACTTTCCCTTAAGTTACCAGCTAATGCTAGCACTAGCTAGATAGCTTGGTTGGTGCTACCGAACACTTCACTAGACACTTTTAGGCGACCAAAATCTACTTCAGTGAAGTGAACACACAGAGAGGGTCAAAGTTTAAGATACAAAGACAACACCCAAAAAACAAGTTCAGGTCTATTTTAATGTACACAGCGCCATGGTTAGTGATTGCTAAGCCTCTGTTATGATTGACATGCTGTATGGAAGAAGAACTTGAAACTAGTGATTAAGGACATAAACTCGTTATTACTGAGTTATAATCAAGTGAAAGGTAGGCTTGTTTTCCCATAGACTTCTATACAATCAGACTCCTTTTTGCAACCAGTGGAGTCGCCCCCTCCTGGAAGTTACAAAGCAGGTTTAAGGCAGATTCTGCGCTGGCTTCACTTTTCAGACCCGGAGGTTTCGTCCATTCTTTTTTTACAGTCTATGGTTAAAACGTAATAAAAGATACTTTTTGTGTTCTTCAGATATTGTGTTCACATTAATGACAGCGAGAGAGGGATGATAAAGCAAAGGGAGGAAGCAGGTAAACATGAGCTCTACCCTGGTGCGCCGACGCTCCCTGCCATGACCTCTGGGGGCCGACGGGGTGCTGCTGGGGTGAGGGGGAGGAGGCCGAGAGTAGGAATGTAGATTGCTGCTGGCGCTGGAGAGGCAGACCGAAGAGGAGCTGAAAATGACACAGGCCTGTGAGTGGAATGGAGGCTGTGAGTGCGTAGCACCGATAGCCAACAACACAGAGAATCCAAAGAGCTATAGTAGGTTATCTAGGACAGAATGACACCGGGGCAGTTAGTAGGGCTGGTGTAATACGGCAGATCTAGAAGAAGTGGTGTTCCTGTAATATTGAGGCTAAAAGCTTCAAAGCTAGGTTGTAGCTAACCAAGGTAATTTCCTCAGTTTTGTCTCTGACTTTTTTTTTTTTTTTACAATCTGAGGAATAGTTCACATTCTACAATAACATCCAAATTACATGTTTTCAGCCATTTATTTTAGAGTGTTAGTTCTTAGATTTGACATTTTAAACCAAAAATATTAATTCCAATAAAGGTGGTCACCAGAATGATATTCCTATATATAGATAGATATATATATATATACAGTATATATATATATATATATATATATATATATATATATATATATACTATATATATATCAGGCAGGGAGTTGAAACTAAATTGTGAAATAGAATTGTGTAAAAAGATTTTAAAAAAGATTTACAGAACATATATTTAAACAGTTAAATGAATTTGTGGAAAAACAACAATTTACAGACGGGTTATAAAGGTCCCATGACATAGTGCTTTTTGGATGCTTTCATATAGGCCTCAGTGTTCCCCTAATACTGTATCTGAAGTCTCTTTTATATAGACCTTAGTGGTCCCCTAATACTGTATCTGAAGTCTCTTTTATATAGACCTTAGTGGTCCCCTAATACTGTATCTGAAGTCTCTTTTATATAGACCTTAGTGGTCCCCTAATACTGTATCTGAAGTCTCTTTCCCGAAATTCAGCCTTGGTGCAGAATTACAGCCACTAGAGCCAGTCCCACAATGAGCTTTCCTTAGTATGTGCCATTTCTGTGTCTGTAGCTTTAAATGCTATTGAGGAGGAGGGGGGGGGGGGCAAGGTGGGGGTGTGGCCTTGACCAACTGCCACTTTGCTCGTTTGAAAGCCATGATGTCTCTCTCTCTCTCTCTCTCATGGGTGGGCCAAATTCTCTGGGTGGGCAAAGCAGAGAAAGGGGAGGTAACCTTGCTCCTTATGACCTCATAAGGAGAAGATTCCAGATCGGCCCATCTGAGCTTTCATTTTCTCAAAGGCAGAGCAGGATACCCAGGGCTCGGTTTACACCTATCACCATTTCTAGCCACTGGGGGACCATAGGCAGGCTGGGGGAACTCATATTAATGTTAAAAAACCTCATAAAGTGAAATTTTCATGCCTGGGGACCTTGAGTTATTTTTTTTGTTTAAATCTGTGACACATTACAACCATATATTATTTGTATTGATACTTCCTGAGTGTTTCAGAAGGTAGCGCAGGTACCTGCTGTGAGGAGACTCCTGTAGCAGTGGGCTCTGAGGTCCGGTGGCGATGTGAGCCAGCTGAGTCAGCCAGTGTGTGTCAGGAGGCTGGGTGTGCGCACGTCGCTCCTGGTGGGACACAACCACGTCCACCTGGTAGACAGGTGGTGCTGTTGGCTCCGCCTCCTCCTGAACCTCCTGCAGGTCTGGGAGGTCGTCTAGGAGGAGAAAACAAACACTTTCAGAATCCGAATACTTCATTGATTCCCCTCAGGGAAATTGTTTAGTTGCAGTTGCTCAGAGTCACATTCAAGATTTAAAAAAAAGAAATAGAGTAAGAAAAGAGCGAATCAATAAGGTTCCCACCACGTTTCACCAAGTCTAATTTTTAAGACCATCATGAATGAAATTTAAGACCTACTAAGCCCTAAAGTTTTCATCAAGCCAAGTATCGCTAAACTTGCACTTTCCCATAGCTGAAGAATAAAATCTGTTTTATGTCTGTGGTACAACCCGAAAGAGACTCGTGCCAATCACATGAAAGCTGATTGGCTGCAATATAAGTTGCATGTTGGTCTCATTTGTAGTTGTAATACAGCGAAATTATATTTGGACTAGCGAAAGAAAAAGCCACAACAATAATAATACAAAAAGAGCATTAGAGGCAGCGTTCCATGGACGTTGGAAAATTAAGACCTGCTTAAAATGATTTAAGACCTAGAACACAATAGAACGGCGAATTTAAGACTTTTGAAGGCCTGAAATATTGATTTTGAAATTTTAGACTTTTTAAGATACTGCGACAACCCTGATAAAATAACACTGCTACAGTAAGAAATAAAAACATTAAGGAGAAGTAAAGTAAGATTAGGTTAAAAAGATTGTTTGTTTTTATTTTTTGGGTTTTTATAATTGTTTTAATTGTTTCCATCAAGAGGTAATACATATACCAGCATACTGTGTCATTTCATACTCCAATCAGAGTACAACTCCTACTAGTAACAGGATTCCTCTACTCCACAGAATCTTAAACCACACTCATGCATGCTCATACTTTTACATTGCCACCTCCCCAACCATACACTCTATTGTAGTGCAGTGTCAACATAAATACAGTATGAACATAAATAAGCAGTGTGAATATAAGTAGCAGCGGTGAATAATAACCGATATTGCACATGAAACTGATCAATGGTTCAGAAATGAAGTCTTTGAATTGAAAAGCAAACAAACTTCAAGCTATTCATCCATTTGCTGTATTAAGCCCGGTGCATGCCCGTGCCTTATTTAGGCCTACCGTATTCCATGTAACTGTCACTGGTGGGGAAGCCAGGTGAGGAGGGGAGGCGTTCCTCACAGCAGAGCAGTGATTGGTCTCCATCAGCATCCATCATCACTCCTGAAGGTAAGACCAGACACAAGACACCAGATCACAGCGGAGGGAGCACACTCGACTAGTTTTACAGGATGTATTTGTTTAATTACAGTTGCCTTTATTAGCTATAATACATTAGGTTCACATAGTGAGTTACTGAGTAGAATTGCAAAGTATTTTAGTACGGACAGTAATAGTAAAACACGTTGGTGAATTGAATAAACAAACAACTTTCTAAACTCAATGCAATTCAATGCAAATCAAATCGAAGGTGGATTGAATGATTGATTACTTTCAAATCTAAGCTAAAGACCCACCTTCCTACAATTACCTTTAATTCATTTTCTCAGCTCACACTGTGCAATTTTCCCTGACGTTTGCCTTGCCGCCGTCACCCTTTGGGTTAGACTTTCGCGGACTCAGCTGGTCGTCGGGGGCGACTTGCGCCGGGGAGGCTTGGACCCCGTCATAACTGCTTGCAGTTCCCGTTTTCTATGTTTTTTAATTCAGTGTGCATTTGCTTGTGTCTTTCGTTTTGTTTTTTGATTTATTCTGTGTACTCTGTAAAGCACATTGGGTTGCCTTTGGGTATGAAATGTGCTAGATTAATACATTTGCCTTAATAATTTCATATCATTATCAACACATTGCCTATTATTATATATTAGTATAAAATAATAAGGCTTGCAAACAACAGCTTTTGCAATTTCAGAGATTAGCCTGGCAGTTGGTTGGTAGTGATAAGGAAAGTTCTGTTTACTCAGCTGTATGTCTTCTGTAGCTCTGGACAAGCTTTCCAAAGTGAAAAAAGAAAAACACCTTATGATGTCACAAAGGTATTACGCCCTGGGCTGGGAAACTACATGTTTTAATGGAATGCCTGTTACAAACAAGAGGTTTACGTGGAGTTTGAAGGACGCAAATGTCGACCAGGCAGGTAGGGTCTAACAAAAGATGCTATAGATGAGTGTTTTTAATAAAAATCTAGCCTCATACTAGGGATTCAAAGTCTGGATATCTTTGGTTCTGCTGCTTTGATTTTGACCATTCATTTTAATCTGTCTCTTGTAAGTCCTACAACTGTATGGAGTCAAATACTAAATCACTGGAGTACCCTTTGAAGAGTTTTGTGTCAGTAATTATACAGTACCCAGTGTTTCCTCTATGTTGATTTTATAGCGGTGGCCCGACATGGCAAAATATCTGCCACCACGGCATCAGAAATAGGGCTTTTAAATGATCCTGCCGACATAATGCATAATGCCGCTCGCATTGCAATTTAACAACAAGTACAACTATTCACAGGTTATTGGACCCATCCAGTTTAACTCCACATACTGCTGTGTTGATGTAGTTGATTGTCAAAACGTTCGCTTTCTTCCGAGTCGACCATTAAACGAACAGCTCCACCAAAAACGTCACCGCGGTGGCTCCGTTCTAAGTGTAGACCTGTTGTAGATGTTAAGTGCCCTATAGTTCCTCCAAAAAATACAGTTCAATCACAACTGAAAATATGCCTCATTGTGTGTTAATAGAGTTGAATACATATATTTGTTTGTGTTGCAGCGAAGTGTCAGTTCCGTTTCATACGTAAAACATTTGGCCGGGGTTGTGTTCGGACAGACCTGCCCCCACTGCTTAATAAAATCCTAAAGGAAACACTGAGTACCGATGCAAGTTAACGCTGCAGTGCACTGCTCTGTCGTACCTGTGTGTTCACCCTCAGGCTCAGAACGCCGCACGTTGTGATGTATGGGTTCACTGGACGGCACAGCTGGGGTCACCACCTCCCAAACCATGTCCACACAGGCACTGAAACATGCAGACAGTTCAGTAACTGTACATACTCTATAGCCAACACGTCTCACTTCATTAGCATGATAGTAAATGATCAAATTGAAGCATATAGGTAATATTGTAGGTAGAAATAATAACACACAGGTAACTCTAAACCTTACCGGCATCTGTATCAACATTAGCCATACTTCAGACTCCCATAGGTCAAAAACACACACACACACACACACACACACACACACACACACACACACGGAAAGTTAATCCTCCCAATGTATAGGCTATAAATGGTGGGGGTTATATAGGGTAACACTGGGCTAGTTACATAATAATAGCCTACACTAAGTTTAGACACATTCTCAAAGCTCCAGCCTATTTGCCAGTTCACTTTAATGGATAATGGATATGACTGTAAACAATATGTAGAAATATTCCGTTTTAAACATGTAAACATAAGAGCGTGTTCAGTCTTATATTTCACAATATTCTTGTCATGTGACTAATTTCTTGTTTATAAACTTTAGATCCTGCACGCATGCGCAGATAAAAGTCCATTCATTCAGAGGAGGGCAGCGATAATACATTTGAAGTAGTTCAAACGAAGTAAGAAAACTAAGAAAAAGAAAAAAAAAGCACGACATTAACTTGGCAGAACACACTGACCAGTATGACATTACCGAGTGTTATTCGATGCTGCTCGTGTCAACGTTTTACACGTCGATAAACTTGAGACGAAGCAACGTTATTTTGTTGTCACGAAACAAAAGCGCCGTTAAGCTAAATACTGAAGTTACGTCGACGAAAACGAGAAAAAAGCTTTAGCGGCTGTGTTTTACCGGACCCATAAACGACATTAAAGAGATTCGGGGTGTGAAAACATGGTTAAGTACATTAAAATGGACGAGCCATTCTATTGCGCAAATGTAGTTCCAACAAAACAACTCGTCAACAATGAAGCTTCGCGGAGAGAGCAGCGAAACTGCATTTAAGCCCAAAATTAAACGTTGTCAGTTTAACATTATTACACGTGCGCCCAGTTCAGGAGTAAATCATTCATTTGGTGTAATTACGTCTTAAATGTAACGCTTTAAACCCCATAAATATTTAAATTAACTTATCTCAACTCACCAAAAACAGTCGCCTAGTACGGGTAAAGGGGGCTGGTATAAACACATTTTCTCCAGCGAGCCTATTGGCCAAACCTGATGTTATTCTACAGCTCATCACGTCCTCATTGGTCAGTTCAGTGCAGCTCGTTCTCTTTATTATGATCGCCACAACAATAAAACATTGGGTGGGTTAAAATGATGAAAGATGGCTTAACCGAAAGTACCACCGGTGACAATTAAAAAACATCTCATCTCCTGTATAATGAACCTGGCTTCTTTTTAGAGTAATTACAGTATTTCGTATCAACAAGATAGGTTAAAAAAGAAAACTAGTATCTCACAAAACCGATTATGTAATAGCAATTTAAAGAACTGAAATGTTCATAATACAATATTCACATTCAGACTAAAAGCATGTAGTGTAGTGCTGGTGTGTCATGATAAAATGAACAATAAAAATAAGGTTTAAAAACATAGAGATAGCCTTCAGCACAATTGCCACACATGCGGTGCAACTAGTACAACAGGTAGTTTAAGTCAAGTAACCTAGTCAAAGACAATGGCCTTCTCCTGTGTTTCAGACACATGTTTGTAACCCTTATTGTACCCATGTAGAAGTACTGTAACTTTACAATGACTTGATAATAATAAATAAAAAAGTACACTTTTTTGGCCCTGATATTGATACTTGATCATTGAAGATGATTATAAAATAATAATAAAGAGTAACATCAGTATTGGTTAAAAAAGATGAGTATGAACAGTATTGTGGTCAGGAGATCCTTGATGCTGGTGGAGCTGACCATTGGCAGTAGTAGAATTGTGAGTGTTCACTGCCCTCCAGTGGTCACTGTAAGGAACTGCATCAAGGCGGCACACGTCAAGTTAGACATGATTACAACACTTCTGGTCAATTATTCACAAAAATTAAATCAATATGAAATAAAATAAATTGTAATAAATAATCATCAAACTGAAGCAATCGAAAATATTTAACAAAAATATTTATAACATAGCGATCATGTTAATTGTTTTTCAGTGGCCAAAAACTACAATTACACATTCTTAAATAGGAATATTCAATAGTTTACTAAGATGAGGCTTACTAATGAGAACATATGAACTATTCCATATCGTTAAACAGTTCCATTCCAGTTATATACATTTTGACCACCAACTTTAAACCAGAAAATTAAAATATGGCTGTGTGCATGTCTACCGTTCATTAAAAAATATATATTTTCTTTTAGCTGTACGTGATTTATTTTGAAGAGAAAAGCCGGAAGTACTTTTCTCGTTAGCCGGCGAGCTTGACAATGTTCCTGAGTTGAAGCGCAGCGTTTCCTTAAATCCAGACTTTGCCTACGAACTATTTTGACTCTGGTTTTAGGTCTCTTCATGTAGCATAAATGCCGAAACTTTTGCAAAAAGCTCCGGTTCTCGTTGCCGCCTGCGTCTGCGTTCGTTGGTGAGTCATAAAAACGTTTTTGTATTGACGCCTCTCTTTTTACCATTATTATGGCAGCTGTAAATTACCGTTACATTCGCCCCAGACTAACAGTTCCGCTATGGTTGCTTTAAGCTCCAGATACTGACCTAATAACGCTTATGACACAGTCGTTATAACAGCAAACAGTGTGACTTAACTAGTGCAGTTCTAGTTTAGGCTACATCCACGCATATATATCCGTGTTGAGTTTTGTTTCCTGCTTTTAAAACTTCCTCTACTGGTGTAAAATAAGCAGAAGGGAAACTCCGCTTAATCCTGTGACTTATTTCAGTGAACTTTATGGTTCTTAGTCAACTAAGATCATAGTTTGTTTCAAAAAAATACTTTAATAAGGCTGTCATCATGGCGCACTCCTTTTTTTAAAATATAGTTTTCCTAAATTGTGTAAAGGAAATGGCACATTTTCCTTTAAAATGAGTTTTGTTTTTGCCCTAGTTGTTTTAGAAAAATAATTCAAACAAATAAAATAAAATAAGAAAGCAGTGCTTTGGGACAGTCTCAGTCAATAATCCCCTCTTTGGCTGTAGCTAGTTATTATTAGTAGTTATTCATTCATGCTTGCCAATAGTCAAACATTAAATTCACTGCCAGACACATACCACAGGCCATCTCTATCTGTGTCTCACTGGGACTGGGTTGAAGACGATTAGTCGGTTAGTCAACAAGGCGATTTACATCAAACGAAATGGGCAACTATTTTAGAATTGATTCATTGTTGCAACAAAAAAATGTCCATCTCTCTCTGGATTCTAGCCTCTCATAATGTGAGCAGTGCTTTTTTTTATTGTTTTCTGACAATTCATATACAAAACCATTAAAATATGTGCTGATTAATCAACGAAGAAAATAGTCCTTACTGAGCAATGTTTTTTTATTTTATTAAAGATATTTTTTGGGGCATTTTCAGCCTTTATTTTGATATGACAGCTGAAGACATGAAAGGGGAGAGAGAGGGGGAATGACATGCAGCAAAGGGCCGCAGGTCGGAGTCGAACCCGGGCCCGCTGCGTCGAGGAGTAAACCTCTATACATGGGCTCCCGCTCCACCAACTGAGCTCTCCGGGCGCCCAGAGCAGAGCTTTTTTAATCTTTACATCCAATTACAGAAACAAGACTTTCAAAAAGCAGCTGAAATGAAATGAGTTCATAGATCAGTTTTCCCTGATGGATAGGTGGCTGGTATTACAAATATCTATCTCTCTATCAATATATAGCCATTTATCTGGTGGGGGATTATTGGCACTACTGTCACTTGTTCTTTGATCAACCTGCCTCTAAAGGAAGGGGAGATGTATACTGGATCGTAAGAGATTTCTATCCGTCCCCCCCACCAGCTAGGCGATGGACGGGCAGCAGATCCCGGTGAGCGACCAAGAACCCAAAGCCCTGCGAGAAGACACGCGGAGGAGGAGGAGAAAGAAGGCCATCATGTCGTCGTCCTGCACCTCCATGGATCAGATCAGCGTTGAGTTTGTCCTGCCCACCTCGGAGCGGGGCGGAAACAGCCCCGAGATGCTGCAGCTGGAAGTGGCTGGAAACTGGACGGTGGAACAGGTCTCCTTAGTTACTGATTCACTGTCAACACCGGGGTTTATTCATGATTAGGGCTGGGTATCGTTCAAAACATTTCCATAACGATACCAATACTGTGACCTCGACACCGGTTCCTAAACGCTACTTTTTTTGATACCAATGTTATAAAACAAAAATAAATGACAACATTACGGCACAAATCTTTTTATGTATTCACAGCTCCTACTACGTGAGCCCCGTCTCTCTGTAAAAGTAGAGTTTTTCTTGCCTAACGCTAGACAGCCAATCACAAACATTCTTAGATCTTGGTACAAGCATGCTGCGTGCTGATTGGCTCACTGGCTCTGATGAGATTTACTTCTTAAGTATTGAAATTTGGTGTTGAATGACATTACTCGATACTTTAGAGGCAATTCGGTCGGTGCCTAAAAAGTATCAAATTCAGTACCCAGCCCTAATCATGATGGAAGTTAAAATGGTGCTGTCAGTGGCTTTAAACATGCATTATATTTCAGGCTTCAATATTTAGTTTTTTTTTTTTCACTTGCCCGAAAACAAATTCTACTTGCACAAAGTAAATTTATACTAGCCCCCACACAAATAGTTTTTTTTTTGTTAGTGGTTATCAAATAATGAAGACAGCCGCCAGTCACGCGTCACTAGCGCCAACTCAATTCTTGATTGGCCAACGGCACATTCAAATCAAATCATTCAACAGCCATTCTCCGAGGGGGGCAAGAGAACGATAATGTAATTTATGATATTAGGGCGGCAGGATATGAGGAAAATATGTGGTAACACTTTACTTGAAGGTATCTACATAAGAGTGACATGATGTCATGTGTCATGACATCATGTCATCGCGATATGTTGCAGCCTTTTGCGATGTGTTGATATCGTGATGACGATTTAAAAAAAAACCAATATATTGTGCAGCCCAATATGGTATGATGAAGATCGGAAAAAAATGATTAAAACCCAACGGACAAGTGGGTTGTTGTATTCACTTGCCCCGGGCCATCGGGCAGCCCTAATCGTTGAAGCCTGTTGTTTCTTGTCTCGCAGGTGAAAGCTCAGGTGTGGCTGAAGGCGGTGACTTTAAACCTCTGTCCTGACTTCTACCAGCGCTTCTCCCCCGACCACTGCATCCTGCTCTACCAGAAGAAAGGCAACGTGTGCGAGATCTACGACAAACACCAGGTGTTCCAGACGCTGGACTGCATCTGTTACTGGAGAGGTTCGGCGGCAACCGGCGACGCAACAATGTAGTCAGAAACGGAGGCGTTCTGTTGGGATGATGAATTAGGATTGGGCATCGAGAACCGATTCCTACTTGGAATCGTTTCAAAAATTACGATTGCAGTGGAATCGTTTTTTAAAATTATATTTTATACTTTTATTGCAATCCCATCACTTAAATAACAATCCATTACCGTTCAAAGCAGTACCATTATCATTCCCCCTTTTTTTTTATATGTATGTACATATCTATGTAGTCCAACCAGTGCTGATGATAATAATAATAATAATAATAATAATAATAATAATAATAATAATAATAACAAAAGCAACCCTCATAGTGAAGAAAAAAATTCAAAAAAATTCAAAAAAATAAACATACATACATACACATACATCTGCACCCCTATACCCTTCTAATCATACATGTATACATATACACATACAATATATGCATACATCCCGTGGCCCGAGGACAACAGGAGGGTTTAGAGTAGCGCGGGCGTACAATTTTGGAATGTTTCCAGGAAGTTAATTGTTGATGATGAAGCATGAATGATGTAAAAACACGCGTGTTGTGTTTTTTAAAAAGCCCTGAAGAAAGACGTGGGGCGGATCCAGCTGGTTCCCCGTCCGCAGCCCTCGGACGAGTCCCAGCAGTACCAGCGCTACCTCAACTACCTGATCGGCTACGACGTGACCGATGTCAGCAACGTGCACGACGACGAGCTGGAGTTCACCCGCAGGAAGCTGCTGACGCCGCGACGCATCCAGCTGGCTGACCGCGACGCAAAACTCTACTCCATGGACCCCTGGGTCACCCGCAAGCCGCTGCCTGAGCACCTGCTCAGCAAGGTGTGTGTGTGTGTGTGTGTGTGTGTGTGTGTGTGTGTGTGTGTGTGTGTGTGTGTGTGTGTGTGTGTGTGTGTGTGTGTGTGTGTGTGTAGGACAGACTTTATATATATAATAATATAATAAATTACACACATCAGAATAACAACAAATACACATTAAGGAGACATAGGAGAAAAAATATACATAAAGTATAAGAAATAGAAAAAATAGAATTAGGTATAATAATAATAATAGCAATAAAACAAAAATATTTATACAATAAACACCCTTACATAAACAGACAGTATATAAACACAGATATACAGATGAGTAAGGTGCGGATGAATAGAAATGGCATATTGCGGGGAGGCCTCTAACTCACCCAGTAAGAGCGTTCGCCCCACGTTGGCTGAGTGCTGCAGCGGCGCAGGTTTCGAATCCAACCTGCTGCCCTTCGCTGCGTGTTATCTCTCCCCCTTTCCTGTCTATCCACAATAAAGGGTAAAGCCCCAAAAAATGTATCTAAAAAAAAAAGAAATGACACAGGTAACACAGAGTAATAAATAAATAAATATGCATTGTGTGTATGTGTCGGTTGAGTTCAGTGTTTCCAAAACAATATATATATACATCTATATAGAATGAATTTGCAATATTGTCTGTAAGCAAAGCAAAGTTTGCCCATGTAAACTTCTATTTAAGTCAAAGTGTTTCCGGTGAAATTAACTGATTTTCTTGAAATGATCTTGCTGTCCCGAGACCTGCAGCTTTACAAGCTCACAGACAATAAACAAAAACTCAACCTGAACATTTTTTTTCACCTGCAGTCAGATGATTCCCTGAAATTGTCTGCAGGATAAAAAAAAAAACTCACATCCCACACGGATCCCCCACCTAATTTCTCATCTCAGTTTTCCTGTTATTTATGAATTTTTTTTTAATCTAAAAGCTGCTGTTGCAGATTTAGCGAGTTAAGTTTCTGTAACATTGCACTGAAGTATGCAGGACTCATGAGGAAGTTGTAAATAATCTGGTGGGAACGTTTATTCCCTTCTTCCTTCCAGTTCCTTCCTCGAATGTACCGTTTCTTGTTTCTTTTATTGTATTTTCATTCACTCTTTTGTCTGTTCATGTGTTGCTCCTTCAGATCAGTAACGGTAACATCCTGGTGGTGATCCACATCGGCACGGCCAGCCAGACCATCAAGGTCTCCATCGACAACACGCCAGCACAGGTACCCAATGTAGACACCAGTCATTTCTCTTCTCTTACTCTACCGTTTTTTAACATCATTTGTATTAGTTAGTTTTTCACTTTATTCACATATGATACTTATACAAATCTCAACCCTAGTAAATACTAGGGCTGCATAATATATAAAAAATTTTTTTAGCGCGATATGAAATATCGCGAAAGACACTCCAAAAAGTTCAAAAAATTGCACTTTAAAATGGAATTGCCATTCTTTTTTTAGTGGTGCTTTTTATATTCATTTCAGTGTTCAATTTGTTCAATAAAAGCATGTTGGGAATGATTTCCTTTCATTTGTTTTGAATTCAACAAGCAATTTGTCGTATTTTAACCGAATACGGAAAGCAGCAGAACTGAGAACACTTCAGTATCTGTTTATTTATCGCGATTGATATAGTTATCGCGATATTCAATAACGTTATTGCATATTTTCCTCATATCATGCAGCCCTTGTAAATACATACTGTACAGGTGTAGATAGTGTAGATAATCAGTGGGATCCACAGGTTTATGTTATTTTTTTCCCCAATGTTGAACAGGACACTGTACCATTTTCTGACGGTTTTCCATCTTGTTTAGGTATTGGTGAGCTTTCTCGCCAAGACCGCAAATAAAAGAAGTTTGCTGGGCATTCCTGACAACATGTGCGAGGCCGACTTTGTGCTACGTGTGTGTGGAAGGTATGTTGGAGGCTAAAACGCACCATAGCTACTTAGACATAGAGTCATTGTAATAAAGTTAGCTTTGAAGCGTAATTCACTGGATTGGGTTATAGAGGGTAGTTTTAAGCAGACAATCAATAATATGTCAGGTTTTAACAACTTGAAAGTAAGCTTCTCGGTGTCTGTTAACACAGGGAGGAGTACCTGTACGGGGATAAACCGCTGCAGGACTTCAACTGGATCCGTCAGTGTCTGAAGAACGGGGAGGAAATCCACCTGGTTCTAGAGGCGCCACCTGATACAGACCTGGATCTGGTTCAGAAGGAGGACTGGGCACAAGTGGACGACTGCACCGGAGTCGCAGGTAAGCCTACTGCGTTTGTTACTTCATGATGTATCAATTCCAATTTCTTGAGATATGGTACAATGTAAACCCAGTCCACGTTTGATACTAATAATTATCCTCCCAACTTTTTGTCCCCATAGGTACCCACGAGCAGTTGACCATCGATGAGAAGGACCATGAACGAGTGTTCACCATCTCCATGTGGGACTGTAACAGGAAGTTCCGAGTGAAGGTGCTGGGTATTGACATCCCATCTCTCCCCAAAATCCCAGAGTTTATTGTCTTCGTAGAAGCCAGCATCTTCCACGGCCAGCAGCTTTTAGCCCAGGTAATCAAAAACTTCCAAGCTCACAACAACAACAAACATCTGATGATGGCGGCTGTGATCTACTGTATCTTGATTTTAGGACAGCAAAGTCATGACATATGTATTTTTGCGTCTGCCCTTGTTCCATTTCTCCACTTATTTAAAACTGTAAACAGGGAAATTACATTTGACACTATGTTGTTATTACACCCTACACACACACGCCTGAAATACACACACACACATGCTCAGGTCCTTTTACATGCACAAATGGAGAGATGTCAGAGTGAGTGGGCTGCAAGTGCTGGACAGTCGCCCTGAGCGGTTGGGTTGGGGGAGGGGCGTTCAAGAGCACCTTGGCAGTGCCCAGGAGGTGAACTGGCTACCAGTCCACACTCCGTACTTTGGTCCGTACAGGGACTTGAACCTGCGATAACTTTAAACAAGATTCAGCCAATCAGAACTGAGAACCACACCTATCTCAGTTGAACCGTTGAATGTTGGCTTTGTAACCAACAAATTCATGAAGAACTCGTTTTCCAAAACACAGACAGTGAGTTTTGGACAGCAGGGCTAGCAGAGTTTAACCCTGTCTTTGCTCTCTCAGGAGAGGACGTCCTCTAAAACCTTCAATGAAGAAGTGCTGTGGAACTGCTGGTTGGAGTTTAACATTAAGATCAAGGACCTGCCTAAAGGAGCACGACTCAACCTCCAGGTGAACATTTCATTCAGATGCAGTGGAGATGAATTAAATATCTTTGTACTCTGTTACTAACTGTTAGTGCTCTACTGTTTTTTTTTTTTTTTTTTTTTCCACCCAGGTGGTCTGCGGGAAGCAGTCCCAGACGCCAAACTCCAAGGGATCCTCCGCCTACCAGGATAATACAGCGGGAACAGGCAGCCATGATGGTGAGGTCTACAACATTTGGTTGTCTGTAGGGCTGCAACTAACAATTATTTTCATTGTTGATTAATCTGTCGATCGTTTTTTCAATTAAATAATTAGTTGTTTGCTCTGTAAAATGTCAGAAAATGGTGAAAAGTGTCGATCAGTGTTTTCCAAAACATGGCGTCCTCACTTATTTTGTCCACATCTCAAAGATATTCAGTTTACTGTCACAGAGGAGAGAATAAACTAGAACAATATTCACATTTAACAAGCTGGAATCAGAGAATTTTGAAAGAAACTCCAAACGATTAATCAAATAGTTGGCGATTCATTGATTAATTGATTGACAACTAATTTGTTTAATTGATTAATCTTTGCAGCTAGTGTCCACCATTAATTGGAAATCCAGATTCAGAGCAGCACTAGTGTTTTTTGTTTGGGATCTTCTGTGTGCTTTTCAAGAATGTTTTCTAAAACCTTCCAGCATCCAGAACCTGTTAGTAGCAGTTTTCCTCATCGGATCAATCAGTGATAAAAACAAAAGAAAGATTAGCTTTGTTAGCTTTTGTACTCTACTTCTGCCATTTATTTTTTCCTGAAAAGATTACTTAAACCGATTAATCGCTTATCAAAATAGTTGGCGATTAATTTAATAGTTGACAACTAATTGATTAATCGATTGATCTTTGCAGCTCTAGTTGCTACAGTATAGTTGTTGCTACAGTGTAGTTGCCCGCTGTAGTCTGGCTCTGTCCGAGGTTTCTTCCTAAAAGGAAAAATGCTTGCTCTTGGGGGTATTATTGGAATTGTTGGGTCTTTGTAAATTATAGAGTGTGGTCTAGACCTACTCTATCTGTACAGTGTGTTGCGCTAACTCTTGTTATGATTTGATACTATAAATAAAATTGAATTGAATTAAATTGTATCATGCTTTTAGTCATTCAGGCGAGGCTCTGTATCCGTCTGTTTTTTTCCCCATTTGTCAGGAAAGATCAAGAGCCGTCTTCTGTACTACGTCAACCTGCTGCTGATCGACCACCGCTCCCTGCTGCGCCAGGGCGAGTTCATCCTCCACATGTGGAAAATGCCCGAGAAGAGCGAGGAGAGCAGCAGCAGCATCAACGCAGACAAGCTCACCTCAGCCACCAACCCCGACAAGGCCTCGGCCATGGCCGTCGCCATCCTGCTGGACAAGTACTGCTACCCCGTGGTGCTGCCCAAGAGTCGGGATGTGGGCCGGGACGCCGCTGCCGCCGCCGGTGGCGGCGAGGATGCCGAGGGAGGGGAGCGCGGTCAGAGAGAGATGCCCAACCACCTGAAGAAACAGTTTGCGGCGATCGTGGCCACAGACCCCCTGCATCCGCTCAGCCCTGAAGACAAAGAGCTGCTGTGGCACTTCAGGCATGAGTGTATGCGCGACCCCAGGTAGTTTTTTTTTATTCATTTCTAGTCTATATCGACGACGTTCCACTTCTGGGATTGCTCCGATATCGCCGGAAATTCCGCCGAATGTCCCTAATTTTGGCCAGATGTCCGTTACCTTCCTCTTTCTTTGTGCTGGCGTTCTAAACTCGGTGGATTTCTGAGGACTATGGTTAACTGCTCCTCAGATGTCTGCAGGGTAAATCCAGACAGCTAGCTAGACTATCTGTCCTATCTGAGTTTTCTGTTGCACGACTAAAACAACTTTTAAACGTATACATGTTCCATGTTCCATTTTGCTGCGGCACCATGGCTCTGTCCCGCGCAGCCCAAGACGATTGCGATTGGTTTAAAGAAATGCCAATAAACCAGAGCATGTTTTTCTCCCATTCCGGAATGCTGTGTGGACTAGCCAGACTCTCCTCCGCAGCACTGTAGAGGAAGGTCTAGCAGCACAAGAATAATTTGTTTGCAAAGAAAATGGACTACTAAATCAGAAATCAGAAAAGATTTTATTGCCAAGTAAGTAACACTTACAAGGAATTTGCCTCGGTGGTTTTTGTGCATACATAAACAAACATATGAAACATCAATATAACATTTTAGTGGTGATTTTAGATTGAACAAAAACAAACAAAACAAACTCAAAACCAAACCAGCCACTGAGGCACAGAAGACGTGAACCTTACGCAGCGATAGAAACGTTTATTGTCCAGGCAAAGATGGCATTTTGTGAGGTTTATTTTCCCAGTTTTTGGCAAACAAACATTTTATCAAAGGAACAATGGTGTCTCTAGGCTCTAGGTTAAAAAAGCATCAGTCCTTCCCGGTGTCTGCTTGCTGCATCCCTCCCTGCTCACTCATACATGTAGACTTCAGCTGGTGGCTCAGGCTGCCTGGTACTTTCAAATCAAAAGCACTAGCAGATACTTCACCAAAATAAAGATACCAATGATATAATCAAACTTCTGTAGCTGTATAATTCTAACAAAATACATTAGTAAATATTTAACTATTAAATATAGCAAAACAATGAATAGCTCCAACAGAAATAAACAATAAATACATAAACAAATATATGCAAAATGGCTGAATTGTGTTGTGCAAAAATATATAGTATGTGCAAATGGTGGGTGCATAGTCCAGAAAGTGGGTTATATAAATGTTATAAACATGGTTCCAAGAGTCATGGAATTAGTAAAATCCTTGAAAGTTATGGAAAAGTCATGGAATTTTGTTGTTTGATGAGATGAATTGTTACAGTAATCTTCCGTGGATAACCTTCCACGTATTACTTTCTGTGTGTGTGTGTGTGTGTGTGTGTGTGTGTGTGTGTGTGTGTGTGTGTGTACATTTGAATCTGATATGTTTGAGTGTACATTTAATATTTCATGGCTCTCTAATGACTCTTGCTATTTGAGCCATGTCTAATGACCCATGTCATTAGAGAGCCAATTAATAATACATAGTATGTATATGTATACGTTGTTTTTCAGACATGTATCCAGAAATGGTTTTAACATCGAACAATGAACATTTAGAGATTGAAATAAGGTTTTCATATAATAATTTATTTGGAGTAAATTATACTATACAGTTATGTTTGTGTTATACGTTGTGAATGTTCATGGAAATTGTATTATTGGTCCTTTTTAAAAAGTCATGGAAAAGTTTAGAAATTTTGTCCATGAAAAAGTGTGGGAAGCCTGTACATAATGATTTTGTTTTTTGCTCTAATTGTCTCTTCATGACTTCCTGTCTTCAGGGCCTACCCAAAGCTCCTGGGTTCAGTCAGGTGGGGGAAACAGGAAGATGTTTTGGCAACACACCGTCTGTTGGAGCGCAGCAGCGCGTGGGACAGCAGGTAAAAGGGCGCTTGCAGTGCCACTACATGTGTCTGTCCTTTTGTAGCGTCAGTGTCCCATCACGTGTCCTCATGTTGTCCCTGTCCAGTGGTCTGGACGTGGGTCTGGCCATGCAGCTGCTGGACTGCCACTACTCGGATGCTCAGGTTCGCTCAATGGCCGTCAGGAAGCTGGAGACTCTGGAAGATGACGATGTGCTCCGATACCTTCTGCAGCTCGTGCAGGTGTGTGTTCTTTGCGATTTTTGATTTCTTTTTTTTTTATGCTGACAAAATGCTTCTTCCAGTAACTCTCCTGTTCCGGGACACCCTGACAACTCCCCTGGTAGACCGTGCGCTAGGGCTGCACGATATGAGGAAAATATCTAATTGCGGTTATTTTGACTGATCTTGCGATTGCGATATGATTCACCATATTGGAGGGAATTATCTTTTTTTCATCATTTTCATTGAAGAATATTAAAATTTTAAAAATCAAAATGATTATATTGTGATTTTTGCGAGGATCTGTATCAAACAAAGATGTTTTCTTTAGTCTGTAGGATTTGTAGGCCGGGACACCTCTGCAGCACCTCTATACTGAATTCAGAATTGTTTAACAAATATTGCACCCCTCACCCCCCTGCGATTTGGGTATTGCCATAGTCCATAATGCGATTTCGATAACAATTGCGATTAATTGTGCAGCCCTATTGTGCGCCCAATGTACCAAGGCTCAGTCCTTACCGCAGCGGCCCAGGGTTCGAATCCGACCTCTCTCTCTCTCTCTCTCTCTCTCTCTCTCTCTCTCTCTCTCTCTCTCTCTCTCTCTCTCTCTCTCTCTCTCTCCCCCTTTCCTGTCTACAACTGTCCTATCAATTAAAGGCCAAAATGACCAAAAAAGAATCTAAATTTACTCCCCTCTTCAGCCTGATTCACAGTTTCACTATTTGCCAAGCTCTTGGAAAGAGGCAGCTCAGCGGACACACGCTGCATGTTTGTCCTCTGATGTGTTTCCATAGTTGACTCTGTGGGCAACTTTGCATGAGCCACATGAATTATGAGCTGCGGCCAACAAAAGGCCCTTTTGATCTGATAGGGAAATGACCACCTCTAGTAAGTACAGTATACTGTTGTTTCTGTATCATATGGGCTTTAGTGATATGTGGGCAGTGGCTTTCCAGAATATATTTGTACACAGAAAAATATTCTGCTGCTGTGTTTGAAATACAGATTCAGATTCTTTCCAAAAAAGAATGATAACTTGCTTTGCAAAGGTGTCACACTGACTCAGAACAGGTAGCATATGTGTCATCTATTAGTTCTATTTTCAGATAATGTGTATTCTTGTGTTTGTATTTGTCAACTAAGCACTGCAAAACCAAACCGATAAAAACTTTGAGGACATTATAGACTCAATCACTCGTTGAGGTTCGATTTAATTAGATATTCGTTTTAACATAATATTGAAGTAATTTAATCTGAAAAGTAGGTGATGAATTAATTGATCACAAAATATAAATTAGCAGTTTCATCCCTAGTCTACAATATAGATGTGTTTCACTGAAGACACCGTGTTCCTGTAGCTGCCAAAATTGCATTAAAATGTTTTTAGTTCTCAGATTACATGATCAAAACATCAAGGAACTAGTTTAACTGCACCGCTGTTGTCTTCTTTACTCCGCTGTCTATTATCTGTCTGAGCTGTTTAATCACACTCTGCTTCCTTCAGTTTGAAAACATTTGAATAGCAGTCCTGTGTGAGCACAGTGAGCTCTGTGTTTGCACCGCACTTCCTTTAACTGTCACCGTCCACTTTCTGCCTCGCCACACTGTAACCTCTGAACTCAGTCTGTTAAAGGTACCCTGTCAAGTTTTTATGGGCAATTTTTATGTGTGTGTGTACATTGAGGCCTTGAACCATTTTTCATGCACTTCCTACCTCATAAAACCTTAACAAAGCCTGTTTATACAAGTAGATTTGACCAGGCAATCTGATTGGTCAGCTAGTCATTCAGAACGCGCTCAAATCAGCATGACAGCACACCAAGAGCTGTTTTAACACAGTGCCTCACTAAAAAATATTACTCGGCCACTTCCGTGTCAACGTTAAAGAGTTGAGTCAAATTTGAATCTGTTTTATTATTAATGAAAATAAATTACCAACCACAGTGGAACACCCAGAAGCTCTCCAACATATTCATATATCAAGTGATTCATCAGATTACATTTTACAATGCAGCATCATCTTAAGGTCTTCTTTGTCTGTGATGTAGGCACATGGCTCTGCAGCACCACTACCTGGTCCAAAACTCCACATGGTGCCGTTTAAATCAGAATTTACAAAATGTCAACTTTAAAAAAAATATCAAAACCAGCTTATTTTCAGATTTACTCCATGGGGTGTATTCAGTGGGATTTTGAATGGGTTTCATGATGGCAGCAATAGTTTCTTTTGTGTGTGTGTGTGTGTGTGTGTGTGTGTGTGTGTGTGTGTGTGTGTGTGTGTGTGTGTGTGTGTGTGTGTGTGTGTGTGTGTGTGTGTGTGTGTGTGTGTGTGTGTGTGTGTGTGTGTGTGTGTGTGTGTGTGTCCTGCAGGCGGTCAAGTTTGAGCCCTACCATGACAGTGCCCTGGTCAGGTTCCTGCTGAAGACAGCTCTGAGGGTAAGCAGGACCAACATCTGTCTCTGTCTCTTTCTCACACTGTCTTAACAGTGTTTGCAGTGTATCGTGATTGTGTGCGTGTGTCCTGTGGTTTCTGGTTTCTGTGGTTTCCTGTGGGTTCTGTCTGCCCATTCATCTCTCTCTATCTGTTTTTGTCTTTCTCCCAATGATGAAAAGAGTTTGTCAAATATTTAATTTAGAGATGTTGCGATACCGATACCAGTATCAGAAAAGCCGGAAAGTACTGATATTTATGCACAGATCCGATACCCCGTAATTTAGCCCAGAAGGAAAGCTACTTTCCGTTATGACTCACTTTCAAACAACTAGATAAATAAAGTTCTCTGGCATTCATTGTTTGTGTTTGTTCATGTTTCACAAAAAGTTTAACCTGAGCCAGGCCACACAACAATGATAGCAATCCTATCACATTCATACAGGGATAGTACAGCTGTTAAAACACAATAAAATATATGTTGTTGGGTGCCTGGGTAGCTCACCTGGTAGAGTGTGCGCCTATATATAGAGGTTTACTCTGCTGCGTGTCATTCCTCCTCTCTCTCCCCTTTCATATAGACAGACATTTACATGGCCTGATATCATAATAATCACACAGGATTATTGTCTCTGGTTCCCGCCTGATGCTAGCTGCAGGAAAGATACTTCATTATGATTTACAGGTTTTTGTTTTCTCTCCACAGAGTAAGCGTATAGGCCATTTTCTCTTCTGGTTCCTGCGCAGTGAGATCGCTCAGTCCATGCATTACCAGCAGAGGTATGCTGTCCTGCTGGAGGCCTACCTCAGAGGCTGTGGTGAGGACATGCTGCAGGACTTCAGGAAACAGGTGAGACATACTGTAGCTCATGCCTTGTTCTTAGACAAAATAGTGTATACTGTAGATTAAAAAAAAAAACAACAACACACATTTCAGATTTGCAGTCTGTCTGATAATCAGCTCTTTCAGTCACTGACATGATGGAACTGATGCTCTGCAGGTGGAGATGACGGAGGCTCTGCAGAAAGTCACCCGTGAGGTCAAGGCTATGTCTGCTGACAAGTGCGATATCACAGCACAAGGTGCCATCCTGCAGCTCTGTAGCAACGCACTGTCACTAAAGGCTCTGACACACCAACCCGACGGCCGACCGTCGGCAGAAAAGGCAGTCGGACTGATCATTCGTCTCCCGTCTCCCCGAGTCAGTCCAAAAAGACTTGACTTGAGTGTACGTTCTGCGGTGTGCACCACACATAATACTTCTCCATAACAGCAGGCGGCGTTAATCTGTATTGTCGTCCAAAAAATGAAAACCGGAAATGACGGAACATCTCTCTAGACCTAGTAAACACAGAGCATGCTGTCGTCAGTCATTGTTTTCATCAGAGAGTGTTGATAGTAGTCAAGAAGGATCGTTGTTGTCATTACTCGCTGAACGGAAGAAAATACGATGGCTAGCAATAAGAAGATACTGGCGTTGTCAGTTTTCTCGTGCACTGATTCGCTAGTCAAGGGCTGGCACTCCACCAATCAGATTGGTCATTGAGTCCTACTGCCCACTGGCCAATTCAACAAGTCAAATCGGCCAAAATGAACGCCGACTGAAAACGGTACGGAACATGCCAAACAGACTCAAGTCACCGACCTCGCCAGATGGCCGATAATCGGGTTGGTGTGTCAGCGCCTTAATTAATAATACCAATATTCAATTCCCTTAGCTGCAAATACCTCTATAAAGACTAGAGAGAATTAAAATGAAAGCCTTGTGTGTGTGGTGTTCTTGTCAGTGGTGTTTCAGTTGCGTCAGAAGCTGGAGACTCTGCAGTCGTCCGGTCTGCCGGAGAGTTTCCGAGTCCCTTACGATCCTGGACTAAGAGCTGGAGCCCTGCTGGTGAGGGACACACACACACACACTCACAGGCACAGGAGAAAACCATACACACTCATACTAGGGCTGCCCTCGACTAAAGAAATATTTAGTCGACTAACACTCATATGATTTTGTCGACTAATCGAGGAGTTGATTTAATCGACAGATCTGTAAAACTGAGTTTCTCCACAAAGAATCATGCAAAAGCACCTCTTTAAATATTGTGTTTACCAGAGATGTGCTCATACGTTTCTTGGAAATAACTCATTCAGCATGAAATAGGAAAAGGAAAAAAAGATGAATCGACCAAAACGACCGATTAGTCAACTAATCAACTAAGAGGGGGGCAGCCCTAACTCATACCCAGGTGTCTGCAAGTGGTAAGCCAATATTAACCAATATATAAAACCAGTTTTAGATGGTGAAATCAACACAAAAGAAAAGTGGATGTGAGCATGTGAATACCTGTATGACTGAATTGCAAGATAAAGACGTGTTCATGCGCATTCAGATCGAGCAGTGTAAAGTGATGGCGTCTAAGAAGAAGCCACTGTGGCTGCAGTTTAAAAGGGCCGACCCCACCACTCTGTCCAAAGACCCCATCGGCATCATCTTCAAAGACGGCGATGACCTCAGACAGGATATGCTCATCTTGCAGGTGAGTGTGTCTCTAACGGGCCAGCTACATTGCACGCAGTGACGTATGCGGAGCGGATTTTTCCAGCACTACGCCTTTCACTATAATCAATGAAATAGGCTACACCGGGCATGAGAGCAGTGCGCAAGTGTTGCATATGCACCGAGGAGATCTGCTCTACAACCATAAAAATAGGACAGTCTTCTATTTATATATTTTTACACGAGGTGTGTGTGGCCCTTTTACACAGAAGTGGATCATAAAGTGTCTTCATTTCTTTTAAATTAAACAACCAATGTCCAGAAAAGGACATAATGACTGGCAATGAGCGTATTTGGTTTTGAGAGTTTCTAATTTTATTTATTGTTTCCTGTAACCTGCATCCTTTTTTTTTCTAAAGATGATTTTTTGGGCTTTTCCGCCTTTATTTTGACAGGACAGCTAGGTGAGAAAGGGGGAAGACATGCAGGAAATAGTCACAGGTCAGACTCGAACCCTGGAACTCCGCGTCGAGGCATAAACCTATTATTATTATAAACCTAGTATACGTGCGCCTGCTCTACCCGCTGAGCCAGCCCAGCCACGTCACCTGCGTCCTTTGATAATAGCTAACAATGGATTGCCGTTTCACAGTGCTGTGCCGGCGGCACATCCGCTCTTGCGAACGGTCCGCATTAAGTTACGCGTGCAACGTAGAAGTTAGCATATCATTGCAGAAAGACCCTTACAGAGACTCCTGGTGTCCCTTCAGATTCTGCTGATCATGGAGTCGATCTGGGAGACGGAATCACTGGATCTCTGTCTGTTACCATACGGCTGCATCTCCACTGGAAACAAGATAGGTCAGCTATTCAATGGAGAACAAACAAGTATGAATATTACAGTTCACATTCTGTGAGGTTCACGCCCCGCCTCTGTTTTTGTCATTTGTGTCGTCGTAGGTATGATCGAGACTGTGAAGGACGCCACCACCATCGCTAACATCCAGCAGAGTGTTGTGGGAAGCACCGGGGCTTTTAAAGATGAAATCCTCTGTCAGTGGCTGCGGGACAAGTGTGTCAGCGAGGACAAGGTACACATCCCGACCGGCTCTCATGACATACAGCAACACAAGACGACATGCAAATAGTTATGTGGGTGATTATATGGACTATATCAAGATTGTTTGGACAAAAAAAAAAAAAAAAAAGAGACCCATTCTCCAATGCGTCCATCCATCCTGTTACAAAACACTTTGTCTCAGCAGCTGCTGCTGCTCTGTGCATCAGACGTTAGAGGAAGTGGCAGTGCGACAGACAGGAAGGAAGCAACCCTCAGAGGGTTTCCTGTCGCCACAACACTCACACACTACTTTTTGCTGTGACACCTTCCCCCCACGGTGTCTATATCTTCTTCTCTTAACATGTTCTGAGAATCTAATTTGCAACACTTCATCTTTTAGCTTTAAAGGTCCCATATCATGCTCATTTTCAGGTTCATACTTGTATTTTGGGTTTCTACAAGAACAAGTTTACATGCTTTAATGTTCAAAATACATTATTGTTCTCATACTGTCTGTCCAAATATACCTGTCTGAAACGCTCCGTTTTAGTGCCTATCTCTTTAAGCCCCCACCTGAAAAAGCCCAGTCTGCTCTGATTGGCCAGTGTTTCCGGGTCTTCTGCATCTGCGCTCTCGCTGTCTCTGCACCATCATTGCAGACGGGGAATGACTTTAACAGCACGGTAGCGGCACTTTCTACCTATAAATAGTATAGTTGTGACGTCACAACCGTCGGAAGCCCTAACGGTTCGTTTAAAGGCACAGTTTCTGAATATGGGTTGTGTGCATTTTTCTGTGGATTGAACATTTTTATACTTTCACAGTATTTATATAGCACCTCCACCTGCTTTATAATCCAAAAAGACATGGAAATCTCGCTTTTTACTAGCCTGGCTGACACCTGACCCTTCTCAGTTGGAACTGAGAGTGGGTCTGGGAAAGCTTCATTGACAGTTCATTTCCAAAGGGGCGTCACCAACGGATGCCACTCAAATGCCTCTGGACGCAATTGGATAGTCCTTCAACCAATCAGACCAACGGTCCAGGTGACGCTTTTCACATCCAACATCCAACTAAAAAAAATTTGATTCTGGTTTTTGGTGTCGTCCCTCCACGCCCTACTTTTTCCTTGCAGGTGTTGCATATTGCAAACTTGTTATCTTCTGCACACACGCTGAAGAATTTCCAAAAAGCTGACATGTTGCAGGTTAATTCACGAGGTTCCCTGTGCAAGAATAGCGTGGACACACGCTTCACACCGCAAGCGGGTACGCACACACACGCGGCGGAGAAGTTGAGAGAAAGGAAAAAGAGACAGAGTCCGTGTGTGCGTGCGTCCTTGAGAATAGAACTGTAACTGGTATAACTTATGTTGTCAGTTAATTGTAGTATTGACCTCCATGAAATCGGCATATGTCACACTGACCTGCGGGTCTCCGAGCACGTGAAGCACGGCTTCGGTAGCCGTCATGTTGAATGTAAACAAAAAGCTGCTCGCCGTCGCTGCGCTATCCTCGTCGCGTAAAGCCCGCCTCAGCGGTTGTGATTGGTGCCTCAATTTTGAGGACATTGGAAATGGGTTTGAATGGGCTCTTCGTCAGACTGACTTGCAGAGCAAATCTCAAATTTGCCGGAAGTTCGTCAGGGTTTACCCAGGCTAACTTTTTACAATATGGGACCTTTAATTCAAAAGAAAAGGTTACTCCACACTGTGGCAATATGTTTTTTTTTTGTCTAGTACATCATAGCACAGTATTTCTTTTACATTACAGGTACAGTGAAAGATTTAATGGAAGAGGGCAATTTCACATTTACACACCTGAGACTTGTCCTGTTCTGAAGCACCAGACCATATTCTATTCTATTCTTAGCCACTCAGTTGCTCTCCTGAAACAACGAGGAATCCATTCAGTGCCTTGCTCTAGGACACTCTGATTGAATGTGACGTTTCGAAGCAAAAACTTTCTCTGAAGCCCACCAATCAAAGCTCTAGGTTGCAGCCCAGTTATTGCCAAAGGAGTTTATGATGGCATGGCTAATAAGCAAAGGGTTGTTTTATTGTGCGACAAACAGTTTTTCTGTCTCTCTTTGTAGTTCCAACAGGCTGTGGAGAGGTTCCTGTATTCCTGCGGTGGCTACTGTGTGGCTACCTACGTTCTGGGTATTGGGGATCGCCACAATGACAACATCATGATCACCGAATCTGGTAATGACTTATTTTGTGTGTACTAAAATATACATGTATATGATGTCATACAGGGAAAATATCGTTTGCAAAAAAAAGTCACTATTTTTAAGTTCTTATTAAATTATTGATAACAGCTTACCTCTAAGTATCTGTAAAATATATTAAGTCTTAATAAATCTCATAATTTTGTTAACTTACATCTACAATTTAATAAAAAAAAGAATTAATAAACGCCATTAGACAGACCGGACCGGCTCTTTTAAACTCAATTTCAACAAAATTATATTAAACAAAATTCCTGGCCAGTATGTTTCAGCCATAATTTAAAATGACTTCAATTACACTGCAACGTTCTGTTTTCTATGTTAGAGCTGTGCCCATGTGGCCTGCTATGTGCTGTATGTATATGTAGAAATGAGACATAGAGTTGAGGAAAAACTAATCAAAAACGAATCCCCTTTGTGTTTCTGCAGGGAATCTCTTCCACATTGACTTTGGCCACATCCTGGGGAATTACAAGAGTTTCATGGGAATCAGTAAGGAGTGGGTTCCCTTTGTGCTCACACCAGACTTCCTGTACGTCATGGGAACATCGGGAAAGAAAAGTAGCCCCCACTTCCAGAAATTCCAGGTGCAGTAATATTCATGTGAATACACTGAATGTACAGGTGCCGTTCTGTCAATCCACATGCACAAACATCCGTCCGTGATTCTTTAAACAATAAATAGGCCAAAAAGGGCGATCTATATGGGATATATTTTCAGAAATCGGCTTGTTAGAGTTTAAGAAATACAATCAGCTGAGCACAGCCACCGTTGCCAAGAGGTGACCTCCGATGTGTCCAATCTCCTGCATTTGTTTGTCTGAATGTACAATATGTATGAATTATACATCCTTTATCTCTGTCTCAGGATGTGTGTGTGAAGGCTTACCTCGCCCTTCGGCACCACACCAACCTGCTCATCATCCTCTTCTCCATGATGCTGATGACCGGTACGACTTCCTTCCTTATAAAACCAAAAGTCTTTGTGTTTTTTGTGTTACCATTATTTTGTTTTAATGGAATTTTTGTTAAAATCATGTCCACCCGCCACATACAGTAGTTAGACCCAGCGTACTCCCAAGTGTTTTTGGCTCAGTTTCAAATTTAGTTTGTAGATTAAGTTTAGATTTCCATCTAATATTTGCTGACTAACCCCGATTTTCCACCGGGCGCGTCTGTGCTGCGTTCTTGTTTTGTTCCGTCCTCCGCCACGCGTCTTACCACAACGGGAGCATCTCAGAAGCGGAGCGTCTTGCTGCCAGACCTGCAGATTTTATTGTCTCTACTTTGTACTTTTTAGGCCTTTATTGACAGGACAGCTGAAGAAATAAAAGGGGAGAGAGGGGGGGAATGACATGCAGCAAAGGGCTGCAGGTCGAACCGGGGCCCGCTGCGTCGAGGAGTAAACCTCTATATATGGGCGCCCGCTCTACCAACTGAGCTACCTGGGCGTCCAATCGCTTGTTTATTAAGCTGGTATCTACTAGGGGTGTCCCCGACTAAGGATTTACACATTCGAATCAGAATTGTCGAATCTTTCTATAGTCAACTGATAGTCGAATCATCTATGTGTGCGTGTGAATGGGTTGGGAGGAGCACGACACTAGTCACCAGGAGGGTAAACATTTTTTTTAATTTTCTTTCACACACTGCACACAGCAACAACTTTTAATAAAGCGACCAAAACTGCCTGCCAACTGACAGACGAATTGACAATGGCTTTCTTATTTTGGTTTAAATAAAAGGAAATGTGGTGGATAAACATTCGTAAAAGTTTTCTCATAAAGCCGCGATCGAAATACAGAACATCACAGAAATATACAAAATAACATTTTGATAAAAAAACCTAAAAAGAAATACCTGCCTAGAGAGGAAAAGAACACACTGACTGCAGACAGGATTTGTATTTCACATTTTGCGAAATTAAATCGGCAAAATTGCCTGTGCCAGCATGCTTTCAGTGCAGCACAACATCGACACAACAAAAAACAACAAAAAGCATTAATTTACAGAATTAAATTAGAACAGAATATACATTTCTAAATAAAAAAAAAATAAATAAAAACTTAATAAAGTCAGAATCAAGTCACAGGCAGCGTAATAAATGTGTGCAAAATGCCAAAGTGCAGGGGAACATATACACAAGCCACAGTTAAATTAGTAACCCTGAGTGATCAATAAATAAAATTAAAATAAATAAATTATTAAAACAACGAAAGTTTAGCCAGAATTGTGAACTTTCTCTTTTAAGTGCCGAAACAATAAACGCTAAACTGGCAGTTTTTAGCTAAACATGTTCACAACAAATTAAAATTAGAAACGGCTGAAATGTTTGACAACACTTGTACCCTACCCGATCGAAAGAAATCCAGTCTTTCACTCTGCTTGTGTGCGTTTTAGTCTTTTCAGATTGTGTGCGATGAAAACCAACTTGTTAACGTTGGCCGGCAGCAGTGCGCTCCTGGTTTTACTGATAGTAAATCCAGCCTTGGAGAAAATTCTTTCTGATGGTGTGGAAGTAGATGGGATGCTGTGGAATCTCTTTGCGGCCCTGGACAGCTTTGGGTATCTCTCCTCGTTCTTTTTCCACCATTCCAGTGGTCCTGTACTGCTTTTTGTAGTGTCCTTTAAATAATCCCTCATCTCACTGTCCCCTGGCTGTTGCTCCTCTTCATCACTGGACAACAGCATCGACATCACTTGGTCTTTCTCTTTTTCTTGTCTTGAAGGGCCTGCAGTATCACGCTCCTCCACCAATTCACTGTCATCCCCTACCTCCTGTACAGGCCTGGCAGCTAAACTCTCAGCCAGATTTTCCACCACAGTATACGCCTCATTCCTTTGCTCATCATCAGTGAAAAAAGAAAGCTTCTTAAAACGTGGGTCAAGAATTGCAGCCTTGATATAAATACTGCTCGCCAAAAGAGGGCCTTTAAGCTCCCATCGTCTGTCAATCTCCTCGGTCAGGGTAATCTTGAGGGTCTTAGTAACAGCGCTGTCGTCTTCATGTACCACCAAGTGTCGTTTCTTAATGTTCATAAGCATCGGGACAGTGGCAGACAGAGATGTGTTCATATCTTGTGACAAAAGCTCTGTCAGTTTGATCGTTGGCTTGAGAACATTGACTATGTCCTCTGCCATTCTCCACTGGGATGTTGTGAGCTCTAGATCACGGTCGGACCGTTTGCTGACACTTGAATCCGTCAGCACAGCTGAAACTGCACCCCTTTGTTCTAACAGGCGATCGAGCATAAGATAGACAGAATTCCATCGAGTGGCAACATCTTGCACAAGTCTATGCTCTGCAACATCCAGTTCTCTTTGTTTTTCTGCAAGTGCTGTGGTGGCCTTTGCGCTTTTTTTGAAGTGTGAAACAAGGCGCCTTGCAGCAGCAACAGTGCGACACACGGGATCTTTCTTTAATGCGCTGTTAATGCACAATTGCAGTGTATGCCCCGCACAACGGACTCCCTGTACAGTTCCCCACGATGGGTCTTGGGCCAGCTGATTGGTGCATGCAACCATATTCGTTGCATTGTCATGGACAACAGAAACAATCTTAGTACCTGGAATGTCCCAATCAGAAAGGACTTCTTTCAGTGTTTGTGAAATATGTTCTGCTGTATGATTTTTTTTGTTGCCAACACAAAATTTTCCAGTTGCCAGGCGTCAGTAATAAAGTGGGCTGTAACGGTAAGATATGCCTCCATTTGCAGCGAGGTCCAAATATCTGTGGTAAGGCTGACTGCTTCGCAATCGTTTATTAACTTGGAAACCTCCGCGCGTATGGGCGCGTATTTCGCATCCACCGCATGCATAACCGTCTCTCTTTTGGGAACTGTGTATCCTGGCTCAAGTGTGTGCATTAATTCTTAAAAACCTTCACCGTCCACAACATTCACTGGCCTCATGTCGAGCGCAATAAACTCTGCAATTTTGTCCCTGATTTCTCTTTTCCTTTTCTCGGGCAATGGCGGTCTCAAATCTAGCTTTCTTTGAGTTAGTTTTGGCGCAGCTCCTGTACTACTACTACTACTACTACTACTACTACTCGATGAACTGCCGTCGTCCGTCTCATACTGTGGATGGATCCTGAAAAAAAGACGAACATATTATTTTAAGTCCCAACATATGATATTGCTAAATTAAAAGCGCCATTATATATGAAAGAGTGAACCGTCTTTATTGGTAGCCTAATAAACTTACCCGTTTTAAGTGGAAAGCCATGTTTGTTGTTGACGAGTGGTAGGACATGAGCTGTTGGCACAACTTGCGTTTTACTTTTTTTGGATCATCTTTTACCATTGAAAGTGCATCCACACTTTAGATTTTCTTTTTCCAGACATTGTTAAGTAACGTTAATCCCTGCCGCCAAGATCCTCCTGTCTGTCACGGATCAGGGAAAGTGAAATTTAAATCTGTCACAGAGGTGGTTGGATTTACACACACACACGTAAAAAATATTTATTGAACGCTTCTTTCTTTTCACTTTTTTTTTTTACAGCATTATCATAATTAAAGGCTGTATATAACTTAATATAACCGTACAAAACCAGTAGTTCTGTGTGAAATTAGACATTGAGCACCGGCACCCACATATTGCTGAAATGGTATGATCCTCGTTTCATAATAACACCCGCGAAGATTCGACTGTGAGATTGGTGGTCGAATCAGGCTCCGTATATCGATGCATCGAATCTTCGACTATTCGGGGTCACCCCTAGTATCTACCTTCCACTCCAAGCACTCCTACAGTTAAAGGAATACGCCACCGTTTGTTGAAATAGGGCTTATCATAGTCTACCCTGGCTGTAGATAGGTGGGCCAACGCATTTTTGCCCGCGGCTCGCGTGAACATAGACCCGGCGTCTATCTTTAGTGGAGCGGAGAGCTTCTTCACGCACGCTTCTGGGACACGCCATGGCGCGGCTAGTGGATTATCAGACATCGACGTGAATGGCGGGGGTCACAACGCGCCCGGAACGCAGCGCAGACACGCCTGGTGGAAAATAGGGGTAAGTCATTTAGTCACAAATTTAAAAGAAGGCAGCTACAACTCCAATCGGATGTATTTCTGATTAGATAAATGACAAAACCCTAGATAGATACTGACAGATGCTGATTCTCGCGTCTGAAAAGTGAGACACTTATTTTTTTGGGCCATTGACAGGCATGCCCCAGCTGACCAGCAAGGAGGACATCGAGTACATCCGCGAGGCACTGACAGTCGGCCGCAGCGAGGACGAGGCGCAGCGCCACCTCCTGGACCAGATAGAGATCTGCAGGGAAAAGGGCTGGATGGTTCAGATCAACTGGTTTGTTCACCTGGTGCTGGGGATCAAGCAGGGTGTGGAGAAACGGTCCACTTAGGACTCTGTATAAATTAGGACAGATTAAGATTTCCTTAACGCATTTCATTTATTTTTTTTTTTTCTTACAAGTCTTACAAGAAGGTTCCAACAGAAGACTGAAAAGTCATTTTTTAAAGTCTCAGTATACCTGCAAACACAGATTTTGAATTTTAGACCACGGGTCATCTCAAATATAATAGTCATTTTTATGAAGAATAATGACAGCAGATGAATAATTTAGAAATGGGATTTGAAAATCCCATCAAAAGCGATCATTTCAACTATGGAAAAAGACTGGAACTTGAGTCTGCAAGAGTGAGTTTAACCCGAGACACTGCATGTATGCAGACTTGGCACCGAGATGCATAAGTGCTAAATGAAATGTAATGAATTATAGTCTATGTTGAGGAGACAGGGAACAGGATATACATCCCTAAGCACTGCTTAGACCAAGTCAAACATCCACACCTAACTCAATAACATTTATCAGTTTTTTTTTTTCTTTTCTTCTTTTGTCTCAAATCAACTGTACTATCGACTGGCGTTGCATAAGTCTTTGCCTGCTTAGTTTTACCTCTCGTTTCCACACATTTTCAACTGCTTATCAGATGAAACGGTTTCTATCTGCCCAACCACCTCAAACAGTTATTGATAATGATTTTGGTTAAATAAGAAACCTTTTGAAAAAAACAAACACACCAAAAAACAACTTAAAGGAGATATTTGTCTGATTTTTACCTGAATCTTGATCGCTAGATGTCACCGAGTACTGTCGATGGGGGAAAAAAATAAAAAAAATAGTTAGCTAAAATGCCAGTTCTAAAGAGTGCCTTTGTGCCTCTTAAAAGACACAAAATGCAAATAAAACAGGGCTCTTACGTGACAACAAGATGCATTTCAACTCCAACATTGTGAAGAAACCCTTTATATTCAAAGTTTGTACTGTCACCTACCTATTTCTCCATCTGTCGCTTCACCAAAAGCCCAGAAGAGTCGGTCACGGTGGTCATGCCATCGCGACGAAAACTTGAAGTTTATTATTTCCCCTTCAAAAAAAGGTAATTGAGCACTGTAGTGGTTATGACCATATCAGTGACTATGTAACTACATGGCAACGGTCCAAATGATGCCTGTGGCTAGCTCTAGTCCCGCAGGAATTCAGTTGTTGCAGGAAATGGTAAACAGTAGTGTGCAGATCGGAGCGTAGTGTGTGAAGAGTGAAGATCGGAGGTGTGTAGATCTACAGTGGAAAACAAAATGGTTCGTGTTTGTGCTTTTCCGAATTGTGGCAACAGAATGAGAAAAGTATCTAAACTTTCATCGTCTACCTTTCGGTGAAGCGACCGATGGAAAAAGAGGTAGGTGACAGGACAAACTTTGAACTTAAACGGTTTCTTCACAGTGTCTGAGTTGAAAACGCACCTTGTTGTCACGTAAGGGCCCTGTTCATGTTGCACAGACATTTTAATTGCATTTTGTGTCTGAAGTGGCACAAAGGCACTTTTTAGAACATGCCCCCACATCTGGCATTTTAGCTAACTGGAAGCTCTGACCATTAGCTTCAGCAACTTCAGTTTGCTAGCACCGATTTTGGTAGTTTTTTTTCCCCCTATCGACAGTACTCGGTGACATCTAGCGATCAAGATTCAGTTAAAAATTGGACGGATTTCTCCTTTAAGCACGGAATTGGATCTCTACATCCTCTATTTTCATCCTTTCACAAAGGCAAACTACTTATTGTTTCTAGTTGTCCTTTCCTGCTGAGGAAACCCATTTCCTTCACATTGTTTTAATCTTAAACATAGTGCGGGTCACAGTGTTCCTTGGATTCTCGCTAAAGTAGTGCTCCACTGGCCCTCCACTCCAAGAGGAGCAGTTAGGATTAAAGATTAAAGGATCAGTCTGTGAATTAGTTTATTATGTTTATGTTTATTGTTCGGAAAACACTTGGTTTTGTTGACTAATATACAAAGAATTATTGAATACGTTGGACTCTCCTGGTCAGAGACAGGAAATAATGTAATGAAGAGTTTTATTATTTATATTATTATCAATCTTTTCATTTGCACCGATTGTTCAGGAATACTTCTTAGATGTCTTAAAAGCGTGAAATTTAAATTCCAAAACTGTGTATTAAGAGTCAAATTGAATCATGCTCATTTGTAATGGCCTGTTGGAGGCAGTTAGCACATGCTGGTCAGTGCTGTAGTCACTTCTTATAGGAGGGTGGAACATAAAAGTGATTTTTTTTTTTTGTCTAATATATAATGATTTTGATGATAAATGATATTTGATTTTAAAATCTGTGGAAACCAGGTCACATTTTCTAGCAAAGTAAACACCCATACAAGCCAACTTTGACTGAAAATACACACATCTCTCAAGTTTCCCCCCCCCCTAACAGATTGTGGACATAGTGTAGAGGAAGTGGATCAGATTTTTACATTAAGCATAAGTTACTATTAACTATACAGTTGGAGATGAAAGCTTCAATTAACATCAGCATTTAAAAAAAATAAATCAGTATATATTTTTTAAGCTTGCATAAAAAAACATGTTGGAAAAATCTAAACCTTCCTCTTTTTTCAGAAATAACATTTTGTAAAGCGCATTTTGCGACTGTAAATGCTTTCAATCATTGATTCTGGAAATAAAATGCTTACGTCAAATGTTATCAGACAATTAAAGTTATCTACTTTTTGTTTTCTGTTTCACACGTCCAACTTACTGCTTGTCTGCCCGCCGTAGTTCAAATAATTTACATTCCCCTCGCTCATATCTTCCATCTTCACAAGCGTGTCTTAAGAAAGATTGTTCTGATCCTGAGCCAGATCCGATTTCCAATCTCTTTTAAAATATCAACTGTGATCATTAACTTTAACCACAAGATGGGGCAACAGCACAAGCCTTTTTCCCAGAGTTACAGGTTTCAACACTGACACCTTTTGATTATTTCATCCTCTCCTCTTTCTTCCTCAACTTTTCTCCTACAATTCCCCTCTTCATTCTTGTCAGATTCCCATTCATCTTTTCATCCTGCTCCTCTTCCTCTTCCCATCTCCCTGTTTTACAGCACTATTTGAACAGAATAGTACAAGTGGGTGTGAATGTACTACACAAAGAATAAGTCTCTTACATGTCAATCTGTGGCTGTAAACTGCTGTGTGTGTGTGTGTGTGTGTGTGTGTGTGTGTGTGTGTGTGTGTGTGTGTGTGTGTGTGTGTGTGTGTGTGTGTGTGTGTGTGTGTGTGTGTGTGTGTGTGTGTGTGTGTGTGTGTGTGTGTGTGTGTGCGTGTGATTAGACAGATAAATAAGCCTCCTCATTCCCCACAGCTATTAGGCCTCTTTCTTCACTCTGTTACTCTGCTTTAAGTGCCAACTGAACATTAAAATATCATATATCTTCAGAGAATCAGATTATCTTTAAAAATTAAGAAAGGCAGCTTCATTATTAAACCAGCCATTAAGTCCATCGATAAAATTAGTATTACCGATGGATTGTGCTATACGGGGGGAAAGGGAAAGAAAAAAGCATCAACAATAAAACAAATTACACATCAAATCACAGCTGTTCTAATCGTGTCATTTAAAGGTCCCATGGCATGAAAATTTGACTTTATGAGGTTTTTTAAAATTAATATGAGCTGGGTATCCTGCTCTGCCTTTGAGAAAATGAAAGCTCAGATGGGCCAATCTGGAATCTTCTCCTTATGAGGTCATAAGGAGCAAGGTTACCTCCCCTTTCTCTGCTTTGCCCACCCAGAGAATTTGGCCCACCCATGAGAGAAAGAGACATCATGGCTTTCAAACAAGCAAAGTGGCAGTTGGTCAAGGCCTCACCCCCACCCTCCACTTTGCCCCCCCCTCCCTCTCTCCTCCTCAATATCATTTAAAGCTACAGACACAGAAATGGCACATACCAAGGAAAGCTCATTGTGGGACTTGCTCTAGTGGCTGTAATTCTGCACCATGGCTGAATTTCGGGAAAGAGACTTCAGATACAGTATTAGGGGACCACTAAGGCCTATATAAAAGAGACTTCAGATACAGTATTAGGGGACCACTAAGGTCTATATAAAAGAGACTTCAGATACAGTATTAGGGGACCACTAAGGTCTATATAAAAGAGACTTCAGATACAGTATTAGGGGACCACTAAAGTCTATATAAAAGAGACTTCAGATACAGTATTAGGGGACCACTAAGGTCTATATAAAAGAGACTTCAGATACAGTATTAGGGGACCACTAAAGTCTATATAAAAGAGACTTCAACAACAACAAAAAAAAGTTGAAGTTTAAAAGCATATCAAAACAAGAGACCCTCCAGTAGGCCAGGTCAAGTCTTTCATTAAAGTCATAATAGCTCACGTCTAAGTGACAAGTCGGTAATGTACAGTACAGTCAAAGTTATTGTGCAGGAGAGAAATGTGAGAGAGTGACTTGACTTTATTTCGGAAAGGTCAGTTTTTCTGTTTTACGCTGAAATCACTGATGCTATTATTAAATATTCGGTGCGAGTTGCATCTTCATCAAATAAGACCATTTTCATGCTCTACATCCATAGACAAAGTTTTTATTTTTTTTATTTTGTCAGGATGAAAACTTGTCACCTGAAAAGACTTGTAGCCTACATTAAACTGGAGGTGACCCATTTGCAGAATCAGATGGGAGCATAAAGGTACCCTGTGGACTCTTTGACCACTTGTAGTGCTACGGACCGATGTCTGTATGAGTCAGTCCCCATTTTGCTTGTAACATGCAGCGGACCGCGTGATACACAGTGCTGTTAAGAGGACTACAAGCTAGCAAACACATGAAAAATGCACAGTTTCAGATGTTGAGAAAAAAAAAGCTTTACAAATGTTTTATGAGGGAAGGAAATGCGTTCAGCGTGTTTTTCGGTTTGAAGTGTACACACTATGTGTTTGGGTGAATGTAAACAAACCAAGAAAACTCCACAGGGTACCTTTAAAATGCACTGTCAGACTTCAGTGTGTGAATAGTATGAGCAGAGGGCAACCTAAATGCTATGTCAGCACTTTGAACACTTTAGATTTTGTACTGATGTTCACATTTGTGTTGTTGTAATGGTTTTAAAGTAACACTATGTCACTTTTCCCACTTCGGCAGGTTATCTCATTGGAACTACAGCTGCAGCTAAAAGTTACATAGTGCTGCTTTAAGTAGTGCTGCGCAATTATTGCATTTTAATGTGATCGAGAAAAACTATTATTTGGCACATTACATTTTGCAAGTCAACTCGTAATAGCCGAATGGATCACTACTGAGGATGAAAATCACTTAAGGATCCTTGATACAAAAAAAAAATAAAATGTTGGGACGCACTTCAGCTTTTGAAATAGTGTGGCTTCTTGAAATAGTGACTTTCATTTTCCCCACGTGCACTGTAGCTTCCTTTTATGGAGTAACGCCCTCAGCTCTGACAGGTGGGTGAGGTTGGTGTGGGAGGAAACTGGAAGAAACTGGAGCGTCGAGAATCGATTCACTCTCTTTCTCTTATTATCTCTGGTTCCTCTCCAGGAAGACATGAACCAGATCAGACGACGGGGGAAATCACTCTGCCGGTGTGTGTGTGTGTGTGTGTGTGTGTGTGTGTGTGTGTGTACCCTGTGCGTAACTCTGTGTGTTCGTGAGGAACACTTAGAATTTTAGATCTTCAGGATGAGGTCATCTAGCCTGTCCTCACTTCTCCGAGGGGTTATTATGGGGTCAAGACTTGGGTTGAGGTTAATTGGAGTGAACTAGTACATACTAAGATATGGGTTCAGGTGATGTGTAAGAGCTATAGGTTAACAGCTAGGGAAGGCCCGTAGTCAATAACGGTCCTCACAAGTACTGAAATCCTTGTGTACGTGGGAGATTGTTGCATGCACGTGTGCACATATCGTGTATACTCTTCAATGTAAATGTAAATTCAGATATTCTTTAGGCCTACATGTGATTATGATGTGTGGGTGTGATGCTCTTTAGTCTATTTATGGCGGCTGCCTTTGAGTAGCTTAAAGAATATAAATACAGATTTAATGCTTTGCCTTTGAATTCAGTGTGTCTGTGTGACCCGTGTAGCTTTTAAAGATGTCTCCATTCATGCATTTACATCATACTTGTTAGTGTAAACTGTTTACTTTCATGTTAGCAATGAAATGCTAACTGCTAAATGTATCGTAAAAGACTTATGGGCGTAGTAGTGTTACTACTCGTTTTTGTCCTCCATGATGCTATTTCATGGAGTTAAAAGCACTGCTCAGCTGAGATCCAAACTGTGTGTCCCCCCCCCAGCTGCGCTAATGTGCTTTCAGATAGAATGTGATGCTAATTTCACACCTTGCTTCATTCACGCAAACGTATCCTCTGGAGTGTTTGTCGCTAACTCTTTTGTTAGCGAATGAACCAACTGTCCAGGTGTTACTGTATGCTGCTAGCTAGCTTGTAGTGTAACTTTTACTTTATTTTGTTGCAGTTTGTTCAAAAAGTGGAGTCACAATTTTCACTGAAGTGAAAACATTTTCAACTCACAGTGACGAGACTTTGCCTTAAAGTGTAACTTCTGTATTTTTCAACCTGGATCCTATTTTCCCATGTTTTTGTGTCTAAACAATTTTTGAAATGTGTCCAGTATTAAGCAAGACAAAACAAGCTGCAATGGAACATTAATGGGCTATTGCGTACTTTCAATTTACGTCCACAAAGAGTGGCTTGTTTTGCCACTGACAGGCTCAGATTATCATTCTGTGTCTGACAACATTGTGGAAAGGATCTCTACAGAACATTAAAACAGCCTCAAAATAGCTATCGCCAAATCACCAGGCTCCATTTAAATATGTATACAACTGTCATTTTAACATCGTCGACAGAAACATCTTTCCACTGTTCCAACAGTCACCACTCTGATTTCGTTGAAATAAACCCCTTTTTCACCCATATACGTGTGAAAAATATGCTGGCTCTACACACACTACAAGTATTGTTCATTTAAACAGAGTCTGCTGGGTTTAACGATAATGATCTCTGAGCTGTTTCTGGTTAAACAAGAAGAATTTCAGTCTTTAACAAAAAGGTCTACCTCTGTAGGGATCCATTCCATGATGTAGTCAGACACTTAGAATAACAACCTGAGCCTGCCAGTGGCAAAAACAGCACTTTTAGTGGACGTAAATTAACAGTGCACATTTGTCCCATAGGGTTACATTGCAGCCAGGTTCACGGCTGACGGTTTACTACCGCCTCATGCGTGAGGCAAGCATGGCTGGTCGTCATAGCGACGCAGCAGGAAACTGCCGTGACCAAACGCGACACACAGAAGGTGTGTTGTTTTTGATTCTCGGCATGTGGCTATTGCCACAGCCACTAGCAATGATGACACAGTGATTAGTGACGATTCTCTCCGACCAATCAGTAGTCTGCAGGTTTTCACATCACCTTTTGGTATTGCCTCAGATCGCGTGGAATCTCGACTAGAGATGTTCTAGTCGAGATGCTCCGATACTGCCTAAAACGCTGGTATCGGTATCGGGAAGTACTGGAGTTTATGAACCGATCCGATACCACGTAATAAAGCCCTAAAGAAAATCTACATTAAAGTAGTTTATTTATGTTCTTTTTCCGTTATAACTGACTGTCAAACTGGAGAATAAAAGAAAGTTCTGGGGCATTCATTGTTTGTGTTTGTTCATGTTTCACAAAGAGTTGAACCTGAGCCAGACCGACAACAGAGATAGAAATCATATCACATCCATACAGGGATAGTAGTATACAGCTGTTAAAACATAATGAAATATATGACACTCTGGTATCGGATCGGTACTCTGTATCGGCCGATACGCAAGTTCAGGTATCGGAATCGGTATCGGGAAGCAAAAAAGTGGAATCGGGCCATCTCTAATCTCAACTGAGGTGATACTAAAAAAAGAATCTGTTCACAGGTACCAGGTACTTTTTTTCATAATGGAACAACAAAAATGGTGAGTCGAGGCGAGGCGAGTCAAGCAGGTACCATGTAATGGACGCCATTAGACACCTGTGCAAGGGAAAATAGGGTCCAGGTTGAAAAATTCTGAAATTACCGCTTATTAGATGTACCGCTTGGTGTGCACCTGTGTCCTCCCAGATCTACAATTCCCACACTTTCCTTCTTGGATTATACTCGTATGTCCTCTTTGAGTTAACATTGAACTTTGCTGATGCATTACAACAGTTGAGCAGTGCTATCTGAGAAAGCTACACAACATGATGGTCAACCACAAGACCACACAAGCCACCTGTAGTCCGAACATGACCTTTTAACGGTTTTCTCGATTACATCACCTAGCCGTTAATATTACAGCCTTTAATATTTAACACCCTGAACATATCTGTACCTGCTGTAACTGGACACTGAAAGTAAAGGCGTGTGTGTGGCTGCACGCACGTATGTGTGGGCGCTGCCCGTCCGCATGCTCACATCAGATACCCTTACTGACAGGATAAGAAGATGCATAGGAGTGTGTATTACTGTGTGTGTGCGTGTATGTGTGCGTGCAACCTGACACTGTCTCTCACACTCTATCTGTATTTAGCATCAGTTACCATGAGGTACAACAATTAGTAGCTGAGGAGGTTGGCCAAGTAACTAGACTAGGAGGAAGTAGAATGTGCAACACACAACCCTGCAGCAAATTTGATCATTTATTTCATTCATTACTTTCCTTGAAGTGGTGGAAAAGAAACTGATACAGTGGGGGAAATAAGTATTTGACCCCTTGCTGATTTTGCAGGTTTGCCCACTTACAAAGAATGCAAAAATCTACAATTGTAATCATATGTACAGTCTAACAGGGAAAGACAGAATCCCAAAGAAAATTCCAGAAAATCACATCATATGAATTTATTAAAATTGATAACCATCTGATGAGGAAAAACAAGTATTTGACCCCCTGGACAAACAGCAAGTATTCTGGCTCCTACAAGCCAGTTAGTCTTTCTTTAAGACACAGCCCCAATCCGAACCAATTATCTACATCAAATACACCTGCCTCACCTCGTTACCTGTATAAAAGACACCTGTCAACACCCAAACAACCAGCATCCAACATCACCACCATGGGCAAGACCAAAGAGCTTTCTCGGACATCAGGGACAAGATTGTTGATCTGCACAAGGCTGGGATGGGCTACAAGAGAATCGGAAAGCAACTTGGAGAGAAAAGATCAACTGTCGGTGCAGTTATCAGGAAATGGAAGAAGCACCACACCACCGCCAACCTCCCTCGGTCTGGGCCTCCACACAAGATCTTGCCTCGTGGGGTGTCCCTGATCATGCGAACGGTGAGGAATCATCCCAAAACCACAAGGGGGGAACTGATGAATCAACTGAAGGCAGCTGGGACCACAGTTACAAAAGAAACGGTTGGTAACACACTACGCCGTCATGGATTGAAATCCTGCAGCGCACGCAAGGTCCCCCTGCTCAAGAAGAAACATGTACAGGCCCGCATGAAGTTCGCCATTCACCACCTGGACGACTCAGAAGAGGCCTGGAAGAAGGTGATGTGGTCAGATGAGACCAAAATAGAACTTTTTGGCCTCAACTCAACTCGTCGTGTTTGGAGGGCAAAGAACACCGAGTACAACCCAAAGAACACCATCCCCACCCTCAAGCATGGTGGTGGCAACATCATGCTTTGGGGGTGCTTTTCAGCCAAGGGGACGGGACAACTCCATCGTATTGAGGGGAGGATGGACGGGGCCATGTATCGTGGAATTCTGGACCGACATCTCCTTCCCTCAGTGAGAGAGCTGAAGATGGGTCGAGGATGGGTGTTTCAGCACGACAACGACCCTAAGCACACCGCCAAAGCAACAAAAGATTGGCTGAAGAAGAAGCACATCAAGGTTCTGGAGTGGCCTAGCCAGTCTCCAGACCTGAATCCGATTGAAAATCTTTGGAGGGAGCTTAAAATTCGAGTTGCCAGGCGACAACCTCGGAACCTGAATGATTTGGAGGCTGTCTGCAGGGAGGAGTGGGCCAACATCCCTGCCGAAATGTGCACAAACCTTGTCACCAACTATAAAAAGCGTTTGACATCTGTGCTGGCCAATAATGGCTTTTCTACAAAATATTAACATGCTGTTTGTCCAGGGGGTCAAATACTTGTTTTTCCTCATCAGATGGTTATCAATTTTAATAAATTCATATGATGTGATTTTCTGGAATTTTCTTTGGGATTCTGTCTTTCACTGTTAGAATGTACATATGATTAAAATTGTAGATTTTTGCATTCTTTGTAAGTGGGCAAACCTGCAAAATCAGCAAGGGGTCAAATACTTATTTCCCCCACTGTATTTCAGAGTACAAGTCAGATCATGATGGAGTGAAGCAGAATGTTATTGATATGCAAATGTCACTTTAACCTCAAGAAAATAATCTGGCTTTATGCTTAATGCTGAATCTGATACTTACCCATGTATACACTATGTCCTACTTGTTAATGTCTAATTCAAAGTCATTTCCATTAGACATTGAGACAACAACAAAGAAAAACAGACATCAAAAAAGCATAAAAAATGGAAAGAATAAAATGTCTTCAGCTTTGATTTGAAATAGTTGTAAATGTGAGTCTAAGATCTGGTTCTTTGATTAAAAAAAAGTCAAAGATACAAGCCTGTGTACGTAAAGATTTTGGGGGAGAAGTTAACTACATCTCCCAAGGTGCATTTCGGCAACAAATTGTTTGCTTTGCTTGAAATTCTTCCGCTTAGAAAACAGATTTTACAATCTGCAAAATAAACTAGTCAATTTTGGGTTAGGGTTAGCGTTAGGGGCTAATTCAGCAGCTATGGTGCCATCTTTTGTTTACAACTGCAATGACTAAGCTATGCTTGAGTTTGCTACAACTCTAATTTGTTCCTCTGACTGGCTTCTTCCATAGCAACGGCAGCAAAGACCCACAGGAATAGCAGTATTAAGAGCCGTCTGCCATGCAAAAAATTAGAGACAGAACGTGATCTCTCAGAAACAACGGTGAAATAATTAAAGGGCAACTATTATTTAGCATTTTCAGGATAATACTTGTATTTTGTGTTTGTACTAGAACATGTTCACATGTTTTAACGTTGACCAATCATAGAAGGCCGGCTTAGAGTTGCTTAACACTTAGCCGAGAGTTGAAAAAACTGTTGAAACCGGAGCGTTCAGAATAGTTGGAAATTTGAACGTTTTAGCTCACAGGGATTTCTCTAAAATACGTTGACATCATTATTTGAAGTTTTAACATGAATATCCGACATAACATTGTAGATATGTCAGAAAACACGGAAAAGCGTAATATGTCCACTTTAAAACTGCCGGTTAAAACCTAAAACCAATATGATCTTCCCAGTCCAGATATCATTAACTGTGAGAGTCGTGGGTTTCTATGTTAAGTAAAATTAAGGATATTGTTTTAAGACAATTTTAAACGGGAACACAGAATTGGGAAAAACACTTTTACAGTAACCTGCAACCACTCCACATTTTGCAACTCTGTGCTAGCAAGCAGTCCTCTTTTTTCCCCGCAGTGCGTCGCTACGTTTCTTGGTGCCTTTGTCGATCAGCCAAATAATATGACAAAGCAGAAATGTGTATTGTGTCACATGTGTGCTTTTGTGCACACATATGTATCCTCATGTATGTGCTAGTAGAGCACATGATTTAGACATAACAAGGACATGACAAAACTTTGCTCCATAGTGCCACTGGTGGTCAAAATCTCCACAGGTTACCTTTAATAAACCGAATCCCCGTGACATTGCACGTGACATAAGATATGTTGTTGAACACGTAGATCCGAACTATCTGCCGTTTCTGCCGTGCTTATGTTCTGTACTGTGCTGCTTTGCTAGCATCTTTAATAAAACAAATCTAGTGTTAGAAACAGCAACATCTCACCATCAGTCGGACTGACTGCTAGTTTGGGTGGTGCCATTTTCTTTAGTCTGTAACCTAATGTTAATGAAAGTGTTAAAATATAAAAGCTTCAAACATGCACTTTAGATGAATGAGATGAGAGTATTCAGTTTCTCTTCCGTGTTTGCTCAGCGGTGTTAAATTGTATGTAGTTAAACATTGTGATTGGGTCTATTCTGGGACACTGACACTGTACTGCGCAGTAAATGTACAAAGAAATATTGGACTCAGAATCTTCAAACTGAACTGATCATTGTTACTGGCCAAAACTGGCCTCAGCGGTTATTATTTTTGCATTGGAGCTCCCCTCACCATTTTTATTTCCATTTGCTGTTGTTGCAGTGAGTGCGATGCAGATGAAGGCTCTGAAAAAAACATTTGAGGACTAAATTACGTTATAAGTCTGCAAGGAGTCTAGCAGCAGCGCTATGAGAGCTTTCTAAGAAACACCTGAGAAAAGCCCTTTATGATAGTCCAACCTCTTTGAGATAAAGGATGGGTTTTAATCTTCTTAATCTTTTTTGGAAATTAATTCTGATTCTCTGCCATAACGTTCAGCTGCAAACAGCCTGACTTTGTTATCATCTTGATGAGGCTGCACTTGAACCTGTCACTGAACTCTAATTTGCATTGGGATGCCTCTTAGACAAAACCCTTAAGACCCCACGTTAGCAGCTAAAGCTAAACAGAAGGCAGAGTACTTAATGCACATTAGAGCGCCCAATAATCTCTGCCTGTCTCTGTGTGGCTTTGCCGAACACCCAATCAGCCAGCCGGTCTGTTACCCACAAGCCCCGGTGCGCAGTGTATTAAGGGAGTGTACACAATAAGCTGAGTTGTGGAGTTTCTGCTATAGCCAGTCAGCCATTTGGAGCAGCATATTATCCCGGCAGAGCTTAGCCTCTGCTGAGCTGAGGATTGCACCACTGAGTCAGAGTGTTGCTGTTGTTGTTCTCACCTGCTGCGGACAGCAAACCAGCATGGCTGACTGACTCACTGACTCAAAGGAAACTAGGCCTGCCTCTCAGCTGGAGTCACTCAGAGTTGAGGCAAAATGGCCCTCCGCAGATCCCCCTCCTCTACCTGTGCAGGTGAGTGCCACAGTAACCTATAGGAAACCCAGCAGGACTCTCCTATTGTGTGGCCTGTCCTGCCTGTCCCTCCTGTATCCTCACCCAACAAAAAGGACACACTAGACAGGACCACCGTAGAGTAACCACCTATTGTCCCTTCCCATTTCCCCCTGTGTGTGTGTGTGTGTGTGTGTGTGTGTGTGTGTGTGTGTGTGTGTGTGTGTGTGTTTGTGTCAGCAGGCCGTGTGGGGTAGCCATCCACAGGCAGCTCTTTACGGCAGGCAGGGTATACAGTTGCATATGAACCTGCTGTAGTTTCATTTGATCATTCATTCAGACCCCTCTGTGCTAATTTAGTCCCTGTGTTGTTCTCAGCTTGTCTCCTGGAGGACCTATTTTGCCACATTTAAACAGAATGAATCAGTTTTTAAGGATGATTTTATCTACTAATATCTACTATATACTAGACACGTCCTCCCTCGCAGTAAACCTTAAGCAGGGCAGTAATCTGGGTTAGCTGTTACGGCTGATTTCAAATGACCCGTTTGGTTTATTGAAACAGCACCAGTGCTAAGCTAACATCCTCATAAACTTTGAAAGGCAAAGGCTCAATGGAGCATCCTATAAACTGCCCGGCACTGAAAATCTGTCTTCAGAAAGGAGAAACTTGTGCGCAGTAGTGCATGAACATTTCATTGGGCTGCTCCAGGGGAAACATTTTGACACGATGCAAGCAGCCGATATCGACTGCAGCAGGGGAATGAGTTGGCAGCTCTGGGAAGTCAGGATTTACTATCCAGACTCCTGGAGGTTATATGTTTGATGGGAGATGGCCGATTGATAGCGAATAATGACGTCCCTTTACCTAGAATAGGACATGTGGAAAGTTCAATCAGTGCTGTTGTATGGAAAGTTAGAGACCCCCTCCAGACATAATAAACATTTAAAAAGAAATACTGTTCTTTGTGTCTGATATGATTCTTCTTCCAAAAACAGAAACAACGACCTTGTTAAACAATTGATAGGATGTGATGTACTTCTTCTCCGTTATTAAAGAAAACCTATATGCAGATATTTTTTACATTTCAGAATTGTTACGTAGGGATTTGTATTCTGTCTGTTGTGTGTGTGTTGCGAGTGCCTGCCCTCTCTTCTCCAGGTTAATGGCTGGTAATTGCTGCACACCTGTGTTTGCTGAGTGAGCACACCTTTGTTCACTCAGAGCACATCTGTGTTTTCTCAGCTCCCGGGATAAATGAGGGAGGAGACCCCGCATCTTTCCTCTCTATTCTCCATATCTTTTGTTGTGCTGGCTGGCGGCAGGCTGTGCTGACCACAGCGTGCGTTGGAAAGTTTTACTCCTTTGTCCTAAAAAGGAGGGTGTTTATCTTGTACTTGGGTTTTGTTTAAAATGTTGTCTTTCCTTTGTCATTTACTAATGCTGTGGTCTTGTCTCTTTGTAGATTGGCCTCTGTCTGACCGTGGCGAGCTCGCTTTTTTGTTTAGCTAATTTTTTCAACTAATGTGGAGCTTTACTGCACATTTTCTGTTTGTACTATTAATAAATTGTAGGCTACTGATAATTTAGTTACAAGCGTCTCCCATCCTTCCTTCAGTTATTTTAACATCAATGGTCACTCTCTGGTGTATAGGGTCGTAACATATTTGGGGGCTCGTCCGGGATCTTAAGGAGTTGGGAGATTATTGGATTGTCTGTTTTTTTGTTTTTGTTAAACCAAGCATGTGTTTAGGCATTTACGGTGGCTGCGGTGGTGGGTATTAGTGTGGGATTGGTTTAAGTTGCCAATCAGTAAAATGGCATCTTCAGAAGGGTTAGGGTGTGTGATCAGCTGGGCTGTTTCCGCCATTCCTTCAAACACACTTATTATTTTGCCTTTCTTGTTTTCGAGATAATTCTGGGGAGGGGAGCGCATCTCCCGAGCCTAGCATGCCTCAGAAGATATACAGGTAAAGTTGGGATTAGGTAGGGTCTGGGGAAGTTTGTTTATAAAGCCGGACGTGTGTGTGACATTCTGCATTGGTGCCATTGCTTGTAGCTGCCTGGTAATGTTGTGAGTTACCATAATTGTACGGGTATAATACAGTGGTCGGGTTAGCCTGGCTAGCTGTTAAGTTGGCCGGTTGGCTATTAGTGTTTGTTAGCCTCATCTGGCTAATGTGGGTCCGTTGAACGCAGTGGTGTTGCGGGCTGTGATTTTGGATTTGTTGCAGCTTTGTATTGAAGATGGCTGATGACGATTCTGATGTGTTTTTGGCTGCTCCCACATGGGATCAGCTAAACAAGTGTAAAAAGTCTAATATGTTTGCTCTCGCTGCACATGATGGCATTTCTGTCGCGACCAAGTGAAAGCTGCAGTTGTAGACGGTTTAGTCAGCAAGTGTTTGCTCAAATTTTGCCAAGCTCAGATGGAGCTTCTCTTCTGGGTTTTGGGAGTGGTGGTACAGCGGGTCAGCTTGTTGTGGGTGTCTGGTTCTGCTATAACTCCTGGTATAGTGAAGCAAGCCTTTACTTTGCCAAAGTTTAATCCATTCTCCGGGGGAAAGAGTCTCTTTCCCCTGGAGCTGGAGTTGAAGGTGCCGTTGGCCCATCTTCAATTAGAGGGAGAAGGAGGAACGTGAGCTCTGAGTTAAAGCTTAAAAGAATAGAGGCCGACACTGCTGTTAAGATACGCCAGTTGGAACTGGAGAAGGGCGAGTCCGGCGGCAGCCCTGCTACAGCTGATTTAAGTGTCTTGGGGGACTCCACTCCCCCGTTTGAGTGCACACCAGCCCACTCGTCCAATACCATCGTCAAATCCGTGGACGACACAACCATCGTCGGGCTTATCTCGGGCGGAGATGAGTCTGCGTATAGGGACGCGGTCAAGAGACTGTCATAGTGGTGTTCAGTGAATAACCTCACACTGAACACCACTAAAACAAAGGAGATGATGTTAGACTTCCGGAAGAAGCGCAACACAGACCTGTGCCCACTTTGCATCAACATAGAGTATATGTGGATAGGGTGCAGACTTTTACATTTCTGGGTGTCCATGTCTCTGATGACCCTTCCTGGTCGTCAAACATAGTGATGACACTAAAAAGAGCACAACAGAGACTTTACTTTCTCAGAGTGCTCAGAAGGAACAATGTGGGGAGGAAGCTGCTGGTGGCGTTCTACCGGGCAACCATTCAGAGCGATCTTACATACTGCATCTCATTGTGGTATGTGGGCTGCACTGCTGCAGATAAGAGGGCTCATCAAGACTGCAGGAAAGATCACCGGCTGCTCCCTGCCCCCCCTGGAAGAACTTGCCACTTCACGCTACATCAACAGAGCAAAAAAACATCATTGAAGATCCCTCTCACCCTGGTCACCCACTCTTTGGGCCATCTGGCAGACGCTACAGAGCTGCCAAAACTCAGACCACCAGACTCAGACACAGAGCCATCAGCCCACTAAATAAACAAAAAAATAAAGTAATTACTGCAATTCTGCAATCCTCTAAGCACTCTCTGCACTTTAAATACTTTTAGTATATGTGTGTGAAGTAATGTGTCGGATACAGATTGTCTTTCACACTCCTGAGCGGAGAAGAAAGACCCAATCGTCTCACATTACCATGTTGAAGGTGGTCTGTGCCAAAGCTTCGCATGATGATGGTGATTGACGTCATATCTCGTGGGTAGGGAACACATTGTTTTGTTTTGATGTACCATTGCGTGTTGTAAACAGTGCAGTGGTAGTTGTATTGTCAGTTGGGTAACCAGCTATATTTATGTGGGGGGGGTTGCTACATAGGGATTTGTATTTTGTCTGTTGTGTGTGCCTCCCCTCTTGTCCAAAAACCCCACACTTTATTCTTAATAGTCACATACACACAGTACAATGTAGTTAAATCCTAGTAGTAGTAGCAGTGAACAGCTATACATACATCATCTGGGGAGCAATTTAGGGTTAAGTGTCTTGCTCAGGGACACTTTGAGATGTGCCAGGTTGGAACATGGGATTGAAAAGTCAACCTTGTGGTCACGGGACGAGCACTCTACCTCCGAGCCACAAGCCACCCCAATAAACATTTGCCCCATGTGAGGCTCAAAGATCATGAGGCTGACGCGCTCCCTACTGCGCCAACGAGGCTCTAAGTTTGAGGTCCAGGTTGATTGCTGGTAATTGCTGCACACCTGTGTTTGCTGAGTGAGCACACCTTTGTTCACTCAGAGCACACCTGTGTTTTCTCAGCTCCCGGGATAAATGATGGAGAATACCCTGCTACTTCCCTCTCTATTCTCCATATCTTTTGTTGTGCTGGCTGGCGGCAGGCTGTGCTGACCACAGCGTGCGTTGGAAGGTTTTACTCCTTTGTCCTAAAAAGGAGGGTGTTTATCTTGTACTTGGGTTTTGTTTGAAATTTTGTCTTTGTTCTGCCATTTACTAATGCTGTGGTCTTGTCTCTTTGTAGATCGGCCTCTGGCTCGCTTTTTTGTTTCAGTTTTCAACTAATGTCGAGCTTTACTGCACGTTTTCTGTTTGTACTATTAATAAATTGTAGGCTACTGGTAATTTTGTTACAAGCGTCTCCCATCCTTCCTTCAGTTATTTTAACATCAATGATTACTCTCTGGTTCATAGGGTCGTAACAAAAAGTTTACCTACTAGACATTTTCAGGTTATGTGCACTTCAGTTCAGGTTTCCACACACACAAGTTGCACTTTGGACAAAAAGTCCTCCAAACCATATGACGATTTAGGTTGTTTATTCCTACCCTTTAATACGACTCACAGGAGCATTTCATAAATCAGTGGCCCTAGCAGTGACAGGAAATACTAACACGGCACAGGTTGAGGCACAAAAACTACTTGGTTATATTTAGGCACCAACACTTATTAGTAAAGTTTTGGAAAGATTGTGGCAGGGTTAAAATAACACGCTACTTTACTTCCGGAGAACGTGACACATCTTCGTTTGTTCTATAAAGTTAATATTAGGGCTGTCAATCGATTAAAAAAAATTAACTAATTAATTGCACAATTTGCTGTAATTAATCGTGATTAATCGCTTTTTTAAATTGAGACTGAAGCTTATAATAATGGATTTTTAAATGCTAAATCATTTAACTTTGCAAATATGAAGAAAAAACCAAACAAGGAAAGGTTCTGCTAAGTTCAGAATGTTTAATATCTTTCAGAACAACAGCAGCAACAATTTGGCTTAGTCCTGCTGAAGGCTGTTTGACTTGAGAGCAGATTTTTGTCACCATCCCCGGCTGCTGTCGCCTGCTCTCGTCTACTTTACAGGCGAGGCGCCATTCACCTCCAACGAGCCTATGTTCAGTCGGCGGCAGGGCAGTCGGGACTCTCCCGGAAATGGCGAGCAGAATGAGGTGACTAGTCTCAAAATTTGTTTCAGTTGAGCTGAAATGAAGATAGATTCAGCAACTGCACGGCCTATTTCTAGCTTAAAATGTTTTCAGAAACATGTTTCAGTGAACTATCTTGGTACAATATGAGATCGTATTCTGAACGGACGCCATGACAGTCTGGCTCTCAATATCCAGAGAAAACAAACCCATGTGACGCGTTCGTCCAATCAGCTGCCGGTTTTCATTACTTGGGCAACAATACGGAGTAGCGCCGCCTGCTGTTATGGAGACGTATTACGTTTCTCAGCCGCCACATGAAGTAAACAAACACAGCTGCTTTAATTTTGTTAATTTTTTTTAACGAGTTAAATGTTAAAAGATTAACGCAAAAATTAACGCGTTAATTTTGACAGCCCTAGTTAATATATTTTTTTTTCAAACAGGACTCAAATCCTGGTCTCCTGGGTGAAAGTTCTGTATTTGTTTGACCCATCCACCCCCAACCTACCTCTTTATGCGGACATTTGTCACACTTATATTTCGTAACTTTACGTCCTGCTTTGCTCCCGTCATATGTACTATGGCCACTAGAGGTCGGAGTCACTATAAACGGAAATATAAGTCGTAATTGCTGCTTGAACAAATGACTTATGTGGTCGTTTTTCAGGGAAGGACAGTCTAATTTTGGACCACGATTGGCTTCCAACTAGCTGTCATGTCACGAAATGCTGCTTGTACACTTGTTAAATTCAGTTTGAATGTGCCCTATGGAGTTTTCTTGTAAACAAACAAAAGTTATGTTTAGATTCAGTGTTTCTCACCAAAATGCATTGTGTGTATCAGAAACGCATTTCCTTCCTTGTAAAACATTTGCAAAGCCGATTTTTAAACATTGACTTGCTAGCTGTCTTTTTCTTCCCCTGTCATTGTAGCCGCATTGCTGTGTTTTTCGTGCATTACGGTCCCCTGTACACAATCAGTGAAATATGATGAAACTGTGTGTATTGCATCACACATATGAGTTTGTGTGCATCCTCATGCATGAAACAAACAAATCGGGGAAAAAACAGCTCCATAGCTCTAATAGAGTAACTTCAGAAGATGAATGTGAAGAAAGCTGTCTAGTGTCAAACTCTGCACTCACATCAATCTGCACAGTAAATATCAAATATCCAAGCAACAAAAAGGAGGGGGACTTTAATAATTAGGACAAAAATTTTGTGAATTTAAGCACAACACAATGCTCCGTTAATGCTTCGTGAACAGGCGTTGCAGATCTTGTGCGTCACTTCAAAATGCAAAAAAGTCTTTACAGCTTGCATAATGCACAAGTATTTTAGTTTATTCAAGATGGTAATAACATGAAAACCCAATTAAGACAGGGTTAAAAATGTATTCAGCTGCGTCCTGGCAGAGGCTTCCATACAATCAGTGAGCCAGAGCTGAGACAACATGTGATAAAAGCATCAGCTTTAAGTCTTTGTGCCGTGCTGCTGCCCATTAGCTGTTCTCTGAAGGATGCCCTTTGTCTCTGCCATAAGAAATTACTGTTATAGAAAGAGTGTTTATCTGTTGAGAAATAGGGGCTGTGTGGAATTCCAAAAGGCTTTGATATCATATCAAGCGTCTCTTTGAGGAAAGTGAGGACGCTGGGCACACACAAGGGGATACAAAGTCTCCAAACATGTGTATGAATTGTCATAAAGGTATCAGCAGTAATCTATGGAAGGACTTTGACTGAGAAATTTTAAGACTCCATTTGAAATTTCAGTATTTCATAAAGATGTTTCTCCACTGACGGGAGATCATTCACATGTCTTCTGGCACTTGCCAGTATTGCAGGGATACTGACAAGATATAAGATGGGAGATTTAAAAAAAGATACTGAACATTGTCATTCCAATGGCTCCTATGTTGTTTTTTACTGGGAGTACCTCCTTAGAATGAAACAGGAAAAGGCTTAGTGTGAAAAAAAATCCTGAACCTGAAACCTTTTTTTGGGGAGGGGGGTGTCAAGGAATGTCACAGTATGTTGTCACAGTAATGTTTCAATATGCACTCATTAAAGTGAATTTGACTGACAAGACCGTTAAAGTCCTCCTTACATTACTCAATAATTAAGTCGTAATTTAAAAAAAGTTTTGGATACATTTTTACTTCTTCCAACCATCTTTTAAGTTAAGAGTCAATGTAGATTACATATTGCAATATTAATATCAAAATCTTACAGTGAGTCATTATGGAAACAAAACTTATATATTGTGATATTATGTTGTTACTGTGGCCAGGTTATCATCAAAAAAGCGAACATTACGTGAAAGGGGAACTATGCCATATTTATTTTAGCTTAATTTACAGCTTCGGAGTCATTGGAATGGTTATATGACTTTTTTTGGGTTGAGTGGTGGTCGTCTCGCTCCCCGCTAGCGCCTGGGAGCTGAAAAACCACCCTTGCAACTGTCGGCCGGTGAGACGCCGGCCTCAGCGTCAGGAAATATCGTGTGATATCAGGTCTCACAATGTACTGCACACATACGCGAACGGGCTAGCTATAAGAACAAGGTAGCGGTGGAGTTTTTCACACCATCGTCATGGCTGAGCCAGCAAAAAGGAAGCAGAAAGCTAGGAAAGCATAGTGCGTTTTGAGAATGGCGAGAACGGAGACAAACAGAAGCCTGCAGATCCAATGCTGACCTGGCACTCTCACTGTTGCACTTGTAAGTATCTCTGGGATAAACTCTGTTTAATCTTTGTATTTCTTGTTATTGTGAACTCAGGATCTTTGCTATTGTCTGTAAAGGTTTTTATTATGATCACTGTCTGTCACATGACCAGAGGGAGAAGATGAGAGGGTGGAGAGTCGCCAACTAGTTTTTACAACAGTGTTGCCAAATATTTATTCTGAAGCTGTAGGGGAAGTTCTATAGAGAAACCTGCGAAGAAATTGCCAAAACTGCATAGGGCTCCTTTAATGATTTTGTCCATGTTTATATTAGTTGCTTCCATTTTTTTTAGGCTGCTTTAACACGGAGATGACACCGCTTTTCAGCAAAGACCCAACCTACTTTGCATCTGATTGGCTAGAACTCGTTTTGTTGGTGGGTGGAAGTACGATAATTGGTTAAACCCAGCGCATCAAAAACTTAAAACTTAATTTATTTACTTTTAGTCACACGCCGGAGTACTTTAAGCCCTGTACGTTGTATACTCCTACTGATTGCCAGGAAAATCAAAACTGTTAATTTGAACAAAAGCACCTTCACTGACAAAAATCCAATGGACTCAGAGACTGAAACAAGTCTATGTAATGGAGTACTTGACAGCATAACTACAAATGAAAACATTTTTCTACAAAGATGGAGTTATGCTATATCTGAACTCTATCATGTGATCAGAAGCTTGTGAGGGAAAAAAAGGACAAAGAATGAAAAGCCCTCTGTCAAGGAATGTTCTACAGTATAATGTTTGATGTTTAGTGTTACTGACATTGAAATTTAAATAAAAAAAGTTAAGTCTCCAGGAGCACCTTTTGAAAGGAAATGTGTTATTGGATATAATAACAGACCATAAATGCAAGCTTTGAGCAAAAATATGCTAAAAATGCTAAATCAAGCATTGCAAAATGTTTTATGAAATACATTGCCCAAAGATGCAATGAGTAACAAGTCCAAATTAAGATATAAAACCTACTTGAGGAATCTGAATGAATGGCCGTTTCCAATTGGACAGAATGTATTTGTTTATTCCATTTTATACTTTATTTTGAAATGCGGAAACTTTCAACATGTTTATTCTGTGATGACCTGCTTTATAGTTATTCATGAGGGATTTTCTTATTCATTTCCCCTCCTACCAGATTCAAACTGGCGACCTTCCAGTTACAGGGCCCCCTCTCTAACCTCCAGGCGACTGTGCCGCTGTCAAGTGAGCTGTGAAGAACAGAAACGTTTCCTTATAGGCCGAAAATACTTCAATAGAGACATTATGAAAATATTTCCCCCTCTTGACCTGGCTCATGCTCGTACAGTACGTTTAAGTGTTGTACAGCCCGTGTGTGGATGAGAGAGAGAAAGAGAAATTGAAATGGAGAGAGCTGTCCGTGGTGCTGAAATGAGAGCACAGCACGTGGCCTGGTGCGTTACTATGGCTACAGCGGTCTGTATCCCTAAAATAACCATACACACACACACACACACACACACACACACACACACACACACACACACACACATAGTAACCTTATGAAGAAAAAAAAATGGCAATCTGTTGTGGTTCCTGACAACACAGCAGACGTATTGATAACGATGGAGAAATGTCCGTTTCGTCACCCGTGCACTTTAACTTCCCAAGGGGAAGACCGTTTGAAAAAAAATCACGGTCCTCAATATAAACAGTGGCTGAGCAACAAGTAATCAGCTGGTGTGTTTATTCTTTTATCCTTCCCTGCACCGTGTAGAAGATACAATTAGGACCTTTACCCCATTTGCAACATTTCCCGTCTTGTGCATTTTTCTTTCCTTGTATTATATTGTGTTCTTTGTGTTTCGAGACTGACTGTTGAGAAGTCGGCTTTACGTAGGCTCATCCTTTGTAAAGTGCTTTGAAACGGGGTTTGTGATTGACTGACACGCACGTCAATTAGCACAGTGTGAAACAAAGCTTCACTAGGCCACTTTGCATACGTAGGGCTACAAATAACAAAAGGCACAGTAACTGAAAATGTTGATCCTCAAAATCCACAAGTCTGGAGACCAAGACGTCTTAAAGAAACTAATCAAATCTCCAACCTTACGTGGAAAACGTTTTGTGAGGAAAGCTGATGGGTAACATTCTCTACTTTGTTAATGACAGACGTCAAGGCTCTTTGCTCTCTGAGCAAGGAACCCCTCGTTGCTCCACTGGAGCTGTGTCGGAGCTACGAATTCAGGACTTTCAGGAAATTCAGGTGTTTTTACAGGGCAGCTTACATGTGTACAGTCTTTCCACTATTATATTATTATGGAAAAGACCAAACTGGGAAACAAGAACTTCTACAGTAGACACTGCAGTCGTGTTGTTCCAAGCAATAGTTTGGCATTTTGGGAAATACGTTTTTTCGCTTTCTTGCCAGGAGTTAGATGAGAGGATCAGCACCACTATCATATCTGCCTGTTACTCTGCCAAAAAAAATAGCCCGACACATAACGCTCTGTATAACCCAAGCGGTAGTCTTTGGTGCTGCCGGAGGCTCTGCAAGATGTCCCTTACCTTTCTGCTTGCTTTGTGTTGGCATTTTAAACGCTGGTTGATTCAGGAAACATCCTCCTAGCAGACAATCAGATTATATAGATTTTTTTTTTTACAGTACAATTCAATTCCAGAGCTTGCCTCCCTACATACATGTTCCACCAAAACAAGTTCCTTCCCGAGGCTATTTTGCAGAGGCACCGTGGCTCCATCCGGTGCTTAACGCCTCCCAAGACAATTGTGATTGGTTTAAAGAAATGCCAATAAACCAGAGCACTTTTATCTCCCATTCCGGAATGCTGTAGTTTTTGAGGTTTTGAGGTTGCATCGCCAGACCTTCTTCCACAGCGCTGCGGAGGGGGGTCTGGCTAGTTCACAAAGCATTCCGGGATGGGAGGCCTGGCGATGCGAGACAACCCAAGAGGCAACCTCCGGGTCTAAAAAAAATAAAATCCAACGCAGAAGTGCCAAAAACTGCAGATCCTCGAATGGCCACTTGAGGCTGTTTCCCAAAAGCGCAGCCATGGCCGTAGCCAGCTATGAGGTCACCAAGGTCCGGACCTCGGTAATCATTTCCTGAAAAACCTGCAGTCTCTCTGCATCTGAATGACATAAAACTGCTTGAAACTGAAAGCCAGACAGACATCTGTATGAAAAAATCCCTGAATTCAAAGTAAAGAAGTAGGCTGTCATCAACAAAACGAGTTGCTGCGCTTCGGTGGCCGCCATGTTGAATGTAAACAAAAAGCTGCTTGGTCGTTTCTCTATCGCCATCGTGTTAAATCCGCCAATAGCGCGCCAGGTGGATAAGCCAGTTTGTGATTGGTCCCCGCAAAATTGTAACGAAAGCAGGACAGATAAACGTACAGATTTCCAGCCTGAGCTGCAGGGCTGGGTTTACCCAGTCTAAGTGTATTAATGTAAGAGCATTTTATTGTTGTAGCTCATCAATGTGGAGCCCATTTTAGACAATTTGTTTAAAAAAATAAAATCAAATAAATGTAGTGCAGTAAAAAGCCCAATATTTCATTCTAACATATAGCAAAGTAGAAGTATAAAGGAAATACACAAGTACCTCAAAACTGTACTTTAGCTACTTGAGTGAATGTACTTTGTTACTTTACACCACTGAATGTGACAAATTGTGCAGCTTTAATGAAAGTATTTTGACCAACAGGTCCATTTGTATATATTTAATTATACAGTTGTAGAAGGACCTCACTCATTTCTACGGCCCTGTTCACAGCAGAATGAAACATATTTACAGCCTGGTGCAAAAAAAAATGCTCTGGTCTCTATAGCTAATTTCCCCCTCCATGACAACTGTACGGGGTTGAATTTATTTATAACTTACCCGTTTTAATTATATTCAGCTCAAAATTATGCATAATTAAGGGGGTGTCGCTTTGGGTGACAGCTGGGCTGTCGTCACAGGAGGTGAGCAGACTGTAGGCTTCATTCAGCCCGCCTCTGCTCCGTCCACGCTCCACCTCTTTACCCGCTTTTAGATTAGGAGACGTCAGGCACCGCCAAGATGGCGGACGGCCGGAGCTATCGGGAGCCGCCCACTTTGAGCTTAATTTTGTCTCCTCGCAAACCTATGGGTGACGTCACGGAGCTTGCACATTTAACACACCATTCCCTTTTTATTTAATTTTTTAATTAAACAAATGAGATAGAAAGTGTTCATTAATGAGGTGCTGGTAGGCAGATTGTATTACCTTTGGACGGAGCTAGCTGCTTGCCCGTTTCCAATATTAAAGGTCCCATGACATGGTGCTCTTTGGATGCTTTTATATAGACCTTAGTGGTCCCCTAATACTGTATCTGAAGTCTCTTTTATATAGACCTTAGTGGTCCCCTAATACTGTATCTGAAGTCTCTTTTATATAGACCTTAGTGGTCCCCTAATACTGTATCTGAAGTCTCTTTTATATAGACCTTAGTGGTCCCCTAATACTGTATCTGAAGTCTCTTTTATATAGACCTTAGTGGTCCCCTAATACTGTATCTGAAGTCTCTTTTATATAGACCTTAGTGGTCCCCTAATACTGTATCTGAAGTCTCTTTTATATAGACCTTAGTGGTCCCCTAATACTGTATCTGAAGTCTCTTTTATATAGACCTTAGTGGTCCCCTAATACTGTATCTGAAGTCTCTTTTATATAGGCCTTAGTGGTCCCCTAATACTGTATCTGAAGTCTCTTTTATATAGGCCTTAGTGGTCCCCTAATACTGTATCTGAAGTCTCTTTTATATAGACCTTAGTGGTCCCCTAATACTGTATCTGAAGTCTCTTTTATATAGACCTTAGTGGTCCCCTAATACTGTATCTGAAGTCTCTTTTATATAGACCTTAGTGGTCCCCTAATACTGTATCTGAGTGGGGGTGTGGCCTTGACCAACTGCCACTTTGCTCGTTTGAAAGCCATGATGTCTCTCTCTCTCATGGGTGGGCCAAATTCTCTGGGCGGGCAAAGCAGAGAAAGGGGAGGTAACCTTGCTCCTTATGACCTCATAAGGAGAAGATTCCAGATCGGCCCATCTGAGCTTTCATTTTCTCAAAGGCAGAGCAGGATACCCAGGGCTCGGTTTACACCTATCACCATTTCTAGCCACTGGGGGACCATAGGCAGGCTGGGGGAACGCATATTAATGTTAAAAAACTTCATAAAGTGAAATTTTCATGCCATGGGACCTTTAACTGTCTGTTGGGTGTAATCTCGTGGGCAGATCTGAGCGTAATACCAATCTTCTTCTCTTTTGACTAACTGTTTGCAAACTGACAGCTGGCAAATCTTTTCAACCAAATGTGTGAACATTACATTTATAGTCATGCTGTTGTCTGAATCGCGTCACGGTGGAGGAACCTTCTCTTTTTATGTTCATTTTATGACAGCTCTGAGGTGCATAAATGTGAAGCAAGCTTTGGAAGTTTCCGCACGGCTGCTTTGACTTTGCCTGGATAAACAAAAGAAAGCTGCACAGGACGAGATGTGAAAATACACCTGAATCAATACAGCTGAATCATCCAAGATGTTCTAGACTTTCTCCTGTTTTACTTCTGTGTTTGGTCCTTGGTGGGAAATATTTACCCAGAGTAAACTGGACCCGCTGTCTATAGATGTCCCTCTTCACCTCATCCATGTGGAGTTTTAGTGACTGACGTCACAATGCACAATTTCTGGCTAACGAGTTTCTTGTAAACTTTAAAAATTGTGCAGTTATAGCTCAGCAATCATTCAATTCAATGCAATTCAATTGTATTGATAGTGTCAAATCACAACAGGAGTTATCTCAGGACACTTTACAGATAGAGTAGGTCTAGACTACACTCTATAATCATTTGTCTTTCCAAAATAAATGTCTTCCAGGATCATGGACCAATGGTGTGAGCTTCAGGCGAGTTGCCACAGCTATAAGCGAGTCGTCGTCCATCCACAGCGACGTCCTGTATCATCTGACCAAGGACATGTCCAGCATGGGACTGGACCCCATGTCCCACAGCATCCTGGAGCCTGCACCTTATAAACAACAACCCTGGGCTGAGGAATCAAAAACTTTGTTACAGGTAAAAAAAAAAGGGCCACAGAAAAGATGTGTGTAGGTCAAAAAAAACAACAACAACATAATATACTTTTTGGGAACCAATTTGAGGTTAAAGCCTGCTCATACACACTAGTAGTATCTCGCAAAAATAACTTAATCATGTAATATTTCCTGCATGGGTACCGTGTTGCATAGCATTGCATCATTTTATGATTTAGCAGCACAAAATAGAAAAGAAATCTTATTAAAATGACTTCATGACTTTAAATATGTCATGGTGATGATGGAGGAAGCTTTTCTTATATAGTTTGCAAGACGTTTATTCTTGTAGTATTTCAAAATAAAAGTTGAAACTGAGGAATAACCGGGAGAAGAACCGACTACAACCTGAGTTTGAGTCAAAAGCGTATACACGTGAGTTCAAGGTTAATGTAAGTTTAGGGAAAAGACTTCAGTTGAGGATTTAGGCTGATATTAGAAATAGGTTAATGGTAAAGCCTGGGGTTAGCAGTGCCTCAGAAGGTATCTTTGTGTGCGTGCGTGTGTGTGTATCATTGAGTGTAAAATGATATCTTGTAAAATGCTTCTTGGAGGATAACAGAAATATAATCCTGGGACAAAAGCAATGCTACAAATACATTTTATATTGCTTCCGTGATTACGGGGTAGCTATTAGAAAAACACAGGTCTCTCTCAAGGTGACATCAGTGGGCTGTCTAAACCAAGGCTGCTTCCTCTCTCCACACTGCAAAAAATATCCACCATAATCTATCTTTATTTATATATATATATAAATAAGAGCATAAGACATATTTTTTAATTTTAAAATAGGATAACAGGCTATTGGGAAGGGTAAAATAGTACCACATTTTATTGCTACTGTAAGATAAAATTTGAGATGTAGCTTATTTCAGAAACAGGCAAAACTTCTAAAAACAGGTGAAACCACACTAGAAAGTATTTGGCAACACAGTCATTAGTAAATGGTAAGATGAAAGTTATTGAAACGTTAGCTATTAGTTATTTTACTGTCAACAAATAATAAAATGATGATTTGTAATGTTCACTAATTATCAGTAATGTTATAAGTAATGTTATCTTATTACTTGTTTAGTGTATTAGTGTATAGTTTATAAATGTAGGTAGATAATTAATACTTTCTCAATGGTTAATGATTGTTCTGTAAACCATCTATAAACATTATTTGGATGGCTAGTAGTATTACGTTGCAACTAATCCTTATTATAATTATTCCATGGATAATAAGTGGTTTGTAAAGCATCAAGTAGACTAACATAACACAATCTTTTTTTGCTTGATGGCAACTTTTTGATGATCTACAAAAGAGATGATTATTTGATTAGTGTGCGCTGATAATAGCTATCTAAGTAATGCTTTACAAGGTATTTACTAAACATTTACAAGGTATTCAAATAATCAGTTGCAACTTTATAATAGGCATCCAAAATAATGTTTATTGACGGTTTACACAAGTAAGCTTTACAAATCATGAATCATTAACAAATGAAAACTTACTATAATATATCAAATGTTATGTGTGCAATAATAGACTGTTACAATCACATACATTATGGCATTACTAATCATTAGTAAAAAAAAAATAATAATTATAATTTCATTGTAAAATAACTGTTAAGTAAAGTTTAATCAATCATCAATTTACCATTTACTAGTAATGGTTATTGTTAAGTGCTACCAATTATTTAAATTCCCATCAGTTAGGCAAAATGTGTTGATTTTCTGTACTTCAAACGGCATTTTAGAGACTCAGCGTCAAGACCAAATAACTGATTGAAGACAGACATTTTTTACAGTGTGGCATTCTCCGTGCCATAAAGCGCCGGCGGTGCGCAGGCAGCCTCCAGATCACACACAGTGGGATAGATGGGTATCACCAGCACGCGATCAGGCTGCTGAGTCTAAATGCGCAGCCTCTTGTAGCGGACCCGTCCTTCTTTGGCAAAACAATACACCCTGGTGTAGATGTGCCGTTGCCGCTCTTGGACTGTGGACTAACTGGAGTGACCTCCGGTGTCATTTTGGGATGATGGGGATGAAGGTGGTGATGATGAATAGGGCTCTTTTTTTCTGCAAAAACCGCCAACTTTCACTCTCTCTCTTCTTTTTCTTATTCTACTTCTCTGTGTGTCTTTAAAGCGCAACAGCATGCAGATAACCCCGAGTGAAGACAAAATCCCAGTAAGTACACCAGTATCCATCCGCCGACACTCTTTGTTTTCTTGTCTTAGCCTTGAGTTTAATTAGCTACACCTGTGACCAATCTGTGTTTGGCTAATGGCCCCACTGTAATAGTTATAATACTCGAATTTACATTTGGTTGCAAACTCCGAAGAGCTGTTTACGTTAAAGCTTAGCAACACTAAAAACCAGAGTTCCGAATCTATTTCTGTAGCTAAATACTATTGTGTTGGAGACTATTTGACAGGTATAATAAAACACGACAACACGTTAAAAAATGTTTTATGGTAGCAGCAAACAGGTTAGGTTCTTTAAAAATATTTCGTTTTTTTTCCTTCTGGGAACCTTCAGGGAACGGTTTTGTTAACCTTTAACCATCTGGGAACCTTCTTGGAGCTAGCTAGGCGAAACCAAATGGTAGCCTAATCGTTCCTGTACTGTAGCTACGTTCTTCTTATTAAAGACCCAGAAACCCTTCGGTAAAGTTCCAGGAGTTTGAAGGTAGCAGCCATTGTGTGTAGGCCTACTATAGCATAGCTTACATCACGTTACGTATCTTCTGCGATTGAGAACTTTTAAAAACTTCCAATGGATAATATTATCTTTTACTTGACAGTATACTGCTGCTATGTTTTCAAGATATTCCAAATTTGACAATGGTTTTTATTTCTTGACATCTTTTGACACGACCTCATTTGGGCGGAGCTATGTTGGGAATAATGTCACCAAACTCCATAGCTGTGTCTGAAATCACTCCCTGGTTCACTCATTTATTATTTACCGTAATAAACACTCAATTGGGTATTCTATAACGAGTGGTATTAAGCATACATGTGGGATTTTTTCAGTGGTGTAGTCTAATGTATTGTAGTGGGTGTACTGTACTGTATATGTATTTATGGGCCAGAATGGGACTTTGGGGGTCTGGGTATCCTCCCCCAGGGGAATTTTGAGCGTCAAAGACTTAATTTCCTGCATTTTGATACACTTTTATGCACCAATTCACAGCTGAAATACCTTTTTATTTAGCCTATCCAAAGAAAAAAAACAACACAGATGACAATTCAAAATATGTCAGAAATATAATGGTAAAGTATGTTGTTGCGTGTCATTGTCCATTTAAGTGGGGATATGGAAATCCTGGAGCTTTCTTAGTAGGTATACTGCGTATACCTGCGTATCACGTAGACTACACCACTGGATTTTTTTGGTAGAAAGAAGACTTTTTGTTCAATTGTGGAAATTGTTTGGGGTGCTTCCACACTGATAATACAGACATTCAAATAAAATGGCAACGTAAATGTAGTAAATATGGCGTGACTTTGGACACAGCCCATGAAAAAAAGAAAATGTGTAAAGGAAGGGCTGTAACTAATGACTATTTTCATTGTCGATTAATCTGTCGGCTAATTTTCTAGATTAATCAGTTAGTTGTTTTGTCTATAAAATGTCAAAACATGTTAAACACAATGTTAATGAGTGTTTCCCAAAGCCCAAGAGGACGTCCTCAAATGTTTTATCCACAACTAAAAGATATTCAGTTTACTGTCACAGAGTTAAGAAACTAGAAACAATATTCACATTTAAAAAGTTAGAATCAGAGAATTTTTACTTTTTTCATAAAAAGTTACTTAAACCGATTAAATGATTACCAAAATACTTTAATTTAATAGTTTTCAACAAAAAATGTGTGCAAGGAAGATATCAATCAAGCACAGTCTGTGCAGTCGAGGGCTGGCAACGACTAAAGAAATACCCACACTAATATGATTTTGTCGACTAATCAATGAGTGGATTTAATCGACAGATCTGTAAAAAGAATCATGAAAAAAGCACCACTTTAAATCTTGTGTTTACCATAGGGCTGGGCGATGTGGAGAAAATCAGATATCACCATATTTTTGACCAAATAACTTGATGTCGATGTTGTGACGATATTGTATCTTCACAATTAGATTTTAGATAAATAAATCATCAGTAATGTGGATATAATGACTAAGTGGGTAAAGGCAGTTAATAGAACAGCTAGAACAGCCTGCTAAGTTCAGAAAAGGACATCACTTTACTGTAATGCAGCCTTTAAAACCAGCAAAAGATCAAACTTAAGCCATTTACGATATTACGATATCTGAAATCTTAGACGATATATGGTCTCATATCATGATATATATATATATATATATATATATATATATATATATATATATAAAAACATCAATATATTGCCCAGCTTTAGTTTACCACATATGCGCTCATAAGTTTCTTTGTAAATAAGCATGACAAAGCATAACAAATGACTAATTGACTAATGAAATCTTAGTCAACTAAGACCAAAACGACCGATTAGTCGACTAAACGACTAAAAGGGGGCATCCCTATGCATGCCTTAGAAGAAGTCCAATTAGTCTAAATAAATGAAAAGACCTGTGTGGGAGGGCCATGGATGCCTGCTGGGTTTTTAAAATATTTGAGCTAATCTGGCATTGGAACCAACAAAGCACGTGGCCATATTTCAATGATATCAAGATCCAAGATAAACTTCCTGTTGACTGACAGCCAGGCCCAGTAAGTTAATCCCGTAAACTACATTTTCTGATGTTTCAGACATGTACTGAATACGAAGCAGTCAAGCACTGTGAAATCAGAGTTGAAAATTGAAGTTGGCCTACTCAGTAAGATCCCAAACAGCTTTTTGGCTACTGGGAAATGGTAAGGCATTTAAAAAATTGTGCACACAAACTATTTAGGCCTACAAGATCATTCAACTGACACTGTCATGGTGATCCCTGATACCTAGTATGCAAGGCTTGAAGTTGCCACTGATTCATACATAGCTACCATGCCATAGTGTGAGGTTACAGCAGCTTGTTTGCTAGCTAGGTTATTAAATATCATTAAAGTGTCTATAAGTGATATTTTACACTACCAATGGATCAAATGAAAATGTGAAAGGCATTGCTCATAGTGATGAACCGTAACAAAATAAGTGAAAAATTAAGCTAATCCGGTCTTATTTGTGGGAAACTTGAGCTCGAAAATACATGTGCCATGTGCCAAATATTGCAATGTCACTTACATAAATTAGATGGATAAATAATAGCCATTTAATTAATGTAAGTGACGTTGCATTATTTAGTGCTTCAACAACAATGCAATATAGTCATATAGCTGTGACACACACACATGCAGACACTAAGTGAATAGAGTAGAATTTAACTTAACATAGATGCACAACACCATATCTTAAAACCTGTCCTGCTGATAAGTTAAAAAGATCTCTCATGCCCAGAGCCTATAGAGTGTTACCTCTTGTGTCCTCCATGTTTAGTCTCCCTCTCTACTTTCCCTATTCTAAATAAAGAATAAAACTGCCAAAGGTGAGCTGGCTGCCCACTCTGCTGCTGAAGGTTCTCACTTCAGTGTTTTTGAGAACCTGCCAAAAGCCACTTCTGTTTGCGTGTGCTGACAGTGCAGTAGATGCTTAAGTTCATTCAAACGGTTATTACATAACCCCCGCTGCTGCATAAAGGTTCTGTGTATGCTGTCTTTAAACAGTGTGTATTTGTTAAATGGATTGGGATGCCTTGCAATGATTATTGTAAAGAAGTGAGAGTAGGACCGAGATGATGGTTTCCTCAATCTGAGAGCAGTTTCAATGGTTAGTGCTACTGCTACTGTTTGTACAGCGTACGTATTTCTACTTTATATTTACATTCCCTTTTGATTTCTCTTGGCTCCCTGCAGGTCGTGGAGTCACTTTCAAGCCCTCAGGGCAGTGCAGAAGGCCTTTACTTCTTCGATGGCAAACGAAAAGTTGACTACGTTCTGGTCTTCCATCATCGGCGGCCCGCCTCCATAAGATCTCGTGCCAGCGCCACAGTTTCACACGACAGGTTATCCATTGTTTCCAATGGCAACTTTGCCCCTTCGGTGGGCTCAGATCCAATGGCAGGAAGAGGCAGCATACCGAGAGTGGGGGCTGGCTGTGTTGGCGAGGTGTTCATGGAGCTTGGTCGTGCGGGAGGGAATGAGCTAACAGAGCCTGCTGACCATGAAATGCATCTAATCAGACAGGAATTTGAGGCTAACCTGCTGGAGGCCGGCCTGGAGATAGAGAGAGACAGAGAGGTGAGTGTGACTGTATTGACGCATATCTTTTACTTTCTAATGTAATATAACTATGTGCTTATGCAGTTGAGAGTTATGATTTTGGTGAGAACTATTCTTTTGGCGGATTAATATACTTTTGGAAAACTGCTGACCAGCAACTTTGGTCTAAAACCAGTTGTATGGAAGCTAGGGACATTTAATGTATAAATATAGAAGCCCATTGTTCTCAAGGATGAAGGTTTTTATTAAAAAAAAGAAATAGAAACAATCTTAAAATCTTTTTTATTGGATAGTGTAGACCCACAGGAAAGGGGATGACACAGAGTGAAGGGCTGCGGGTCAAATTTGAACCCGGTCCACTGCCAAGGACTCAGCCTACATTGGGTGCACACGCTACTCGGTGATCTAGAGATCTCCCCGAGTCTGCGATTGTAATACCAATACATTTTTTGTCAAATGCAACGAATATCTCGTCACGGTCCGCTAGCTGTCCATTCTGTGTGTGCGTGCTGAAAAATATCCTGTGTTCTTACACAGCCCTGGCTCTATAAATGGGAAACAAACTAAGGTTTGGACCGAGCCACGCAGCACTGTAACGTTTGTGCTCATGGATGTACAAAGAGAAAGGCTGTGGGAGCGAGAGGGACGCTAAATGCCAACGCAGACTCCACCTTTTGAATTATTGTTTTTTGCCGACTTAGGGGCAGCGTAGTCTGGCCTACCGGATGTACAGTCTGGATGAACAGTGCGGGTATGAAGTCAATTGAACTGTTTGGTATCTGGAAAAAGCATTTTTCTTTATTAAAGTTGAACAATTATGGTTAATCCTTTTTGTCACAATACCTGCAGAAGTAATCAGGATAACTTCAGTCATTAACCGGCAGCCTGTGGTTTGATACACAGACTAGATGCTACAATTTTTACCGACTTTACAGGATTTTTAAAATCAACCCTGACACAGGATCTGATGTAACCGTCTTGAGCTATTTAAGGTGAGCGCCTACATACGGCACCTGGCTCAGATGGTAGAGGAAATAGGTGGGTGAGACTCGATGCGTTGTTAAGGTTATAAGGTGGCTATTACACCAGCAAGAGCATAGTGTCACAAGGAGGTTTCTATTAATCTTTGAAATGTATCTTTTATTTCCATTTTTATGTTTCATGCACCGTGTTCAGCCTTCCTTCGTCACCTTGCTGCTGTTGGACAAAATAATAGAAAAACTACATAAAAGTGTGTTAGCTTTAGAGCACACAAAGTGTACAGGCACAAACATGGATTCTCATTAAGAGGGCTAAGATGCATTGATAACATGATTATCGATGCATCATGATGCATCAAAAGCTTTTATTACATTATTTTTTCTCACTGTGTCTACTTGCTACTTTTAAGACATAGTGTATGTGTAATAAGCCATGGTTAAAACAAACAGATACATTTACCTCCGCTATCTTTTAGTTTAACTTTTTAAATTTTAAGATTTTTGACATTTCTACATCGAGCCATAATCTTTCAAGAGAGAATCGTGATTCATCTAAGAATCAACTTTTTTTGCCACCCCTAGTATCTTCAGTACTTACAGTCCAAATCAACAAAATACAACCAACTGCACTGTAAATATAATTTGATACACAGGTAAGCCTGCTCAGTTAAAGCATACAAGCAGTCAGTCAGAAACGTCTTGTATTCAGGGCAACACACAAAAATGCACAAGTTGGTGCAGGCTGCAGCAAACCTGCAAACCTGAGCAATGGAGAGAAAAATCAAGTCTGATGAGTCATTCTACCTTGTTCTGCTGTCCAGGAACATTTCGGACAGAAGGACAAAGGAAACCTTTAACCACCAATGTTTACAGCCAATAGTGTGGATCTGTATTGATCGTAAGGAAACTTTAAAGAGTGGTGATTGTTCTGCATGCCCAAAATATAAATATTGAGCAAGCCATTTTACAGGACTAAATCAGACCAAAGTTGAGAAGCTCAGAGCATTTGATCCAAACTCTAACTAACTAACCCTAACCCTAAGTTTTTATTGTATCTTCTCATAATATATAATTACTTCCTCACACATAATGGAATACATTTTGGTTTCAGTTCTGAGCTTTGTTCATGTTCTTCTGAAAAGTCACATTTATAGTGTTTGTTCCTAGTCGCTTTTATATATGACCTACACTGCTAAATGGCAGTTTACTGAATATAACTCACCTTTACTACAATCAAAATTTCTTTTCCATGTGATGTTTCTGTTATTTTGTGTCTTACCACTTATGTGTGTGTGTATGTGTGTATGTGTACATATATATATATATATATATATATATATATATATATATATATATATATATATATATATATATATATATATATATATATATATATACACGGATTCTGTTTATTTTGGTGTTGGAATCCGCACAACAGCCTGGCGGTTTCCTGTGAGTTGACAGGCGTAAATTGTAGTTGCTGTAGCCAACACAGCTGCTGTGGTGACCTCTTTGTGTTGATTTACAAATTTTGCCTGAAACTGGTCATTTTGTTTTGACATGTACAAATTGCTTCGATGTGATTGTGTTACATAGCAACCTGTACTTGCGTGTAAGAGTGTGTAGTTCAGTCCTGCTTTTGGTGTGTGTGTGTGTGTGTGTGTGTGTGTGCATGTGTGCGTGCGTGCGTGCGTGGAAGAACACAGTCAGTGTGCTCTGTGTTGTTGTAGTGGGTCTGCAGGCTCACTGCCACAGAGTTGTACAAATTTAGTTATTGTTCCACTTGTTACCAAATGAACTGCTGCTGCACTTTGGCTCTCTAACACTAAGAGGAATCAGTTGGGAGTGTCTCTTGCTTCAGCTGTTGCAAGCTGCAAGGAATGGTCTTGCCATTTTGTGAATTGTTCCCTAAAACTGAGAATTAGAAACTGGAATAATGATATATCTTGGTTACCAGTAGGCTCACAATGTTCAGAGAAGAGTTATATGTATGTTAAATGCAGGATAGAAAGACTTTTACAGGTGCCATACCACTGTACAGTATTCGGGTTTGGCATGTGTGATACCTATTTTGCTAAATACGTGCGACTGTGTGGGCATGTATGTGTGCTGGATGGCAGCCAGTTGGCAGTGTGTGCGGTCTGCAGGCTAGTATTAATCAGATTGTTGATAGTGCGGCCGCGAAGCTAAACCAGGATTAGATTGGCTAACTGACTGAAAGCTCTTTACCCCATCTCATGAATTGAGGGGTAGATCGAATCTGCGTGAGTGCAGCCAATATTAAGAGGAAGACTTGTGTTCCGATATGTCTCATTTAAATGTAGTGGGGTGTACTCTTACAAAATGACTGACAAACATAATTACACTCCTTCAATCAGCTAGATGTGGTTGTAGGTAGTGCTGGCAGAGAGAAGGAACACTGTCTGATAATAACTGTAGGTTTGCTGCTTACTTAATAACTCATATAAATACAACTAGACAACGGTAATGCAGTTTGTCAGCGTATACTGTGTGCAGATAGTAAAATAATGTACCTTTTTTTTTATATTTAACATATTTGAATATGACTACTCCTCAGAATGGCTTTGTTTCACATCAGGTTGAATATATGAATCACTTAATGAACCAACCATTCAGCAAAGCAACACAATGGTTAAATCTGTTATTCATGTACAGGTCAACAAAGATGACATTGAGATATTGTAAACACACACTGGCCAATGTGGCAGCAATTACTAACTGTGTGACTATTCAGACTGATTGAGGGACAGAAATAATCCTGTAAATTGGCATTTCCCAAGGCTTGAATTTTTATATTAAGTATAGCAGTGCACTGCAGTATTAAGGTATTAATTAATAATGTGCTATATTTACATAGTTCACCATGTGTTTTACTGCATAGTTTGATACTTTAAAATAATAATTTCAAAAAAAGTAGGCTGAATAATGTTTAAGTCATTTAACAAGTCGCGTTTAGATGAGAAACCAAGCAAAAGTGCGTCAGAATAATTGGATAGTGGGAAAATAGAGTGTATAAATGTCAAACTTGTTGACTGTGTCTGAAAATTATTGAGTTGACCTTTGATCTCTTAGGGACATCCCCTTACAGAACACTTTTAATTAAATCAGAGCAAGATGTTAATTCATGAGTGAGCTGGGACTTTTGAAGAGTTCAGTCTGTGGGGGCTTGGGAAACAGAATGTGCAAGATTAACTGTTTGGTAAGACTTCCCTCAGGTGAAGAATGATTCTCTCTCTGCATATTGCTTGACAGGCGGCAAGAGGAGGAGGAGCACACTCCTCTGTCCGCTCAGGTCCTGCTGCATCAATGTGCTGTAGAGAAATGCCAATAATCACAAAAAGCATCAAGATCACAATACTAATGATTACTGAATGTGCATATTTTTCTCTTGGAGGGACAGTTCTGATGCTTTGGAGAATCCCTGATATGTACCCATAGACTTTAGCCAGCCCATTGAAAATGACCATAAGGGCCGATTATGCAAGAATCTCATAACGACCCACAATTTCCCTAATTTCTTGTCGGGCTGATCATGAGTGCAAACGAGGAAGTAAGGTGACAAAGTATAAGAGCGCCAAATTCTGATTAAGGAGGCAGGTTTGGGTCAAACTAACACAGGACTTTTGCTTAGGAAACCGGGGTTTGTGTCGTGTGTGAAACCAAAAGTTTTACAAGAAGTTTTACAGCCCTTAAACGTACGTTATACTAGCCGCATCCAAGGTGGCGCGCGCCATCGTGACGTCAAAATGATGTAATATCCTGCTGCCGCGCTCGGATTTATGGCGCGCGAGCAGAGGTCGCGCACGGCTCTTTTTTGTTTTCAGCGGTGCGCAACAAAGTGGAAACAGGAGGCCTGAACACGTTTGCCAACAACCAGATGCCAGGACTCTCTGAGTGACTGCAAGTCTGTCTTGTAAACTTACTGGGTTAAGATGAGCTCTTTTATGGTGAATGAAAGGCTTGAGCCGACGAAGTAGGTCATCAAATCAAATCAAAGCATTGACGGCAATGCTGCGGCCATTTCTGCCGTTGTTTACCTTTTTCTTCTTCTTCTAGTCCATAGAAAGGGCAATGTCAGTAGCCTTTGCTCATTAGCGCCACCTCTGTTCAGGAGAAGACTGCAACTAGTGTCGTGAGCACCAGCGCGAGTATAAATAGGCACGGAGATCCCATGACGTCACATTTGCGCACGCCAGCTGGGCTGCGTCTAGTATATAAGAGCCTTTAGTCTGTGATGCAATGACGTCCTCATTTTAGTTTATTACGTGACACATTTTAAGCCAAACCCTAAGTATTTTTGTTTAATTTCAGTTTCACAACGTTTACTACGTTCTTAAACTTAAAACTGCATGCTTTATGTTAAATAGAACAGTCACATGATTTACCCACAACGATGTGGCAGTGATTAGAATGGGGTGGTGATGGCGCAGTGGATATGACACATACCTTTTGTGTGGGATATCTGGGTTCAATTCCCACATCAAATGACATGTAATGTAAAGAATGGTCGTTTTGGGAGTCTTTTGAAATCGACCTACAATGTGGTTTAGGTATGATGGAATGTTTTACAAATATAAAGCCTCCATGGATACAAAAAAAATCATAATTCAAACAGTAATAATTGACCTTGTTGTATTCTGAGGTGTCCTGTCGATAGTTTCACAAATGTCTCATTTATAGTGGTGGTCTATGGGAATATGCTTAGTGGGCCGCAAGGGATTTCATAGTTGCATTAGCACAAGTGACCACTGGGAACATTTGGAAACACGGCTGCGTGGTATTCAGCACTCTTAATACATCCATGCTTAGGCGTGGCTAGAGTCTATCCCAGAATGCCCTGGGAGAGAAGCCAGGTACTCCCTAGAAAATGTTGTGAGTCTGTTATAAGGCTAACACATATAGACAGATTTACACATTTGCAAATGCATCTTACCCCACATGTGTTTGGACTTTGCGAGGACATGGGTTCCCTGTTGCTAGATAAAACATTTACCCCATCCACAACCACTCATTCACATTAACTATTACAGCTACTTTTTTGTGGGCATTTTTAGGCCTTTATTTCCGCAGGACAGATGAAGACATGAAAGGGGAGAGAGAGAGGGGAATGACATGTAGCAAAGGGCCCTATATATGTGCGCCTGCTCTACCAACTGAGCTAACCCTGCCATTAAAAGGCAAATTTGAGGCTATTTTTTGAGAGGTGATTGTCTGATCACAGCAATTGGGTCATACAAACTCAAGATGAAGTGTAACCATAACTGTTACTGTGGCAACATTGACAGCATTACATTTTGGTACTCTATAGTAGACTAAAAGAATTATATTGTCATTCTTTTCAACTGATGTTGCAGCTCTGCAGCAGAAACCTGTTGCTGCCCCTGGTATTAACGTACAAAAAATAAATAATTTGCATTAGAGTGTGGGTCAACAAAAATGATCAGTTATGATGTGTGCTTATTTCTGTGATGCAACAGGTAGCCTGTAGTTGTAGGGTACATCACGCCTCTCTGGTGGCCAGGCTCCCTTGGCACACCTGTGGCACAGAAGGCATTTTTATAGGTGGGTGAATTAGAGGCTGTGATCATGAACAATCACATTCACTTCTTTTACCCCCTTTAATCACAGAGCTCTGCCTGCCATGACGCGCTGACAGCTTGGGAATCCAGTACAGAGTTTTCCTCAGAGGAAACTTATTGTTGTCTGGGACCGGTTACCCCGGTCACCCGGTGGCAGGAACGGACGGTCCTGCGGGAGTTATAAGCAGAGCAAGGAGTTTTAAGTGATTCATATTTCTTCGTGGAGCTGTGTGAACTGTTTTGAATGTGTCACGCTCCAACTGTTGGTGTGCAGAAGAAACTGGTAGAATAATGAATCAAAAGACATGTTTGATGTGCACATAAGCGCGGGGGTCTGTGGTTATTTTCACTTGGGGGCTGGTTGCGCCAAATATAACCAGTGGATGCTCTGTGTGTAACTGTGGCTTGACAGTGTACCGCATCACTCCACTCCAAGGCACACCAGATAACATAAGTGTTGATATTTACATGTTAAAAAGAACCCTTCCCAGCGCCTGCAAGCTATCTATAGCTATATATAGTGATAAATCCTAAAACAGCCCAAACTCGGTTGGAGCATGCAGTCTCCTCACGATATTACGTCCTAAATTACCTAAATTCTTTGCCCCCCTCCCAGTGTTTAACCCAAGTCGGCGCCTATCTAGTCAATATATCCAGGTTAATCCCTACATCCTACCACCTGCAGGTGTAGAGGAACTCCTGTAATGTCACCCCCCGCAGTCTTCGACCCAATTGACTTCCTCTAATAACCACCTTCCATGCTGTGTTTCTCTTTGTGTTGTTTTGTATCTTTCTCTGTCTTTGTCTTAATTTGTCTTTCTCTGTGTGATCCATGTTATCTCCGTCTCACTCCTCATTCTCATTCTCACCGTCCACACTCCTCTTCGCTCCCCACTTCATTCCCTACCAAGCCGTCCCATCGACTAACCGATCACCTTCTCATAGTCGATGCCCCCTCCTCCAAATCCAAAGACGCCCCCGGCTGCGTCCTAGTTACCCCCATAGAGATAAAGAGCTAATTGGAAATCCCTCTACTAATTAACCTTCTCCAGGCTGAAAGGTATTTATATCTGCAGCTTTTTGATGGAGTGATAAAAAAGAAAGCAGGGGAGGGTGAGGAGTGGGAGAGGAAGGGAAAGAGGAGGAAGGTAAAGGGGGGCGAGAGAGCTGAGAAATGATTGTGAGCAAGGGGGTAGAATATTATCGATGTTTGTAGGAGGTGGGTATAAGTAAGCGAGGAAGGAGAACGAAATGTAGTTGTGAAAAATAAAAGGATGAGGTAGCTGTAGCGTTTAACATAACATCAATGAATCCTTGCTAATTTCTTAATTTTGTGACAGTAAAACAAGCACCATGAAGTCAGCTATCAGCTTTCTACTCCACACATTTACATCATGACCTCAGTCATTAGGTCAGATTCTGAGAGAAAGAGTTTTGCAGATTGGGGAGGGGGTGATACTGTAGGCCAATACAAAAAGAACTTTCAACCTGTTTATGTTCTACCGGCAGAGGGAGGAGAAAAGGAAAGCAACAGGGCTTATGGGAAATGTAGTCCAATTTGGAGAAACACTTACTCTAGCAATGCCACAGTTCAGCAGTTGTATTTACCCTGATGTTATGTGTTAGCAGTACTTTTATCAGGATATGTGGTTAATTTGGAAATAATATTTCTAAAATGCTCAGACCAACTTGAGCCCTGGGTGAAAAAACGCAGCCCTCTCATTTATTTGAACGGAGCCTGTCTGTTGGCCAGTCAAGTACATGCCAGCTCACCTTCCAGGTAGAAACTTAATGTAATGTGAATGCCATATTTCTACTGTTTACCTTGCATAAAATAGCTGTCGCTGTGATAACTTCCAAAAGTTGTAAAATCCTGAATATTACAAACCATTGTGCAGTGTTTTGTGATAAACTGCCTGATAATGAATTCATTGTCAATCCAACTGGACCTCCTGGATCCTATTTCCTTATCTCACCACCAGTCCCTTAAACAACACGTGTTGTTTCAATACAGTCTTAATCCCCACTAACTATACTTGGTTCTGGAGGGAGGAAAAACGCGTGTGTGTGTAGGTTGAAAGGTGTCACCTGAACCTCTGACCCAACAATACAGCTGGGTGTGGTCTGGTCTGTTTATCAAAACTGGACCTCCTGTTTCATTATCTCACCACCAATTAAGCAACACGCCCCCACCGCCCTCAAGATGTAACCATACAGTAACTGTTACTGTGGCAACATTGACAGCATTACATCATGGTACTATAGTGCCATGCTACATCATGGCTGAACACAGCTGTTAAATGTAGACGTAGACTTAAAACAACGTCCCTGGGGACAAATGCGTCACTCTTGCTTATTCTGCCCTTAAAAAACTGATCAGTTTGGACCAAAAAAAACAACCCCTCAGAAAGAAGAAAGCTACACAACACACAGTTGATTTTAAAAGTTGTTTTCCTTTCTACACAGATGTCCTTTAGTGCAAGTTAAAACCTACAAGTTACCTGCACACATTTGTGTTATGAATATAAAAATACGTAAGTTGTGTTAGAAATAGAGCCTGACCGATATATCGGCAGGGCTGATATTAGGCATTTTCCAATCTATCGGTATCAGCATTTATAATGGCCGATAAATGAATATTTAATATATAAAAATAAAAAAAACGGACGAAACACCCTTCAACCATGTTCTTCATGAGTGTTGGCGTTGCATAGTGTGTCCACCTGAGGGCGCTCTACAACGTTCCTGTTGGCAACACTCATGTTTAGAACGCCACAAACCCTACAACCAGCTGATCCAGCCAGAGTCGGGCAGAGTTGTTATTTATCAGAACTTATAGAACTTAACAGAATATTTTAAGTTATATTTATGAAGCTTACCAAGTCTATTAATACTGGTAACTTTGATTTTTTCTTTTTTGTTATTGTGTTTTTGTTCAAAGGACTTTAAGTTTCATATCTTAAGTTTGTATTTTTATACATTTTATTTATCAGAACTTTAATATATATTTTGATGTTCGTCTGTTCTGTTGTGACAATAAAACAAACAAGTTTATTTTTGAACTGCATTATCATATTATTTTAGTGAGGACTCAAAAATAATAATGTTAGGGAAATCTGTTTGTTTTCTTACGTGTTTCTGGATTTAAAAAATATATATATATATATATCGTCTGATATATCGGAATATCGGATTTTTAAATCACCAAATATTTGTATCGATATCGGCCTTAAAAACTCCTGTATCAGTCGGGGTCTAGTAACAAATATATATTTTATTTAAAGAGGCTTAAACTCGGTTGGCTTCACGCTCCACTGTGTCCCTGAGTAGGACAAAGGACACTGTGGATGCGAGTGAGTGAGAAGATAATGAAATATAAGATGACTAAGACTGACAATTAGTGAGTCAGCCAGTCAGTCAATCAGTCAGTGAAACAGTGTCTAGAGGGTAGCAGAAGGTACAGTAATATATGTGAGGAGGGCGGGTGGTGAGGGGGAGTGAAAGATCTCAGGAGAGTAGAGTGAGGAGAAAGGGAATCGTTTCAGGTTCCCATCATTTGCCATGCCACCTTTCTGTTTTCACTCCCCCCCCCGCCCCCCGTCGCAGAAGCTGATGGGGGTCTGAGGAGGGTAAGGTTACCTGGCTGTTGTCCCCTGCTGGCTCTCTTTCATTTCTGGTTACACTTCTCACTCACACTGCTAACCTGTCGCATAGATTTTGGAGAAACAGTTTTCACTGCTGCTCACAATTAACACATTTTTCTTTTCTTTAGTCAACTAAAGAGAGGCAAAAGTGGGTTTGTTAATTCAATTCAATTCAATTTTATTTATAGTATCAAATCATAACATAGGTTATCTCGAGACACTTTACAGATAGAGTAGGTCTAGACCACACTCTATAATTTACAAAGCCCCAACAATTCCAACAATTACAGTAATTCCCTCAAGAGCAAGCAGCGTGACAGTGGCGAGGAAAAACTCCCTCTTGGGAAGAAACCTCGGACAGACCCAGGCTCTTGGTAGGCGGTGTCTGACAGGCCGGTTGGGGGTGTGATGAACAGTGGCAATAATAGTCACATTAATAATGGAACAGTGACTGGACGTAGCGGGAAGCTGCAGGGTTCAGCAGGAAGCAGCATGACATTGCAGGGCACCGCTGAGCTCAGCAGGGAGTGCAGCAGGACCACGGCGACAGCTGGAACCATGGTCTTGGTGCCAACGTTCTCCAAGGAAATACGCTGGGGGAAAAAACATAAGGACTCCGGGGAGTAAACTCCCCAGAAGCTAGGATTAGTAACAAGCATTTCTGGGACGGGATACACACAAATAGTAATAGTAATAGTAATAGAAAGGGAAAGGAGAGAGCAGCTCAGTGTGTCAAAGGAAGGAAGGAAGTCCCCCGGCAGTCTAGAACTATAACAGCGTAACTATAACAGCGTAACTAAGAGAGACAGGTCATAAGGAGAGGTAGCTTTTTCGGGCTTAGAACTCTCCCCCTGCCGGACCGGGCTTGGCTGGTCTGCCTCCCTCTACTTTGTTATGTATTATTAATCTAACAATTATGAAGAGAAGCAGGTGGGCCAGTTAGGTGAACACTGCAACTCCTCACTCCCTAACTATAAGCTTTATCAAATAAAAGAGTTTTAAGTTCATTCTTGAAAGCGATTACAGTTTCTGCCCCCCAAACCCAGATCGGGAGCTGGTTCCATAGGAGAGGAGCCTGATAACTGAAGGCTCTTGCTCCCATTCTACTTTTAGAGACTCTAGGTACCACCAGTAACTCTGCATTCTGGGAGCGCAGTGCTCTAGTGGGACAATAGGGTATTAGGAGCTATTCAAGATATGATGGTGCTAGACCATTTAGAGCTTTGTAGGTCAAGAGAAGGATTTTTAAACTCAATCCTGGATTCAACAGGAAGCCAGTGCAGAGAAGCTAATACAGGAGAAATATGATCTCTTTTCTTAGTTCTTGTGAGAACACGCGCTGCAGCATTCTGGATCAGCTGGAGAGTCTTAAGGGACTTATTTGAGCAACCTCTCAGTAGGGAATTACAATAGTCCAGCCTGGACGTAACAAATGCATGGACTAGTTTTTTAGCGTCGTTTTGAGACAGGATATTCCTAATTTTGGCAATGTTACGAAGATGAATAAAGGCTGTTCTTGAGGTTTGTTTTAGATTGGCATTAAAGGATATATCCTGATCAAAAATAACTCCTACATTTCTGACAGTAGTGCTGGAGGCCAGGGCAATACCATCCAGAGCAGCTATGTCTTTAGATAATGAGGTTCTGAGGTGTTTAGGTCCCAGTACAATAACTTCAGTTTTGTTAGGGTTTAACATCAGAAAATTATAGGTCATCCAGGATTTTATATCTTTAATGCATGCTTGAAATTTAGCTAGCTGACTGGTTTCGTCTGGTTTGATTGACAAGTATAATTGGGTGTCATCCGCATAACAGTGAAAGTTAATTGAGTGTTTCTTAATAATATTGCCTAGAGGAAGCATATATAAGGAGAATAGAATTGGTCCAAGCACTAAGCCTTGAGGAACCCCATGGCTAACTTTAGCGTACTTGGAGGATTTATCATTAACATTAACAAATTGAGATTGATCAGAGAAATAGGACTTAAACCAGCTTAGAGCAATTCCTTTAATGCCAACCAAGTGTTCCAATCTCTGTAACAGGATTGAATGGTCAATAGTGTCAAATGCAGCACTAAGATCTAGTAAAACAAGAATGGAGACAAGTCCTTTGTCTGCAGCAGTTAAAAGGTCGTTAGTAATTTTCACCAGTGCTGTCTCTGTGCTATGATGCTTTCTAAATCCTGATTGAAAGTCATCAAATAAACTATTGCTATGTAGAAAATCACATAACTGATTAGCCACCACCTTCTCAAGGATCTTGGAGAGAAAGGGAAGGTTAGATATAGGTCTTTAGTTTGCTAAGACCTCAGGATCGAGGGTGGGTTTTTTCAGAAGAGGTTTTATCACAGCTACTTTAAATGACTGCGGTACATAACCTGTTAATAAGGACATATTGATCATATCTAGTAATGAAGTGTTTACCACGGGTAACGCTTCTTTGAGTAATCTCGTTGGGATGGGGTCTAAGAGACAGGTAGATGGCTTAGCTGAGGATATCTTTAACATTAATTGTTGAAGGTCTATAGGATAAAAGCAGTCTAAGTATATGTTGAGACTAGTCGTTATTTCTAGCGACTCTGCGTTTAAAGGTGAACCGTTAGAAGTTGAGGGCAAAAGGTGATGAATTTTATCTCTAATTGTTATAATTTTATCATTAAAGAAGCTCATGAAGTCATCACTACTCAGAGCTAGAGGAATAGATGGCTCAGTAGAGCTGTGGCTATCTGTCAGCCTGGCTACAGTGCTGAAAAGAAACCTTGGGTTGTTCTTGTTTTCCTCTATTAGTGATGAGTAATAGTCTGATCTGGCCTTTCTTAGGGCCTTCCTATAGGTTTTGAGACTTTCTTGCCAATCCAAACGGGATTCTTCCACTTTTGTGGAACGCCACTTACATTTGAGGTTTCGCGAGATTTGTTTTAATTTGCGAGTTTGGGAGTTATACCAAGGTGCTAATTTCCTTTGCTTCATCATCTTCTTTTTCAGGGGAGCAACAGAGGCTAAGGTCGTCCGTAGGCAAGTCGTAGCACCATCTACAAATGTATCAATTTGAGAGGGACTGAGGTTAACATAGAGGTCCTCTGTTATGTTAAGGCATGACATAGAGTCGAATGCTGTTAAATTTAGCTATAGCACTGTCAGATAGGCATCTGGTGTAGAAGCTTTTATCTAATTTAATATAGTCAGGTAGTAAGAATTCGAAAGTGATTAAAGAATGATCTGTTAATAGCGAATTCTGCGGAAATATTATTAAATCCTCAATTTCAATACCATATACCAGCACAAGGTTGAGGGTGTGGTTAAAACAGTGCGTCGCCTTGTGCACACTCTAATGCACTGATATTCATAATTCAATTGCATACCTTCTGGTGCTAATTATCAGATTTTGCTAATGCATCTTAATGTTAAATAATAATTAGAGTGTGGGCACTTGACCATGATTCATTAGCAGAACAAGCTAGATGAGTCAGGATTTTATTTTACATACAGTAAACATAATATCTGTTTGCTGGGGATGATGATAGGAACATAACAAAAACATCCAAATGTGTCAGGAACAGGCTGCAACAACAAAGCAGTGAAGGAAACAGCTCCAGGCTTTGCTTTAGGAACAGAGGCTACATCTATCTTTTATAAATACCAGTAATGCTGCTGGCCAAACTGGTTAGCCAAAGTGTTGCAGTAGGTCAGGCTGATGGCAGGGATTGACTGGGTTTGATGTAAAGTCTAACTTGAAGCGAGGAATACTGTGCAATCTGAAATGTTGAGTTGGAGCTCTAGAAGCCAGTTATGAGGTCTGAAGGCAAAATCAGCTGAGAGCTAAGTGCAGCACATACCGAGGTCTGTCTACTGTATTGGATTTCAAAGCAGTACTGACAGATGGTCTGGTAAGCCAGCAGGTAGTTTCAGCCAAGCAATCTGGTAATACATTTCCCAAAACATCAAAGTTTACAGTATAAAACAGTTTTTTTTTAGTAGAAAACGTTGGCTCTTGTTGGGGAATCAATGGCAATGACCCATTTCCAGCTCTCAAGCATCTATACATCAATCAATTTGTTATATAAATAAATATTAACATGTAGCATAAAAGTACACACTGAATTTGATCACATAACTGTGGGTAGACATGTTTTTATTTCTGTACCTAAAGGTTCAAGACTGCATTTAATTACGTAAACAATATAGCATATCTTTACATAAAGTCTTGCTTGTTTTTCAGGTGAAGGCCCATGGCCCCTGCTTCACGCGTCTCCATGCGCCCTGGCCGGTACTATGTCGAGAGGCTGAGTTTCTCAAGATTAAAGTCCCCACCAAAACGGTGAGATCTCATTGCCAGTTATAAACAGTCAATGGGTCCATGTAAAGCTGTTGTTTGTTGGTATATTCTTGTTATTTCTGTGGTCAGAAGAGACACAGACCGAGACAGGAGAGGATTGAGTGATGTCCTTACTGTGTCACAGTTAATCATCCTTATGCTGATATTTATACCAATAATGTATCAGGGATTTATTTCTACAAGGCCATTCAATGTTAGAAGAGTTTTATTTCTTCAGAACTGTAAGGCACTTCAGCCACTAGTGTCCAACGAGTGTAATTGGTTGACTATTTCTGTGTTTGTTTGTTTTCTCCAGAGTTACGAACTTAAAGAGGAAAGTGGTTTCGGGTCCACTATGAGCACAGTGTGGAGGAAAATGAACCAGCCTTTCCAGCCCAAAGTACCACGTCAGGACCAAGAACGCACCAAATTTCTCACGCACTGCTTCTCCAGGGAAAAACTCCACCTGTGAGAGACGCACACACACACACACACACACACACACACACACAGATATGCATAATTAAGCCTAATTTAAAGTGAGACTATATAAGAAAAACTGACACATTAATCATCTTAAAACCTGAAAGGTTGAATTTATAACCAATAAAACACTGATTCTCTATTCAGTACCCTTAACAGTGTTGTAGCTACAGTATTACTTGGTCTGGTATCAGTAGCTTAGGTGTCGAATGTTTGCCAGTTGTTATAGCAAACTTAAGATGGATGCAAGTTTTTGGGAGATTGCATTCTTGGTCAACATGCTTACCAAGTAAGAACACAATTCTATGTCCCTGGTTGATTGCTGCTCCTGTAGTCAGAGCCAGCATTTTAAAATACACTGTGCAGTTCTTAAACCTTGGCATAAGTGGCCATGCCAACCTTGTATCCTATAACATACTGAGTGATAGTAGACACCAGTATTATTTGAGAAAATAAGATCCAGTAACAACTCTTTAACTGAATGATAAGATTATTCATGATATGTGACTATGTCTGGTTGTTTTATGGAGAAGGTGATTTAAAAAACGTAGTTTTGAATAATTTAAACAAAGTGTTAGCCTAAAGTTTTAGAATACCACTTATGATTTAAGAATGTCTTTGTGGATTTGTATGTTCTTACTGATCAATAGGTTGAGTTGATTAAATAAAGCCATGTATGTTTGCATGCAATACACTATATAAATACAAGGATGCAAAGATGTACACATGGAAGTTGCACACGTACAGTTTTTAATTAATTGGCTGTCTTTCCTTCAGGTACAACATCACATCTAAAGACACATTCTTCGACAACGCCACAAGGGCCCGAATAGTAAGTGCTCATCCCGATGTCTTCTTAATGTTTGTCCAGGGTTAGCTTATATCTCCAGTCTGATATTCTTGCATCTGTTTTAGGTATACGAGATCCTGAGGCGGACGGTGTGTGTACGAACCTGTCAAACCATAGGTGAGGATACCAAGCCGTTCACGGGCCGGACGGTGTGTGTTTGTGTTTGTGTGTGTGTGTCTGGGGGAAGTTTACCGAACATATGCAGCCTTTCATTTCCAGTCCTGCACATTCTTCACAATGACATGTACACTTTGACTTGGTCAATGGTTAGATGAATGGCATGAGGTAGACCGCGTTCTAATCTAATATGCTTGCTGCAGGCATAAGCATCTGACAAATGTCAATGATTTTTCCGTTATGTTCTGCCTAGTAAAAAATGGTGCGCACAACAATTGATGACTCTATCCACATCTGTTGGCAAGCAGCAAGAATTGCAGCAGCACAATCTGAAATCCTCCACCTACCCCCTCCCATACCCTTGAAGTATGATGGCCTGTGATTGAGTAAAAAAAAAAAAAAACAGAGTAAATTTTGGAGATAACTTGCAAAAAAGAGCAGAGGTCTACCGAAGACATCATGAATCACAATCCTGGAAATAAAAACCTGGTTTGGCTTCATAAAAATGCTTTATGAGCCTCGTAGTGGATTTGTTGTGATGCTGCTGATCACTGGTTCATACTTGAGCACCATCATCCATCAGTTCAAAAGCTTTTCAAAATATCATTATGAGGTTGAAGTATCGAATAGTATTGACACTTGATTGGATTGGGAGGTTTCGCTCCAAAACCATCTTTAGCCTGGTAAATTAAAATGGGAGCACTAGGTTGGCTATTACTGTAGCTGAGTCACGAGAATGAAAAACATCAGGATCAACAGATATATTGTGGATCGAGTTAGCTAAGGTGTGTTGCGTTAGGTAAGGTAGGTAGGTAGGTGAAACGCTTGTGTAACATGTTTGGCTGGGACACTGCAGGGTGAAGCCAGCTGTCAGTTGCAGTTCAAGGTTGTGCTGAAACTCTGGAATATGACTAAACATTGATAAACAGGTATACTGGGAGATGATATTGATATCCCTGCTTGGAGTTCAATGCGGAGGTGAAGTGAAGTGCAGCTGGTGACCCAAACAAGGAGTGAGATGATTGGATAATTAGATAAGACCAACATTATTTTTCAACCCCGACTTGTTTGGTTTGTAGCAACGCTTTGTTACCACCAGGCTCTTCTCAGAAAATGGCTTCGCTCATTAACACTTCAACTGCAGACGTCCACTGGGACGATTGGCAATTAGCCTCAGCAGCGGTGGCAGTTGTTTATGGCTTTTGTCAGTCTCCTCTGGGATTTTCTTAATGAACGGCAAGACATTCAACACTCTCTGGATTCATGTTGGGTCTTGCCTTAGTGTTTATACATCTGTAGATTTCTTTTACGACATGCAGATAACAGCTGCCTGTGCATGTATGAGACCCGTCAGTCCCATATAGAAATGAGCTCACACCCGTTTCATTTCCAGTGTCAACCATATGTGTGGTTGGCTTTCCCAACACAGCAGAAGGTCTCAGCCAAAGAGTACTGATGGAGCTGCAGGGGAAGAAGGGGAGAGAAATGAGAGCTGAGCATCTCTTTAACCTCTATTTTCTCTTTTCTCTTCATTATTGGTGTATACATTTTGTCTCAAACACACACACTCACACACACACATAGAGCCCACTCCCCGTATCTCTTTTGCCCTCTTCCATCTCCTCTACAAGTGGGTCATGCTTCCTGTGTCAGGCAGAGATTGAAGCAGGTGCCTCTGGGAGTTGTGGTTGTATCATGCTGGTTGAGCGAACATTCGTGTGTGTGTGGGTGGGTGGGTGTGTGTGTGTTGGTCGTGAGTTTCATTAATAGCACAGCTAATCACTGCATAGTTCCCAGTCCCCTTTAAGGCACCGATAATTAATTGATTAATTACTTTGATGAAAGAGCCAGTAGCGTGTGCCAGGTCATCTGACTTGTCAGTGTTGGTCCTGACATTCACAGGTCATGTCATCACCTCCCACATGAAAAAGCGGTACCTTCATGAGTCTGCCTGACTCTGACAAGGAAAGTTAAAACGCTGCAGGGTGGCTAAAATGTAGCCTCCATTGTCAGTGTGAATACTGGAAAAAAATGGTATTGGTATATTATTGGGGAAATTTGGAGCATAATCATTGTCAATGACATCGGATCTGAGTTGAGTTCAAAACAATGCCACTGAAAAACACTCAATCTGAACTAGTAAAGAGATGAACTTCATCTTCAGAAATCACTAAAATATCAACACAATGGAGCAGCATGCAGTACTAATGTAAGATAAATAACAGAAGGTGCTCTTTTACAATGGCTACCACTTCATTTCACACTAAATCTTTGAGCACATTTGGTATAAACTTACTCTTTACTGCCAGTAAATCAACTATTACTTCACCTGCTGCTTGGATTTCTGGTTTAAAACTCAATCTTCAGCCCAAACTACTTCTGAAGTTTTATGACAAATAAAGGTTGTTTTCTATCATGACTTCTCTCTAGTGGAAGGCAGAAAGAGAGAAGCATCTTAGAGTGATGTTTAAATCACCCTTGGAGTTCTCTTATGACTCTTCTCTCTCTCTCTCTCTCTCTCTCTCTCTCTCTCTCTCTCTCTGTCACTCTCTCTCTCTCTCTTTTCCAGGCATCAGCACATTGATAGCTAAAGGAGTATATGACGCATCCTTCCCTCTTCACGATGTAAGTATAAGGTTTGGAAATCCCAAAGGATAGCCATTGGTTTAAAATTATTTTGTGTGGTATTCAATTTGCAGAGAATGGAAACTTGAAATAGGAATCACAGTCCAAGCTTTGTTGCATCTCTTCTTATTTTTATCAAACTACCAGCACGTTAGAAGCACAATCATGGAAGGGGTTCTCAAAATAATTTGTGCTATTTTGAGCCCTGTAAGTGGTGTAGAAATAGAGATTTCTTTTTACTTCACCCTCTGCCCCAACGACTAGCGTTATTAGCTAATTAGCGGTTTGTGCTAAAACTGGTCACATTCGATTAGCATGAAAACAAATCCCAGAGAACGGTCTACTCGGTACATGTGTTATTAACCCCTAGGTTCATTTCGTGCCGGATTTGTCCTTTAAAAAACTTTTCAGAACATTTCCTGTGACTCTGGTGGCTTAAAGAGCGTGAATCACACACCAGCAAACATGGTTGCTCCTCTGTGTCTGGAAGCATTAGAAAGTCCTGCTTTTTTCAATTGTTGTTTAAACCAACAGGTCCTCCAACTTATTCGACCACATAGGTTTTTTGTTCGTACCCTCTAATACGACCCGACATGAGCTTTTTTTTTAAATTAGCGCCCCCACCTGTGGCAGCAGATCAACACGTCCTCATACCTAAACATAGCGGTCGTTACCGGGTTAACACTGTGAAGCGGTTGCAGTTTGGTTAGGTTTAGGCAACAAAGCTACTTGGTTAAGTTTAGGAAAAGAACACGGTTTGGGTTAAAATATTGAAAGTATGTTTGTTACGTAACTTAACTTAATTACATAAGTACGTGATGTAGTTACTGACGTGTTGTGGAACGTGAGTTCACTACCTTACAAGTTGACTTGAAGTCAACGTTGACTTTTTGTTTTATATGGGACACAAACAGCTGTCTCCTGAGTGAAAGTCCTGTGTTAGTTTAACCCATCCACCACCACCACGACCTTCTACCTGTGCATACTTGGTTGCTCTTTATGATACGTCACCTGACTTCCTCCTTTACTCCCATCATAATTTTCATGGCCACTAGAGGCCAATTAAGGGTAAATATGCATCGTAATACAGTGGACCGCTTGTACAAATGACCTATGGGCTTGTTTTTTGGGGGAGGACAGTCTTGTTTAATTGTATTTGGACGGTTTATGTTTAATCACATTGAGTGTGTTTTTGTTAAATGCTTGAATGAGTAAGCACAGTGTGCTTTCCATTATAGATTTCTGTGTGCTTGTATGGCTGTGTGCACAGTTGTTCACCCTCTTGTCTCACTTCTCAGGGTGATTATAAGGTCATCGGACACCTCGAGGAGAAGAGTGAAAGACAGGTAGACCGACTCCGCTCTCATTTCTCTCTCTTCATCTACTCTCCATCCTTCCCTCTGCTTCTCTTCCTCCTCCTCTTTATTCAGTCTGTCTAATAAAAAAACCTACAAAAAGACTACCACTGCTCTAGTTCTTCACAAAGTCACCTCGCTAATGTGAATAAGTGCTGGGGTCATTACGTATGCTGTAAGACACAATGTATGTCATCTGAAACTCCTAAACTGCTGAAAAGCAAGGGAACCTCCACTTATTTTAAAATGTAGTTTAATCTGTGTAATCTTCATCTCCTATCTTTTCTCCTTCTTCTTTGAGAGTGTTCCTCTGTACCATCTGTGTAACACTGCACAGATTGGACTGGACTTTAAGTTCAATAAATAATTCTCAGTGTCAGAGCTGAGAAATAAAAATCGACTTGAATTTCAAAGGACTGAGCAAAAAAAAGCAAACATGTAAAGTCAAAGTAGCTTCTTCCTTTTCCCTTAATCTTGATAGTGGCTGTTAAACCGGATCATTTATTGTGATATTCAGTCCCTCCAGAAAAACGTGATTATGCGATTGCATAATTTAATGTTATGAAGTGACTTAATTATGCGACGTGAACGTCATCGAAAAGCAGGGTGTTGGGGAAATCACTTTTATTCTCTCTTTTTCATCAAACCGCAGTTTTTGCAAGTTCCCGCAATTTCCTCACATAAAATTGCATAAATATCCAGCATATTCCATTGCATTTTTTAAGAAAACGTGCCGCATAATCAAGGATTTTTGCCCGCAATAATCACAAAAAAACTCTGCATTTTTCTGGAAGGACTGGATATTCTCTCAGCACCAAGAGCTTCATAATATCATCTTTTTCTTTATTTACCGTTTTTCTTGGCTTTGGCATAATGTTGCTCAAACTGCAGTTCTTTGACTTAATCCACTAAGGTTTACCTCCACCAATCCGATTATTTCTGCCTCCAGATCAGCTCTGCCTCTGAGGACTGTTTGTTCATTTTCAACTTGCTACAACTAGTAAACATACAACATGGCAACATACACCCACACTGACTCTTTCCTGTCTGTTGTTAGGTTCTGCATGACGAGTGGGCCAAATACTCAGCCTTTTACAAGTACCAGCCCATCGATCTGGTCAGGTAATGTGACAATGTGGAAATCACATCAGTACCTCATCTCGTTTCATGCCTTCATATTTCTGTTTCATCTAATGTGCAACCTAAGATAACTGCCATAGACGTCTCACATCTGATTAGCGAAAGAAACACTATAACTATACAGACGTTGCAGTGCATTATGGTTATTGTAGTTCACCAACAGGCTTTTGTTGTTTTGCAGGATTTGACCTTTGAAATATACCGATTGTTTAAAATCCCTGATTATAATCACAAACTCAGTGCACCACAGCGCAACTATAAACACCCTCCATTTTTTTCAAGTAAATGTTATTACAATATTCACATGCCCATATGTACTTTGAGAGAGTAGTTAGTCACAGTAATTATACCTCTTCTCCATACTGACTGTATCCACAGTCCCTGTTGTGCAAAAATTAATTCTGAAGTTCATCTCTAATATGAGGACTCAGCAGTCCGAGTTAGCTATATTAAGGGCTTATCTTACAAAGTTGTAGTCTTTATAAAATGGTAATCTCTTTTTTAGGGATTCCATGGTTCCCTCCCGACCAATAACTTTCAATATGCATGTAGGTATGTGAGCATCGTGTCAAAGTGTCCATGAACAAGACACTGAACCCCAAATTTCTCCCCGGATGCTGTATGTACAGTATAGCTGTCCACTGACCCTAATACTTAGGATGGGTTAAATGCAGTAATTAAATTTTACTACATTATACTGTGTGTATGTGACAAATTATGAATAAAAGTTTCGTTTTCGTTTCGTATTAAAATGGAAACAATCTGAACTGGTCCTATAAATCAAAAATGAGAAAGACCACTTTATTTGCTCAATCAGAGAATAGTACATCTAGGGGATCAGGGTTACATCCCAAAAATGAATGTGAACTTCTCATTAACCTAAAAGTTAAAAACTCAGAATATAGCAGCATTTAAACCATCATGTTTCCCTGTCAATCATATCTGATCAAACCACACCCACACAGTACTGAAGAAGCAGACTAGCTGAGCTTTCACAACGTTCACATTGATTATTGCACATTTTATAATGGATATTTAATCTTATGGAGAAACCACATTTTCAGGGGCTTTAAGGTTAAAAGTTAAGTCATGTTTGTGGTTTAGGTCTGTCAGTCCTAGCATAGCAGGCAGAGATTGACGTCAAATTTAAAAGAAAGTGGTTTGTGAAAAGCTCAGCGTAAACAATGAAAGCCCTAAATAAAACATTAACATGCTGCTTACTTTATTTTAGGATCAATCACAGCATGAGGACACTCACACTTAAGCTGCTTACGTCTACACAGACTGTTCTCTCATGACCTGCACTGTCACTTACACCTCCTAATCCCTGACCTCTGACCCCACAGGAAGTACTTTGGGGAGAAGATCGGTCTGTACTTCGCATGGCTCGGTGTTTACACTCAGCTGCTGATACCAGCCTCTATAGTGGGAATCATTGTGTTCGGCTATGGCGTGGCAACAGTGGATACAAATATACCCAGGTACTACAAAGTGCACTGCAGCTACATCTGTGGAAGAAAACTATTGTTAAAACCTACTTTTCAGTTAAATTTGGGTGCAAAGAAAGTCAAGACTTTCAAGACAAATTTTTCATGATAAGAAGAATTAAATGCGTGGCTGACACAGTACGAACACTGGTCTGTGAAACAGACAGGAGAAATGTGACATTTCCCCTGATTTTAACTCTGAAGATGTTGATATGATAAAGATAAAATACTAACATTAGAAGGACACAGAAAAATTTGTATTTCTTCCTACCACAATTTAAATGTACAGTATGCACACATGGCCTTACACACACCAGACAGGGACTGCCCAGATACCTGCTGTATCTGGCTTTACACAGGGCTGTGTGGGAGGAACACAGAAGGTACGACTGGCTGTGTGTGTGTGTGTGTGTGTGTGTGAGAGTGAGAGTGAGTGAAAGAGTGTGTCATGAAGCAAAAGGTTGATAATTCAGCCTACACTGACTATGAATAGGGTCAAAGCAGAGAGGCTTGTATTGTGGTTAAATGTGTTAAACGTTCCATTCATTTCTCATGGATCTACTGGGACTGAATCCATACTCGGTGATGCAGAACTTCAGTTCATTTTATACTCTTTTTTTTTTTAAAGTGCAAGTGGCTTACATTTAATGTATCCTCTTCAATTGGGAAATATCATTGGATAAGTGTTACTAGATCTTGGTGCTCTGTGACTTAAGTCTTCTCCCCTCAGTCTGGAGATGTGTGACGAGCGTCTCAATTTCACCATGTGTCCTCTGTGTGACGGAGCCTGTGACTTCTGGAAGCTCAGCACTGCCTGCGGCACTGCCAGAGCTTCACACCTCTTCGACAACCCCGCCACAGTCTTCTTCGCCATCTTCATGTCTCTATGGGGTAAGGTCACGTGTGTGTGTGTGTGTGTGTGTGTGTGTGTGTGTGTGTGTGTGTGTGTGTGTGTGTGTGTGTGTGTGTGTGTGTGTGCGTGCGTGCGTGTGTGTGCGTGTGTGTTTTAACAGGTGTGCCGAATGTGAAGTTGCTCATTGATCTTGTCGTAACTTACGACCTCTTTTACCTCAAGTGTACGTCCTGTTTAAAGCAACAGGCAAAAACAACACACAATAAAGTTGAAGAAATGCAGAAATTACATAAAATAAGGAATCTGAACAATCAGTATATACAGTATGCCCACTTTCTAGATATATAGATGCGGTTGGAAGCTCAGAAAAAAAGCCACTCAGGTAGACGTTTTGTTAAAAAACTATGAGCCTCGTAGATCACAGAAAGCCTGTGATTCTAGTAACTTTATCCTATGAATTTGTAAGAGTTTGTCAGTGGATCTGAAGACAATGCCAATTCTAAAGACTTTCATCAAAATGATTTGACTGTTTTGTGTTTGTGTAGCGGTGCTGTTCCTGGAGCAATGGAAGCGCCGTCAGAACAGTTTGAGCCTCAGTTGGGATCTGACAGGCATCGAGGACGACGAGGTATATACAGTACACGCACACACGCACACACGCGCACACACACACACACACACACACACACACACACACACACACACACACACACACACACACATCATACTATACCATATAAGTGCCAAGGTTTTACAAAAGTCTATTCTAATAATAGCCTATGTATTATTCCTACCGTATAATATCAGTGCATGGAAACTAAAGTATGTGTAAGGTAACTGGTAATGTTTAAGGCAGCTAAAACACTGATTAAGGTAGGGAATGATGGTCATCATGGGTTTGAACGGAAAGCCAGACATGCTTTTCAACCATTTCCCCTTGCATTTGTGTCTAATAACCGCTTTTCTCGACTCAAGTTCCACTCTCCACACCGCTGTCTTCGGACAAAAAGTCACGTCATGAGATCGATAATGTTGTCAGACACTTTTAGTAAAAATCTGAGCCTGTCAGGAGCAAAAAAAAAACACTTTTAGTGAACAAAAAGCAAGGCTGCTCAATTAGGTTACATTGCAGCTTGGTTCGCGCCGGCTCGTCACTGCGGTCTCGCTCAATACTGGACCAATTTCAAAGATTTTTGGTCACATCAGTCTATTACAGTGGTTCCCAACCTTTTTTCCTTGGCGCCCCCCCTACTCATGTCTAAGAAAAGCTGAGCCCCCCCCCCGCCCGAAACCAAAGTTGAGGTAACTCTCGAGATAGAGCCTTACTTTCTTTTTTGATACAGAGCAGTTATCAGCACTGTTACGTTTCTCCTCCATGTTTCATTCATAAAATAGTGATGCCTTGGCGGCAGGAAAAATGAAGATACAACAAAATATATAGTTTTCATACAGACTTTTGTATACATTAGATATTCTAGTGTATTATCATTTGTTTAACATGTGCAAAACAATTTTTTTTACCTCAACCTCAAACCAGACTCGCGCCCCCCCTGTGATCTTTGCCGCCCCCCCTGGGGGTGCCCGGACCCCAGGTTGGGAACCACTGGTCTATTAGACACAAATGCATGGGGAAATGGGGTCCAAGTTGAAAAACGGTAGTTACCCTTTAAACAAGTAATCTGCTGCAGAATCGTCCAATATGAATGTAATCCCTTGAGAGATTGGACTGTAACAAAACCACATCACAGTCACGATGGAAACACACGGATGTACACACAGGCATTACGCACACACAAATACATAAACCCTATACACTACTGACTCGTTCTCCCGTTTTCCCCTCAGGAACATCCCAGGCCAAAATACGAAACCATCCTCCTTCAGAAGAGACAGAGGGATCAAAAAAATAAGAAGAAGAAGAAGAAGAAAAAGAATGAGGTAGGAAAGATTAGAATCCTCTGTCATTCAGGTGCTTGGGACCAAATTTCCCATAAAGCTGAGTGTTTGCGTACTAATGATGAACAACATATGAATTACATTCTTGTAGCTGGATCTGACTGTAAAAAAATATCAATGGAAAGGTATTATACAGTAATTTATTTCATAAACTGTACAGCAATTATAACATTAATTTGAGTAAGAGAAGGTTTTAAAATACACTATATATTGCCATCATTGTTTACAGTAAGTATGCTGTATTGCATTCTGTGGGGAAACGGTGTAAACAGTTGATCATGAGACATTTCCACCTGGCTTAGTTTGGAATCAGATGGTTGTTGACGATCCAGATGGATCCTGATAGTTTGGTTTCCAAAACTTGTGGCAGACAGTGTGAGACTCTAATGATTGGGAATGGTCTAGATTCTCTCTGTAAATTGGGTCAATCACATTGAGTCCTGTTGGCCCACATACACTTTGCTTGGGCAGCAGATGGCTACCTGCCACAGCCCGAGTGAGGCAGGAACCAATTCACAGGGTACACGACCACCTCCACACGGTCCCAAAACCTGATCTGGGGATAACAGTAGGGAACCTGAAGGATCCCACTGGTGTGTGTGTTTTTGAGTTCTAGGGAAAGTGTTGACACACGCCACCTGCTGGCTGTGTTTAAAAAAGAAAAAAAGAAAAGAAAAAAGGCACCACAGTTTCACCATAAGGAATACAAATGGTTGATTAATATCCAATGAAAATTTAGTTGTGATTTGCTTTGCGTTAGGTGTTTTTTTTGCCTCTATTTTATCTATCACAATCGTGGAATGTATAACTCGTTGGGTGTCATCACACATTTTGCAATACTAACATAACAAGACAGGTCATAAAAATAAACTGATTTGTTTTAAATAAGAATCACAGTGGACTGTGGCTGTGGTCTACAAGAAACTATTAGTTTGAATAGGCTGCAGCAATAAATACATCAGGTAGTTTATAGTTTAAAGCTGCTAATGACTTAATTGCTGACATTAGAGCCACATAGTGTAATACTTTGATTATGAATACAATAATTTAATAGTACACAAGCTAAAGACCGTAAAGAGTCTGTACCCTAGACAGAAAATGGCATAATTGTACATATGTTGTTGCATGTTTAAGCATGAAATGGTGTGTGTGTGTGTGTGTGTGTGTGTGTGTGTGTGTGTGTGTGTGTGTGTGTGTGTGTGTGTGTGTGTGTGTGTGTGTGTGTGTGTGTGTGTGTAGTGTGTGTGTGTGTGTGTGTGTACCGTCGGGACCCGTCGGGCTCGGGTCGGGTATCCCAGCCTTAGTGTGTAACCTGTGTATGTGTCTGTGTGTGTAACCTGTCTTTCTGTCTTGCAGCCAGAGAAGCAGGAGGATGGGACAGTGACAGGAAAGGACAGATGGAGACAAAAACTACTGTCTGCCATGGCTGCAGGACCACCGGTAACCCCTCCTCTCCTCTCCTCTCCTCACACCTTCCTCTTCACCTTCCTTTTCCTCCTTTGCTTCCTTTCCCTCCTCTCCTTATTTTTTCTCTCCTCTCCTCCTCAACTCCCCTTCCCTTTTTTCCTCTCCTGCCGGCTGCTGTCTATCTGTTCTTCTCTTCCTGTCCCATCCTCTGGCTTCTACAGTCAACTCCTCAGGTATATGTTTGTGCAACTTTTTGTTGCATTATTTTTTACGTTATGACGGTCACAGCAACAAACTGAGCCTTATTAATAATTTCAAGTCTCTTTGTGGGACTAAAAGCATGACACAACTGTTTGCTGTTGGCTAGTTAAAGGTCCCATGACATGGTGCTCTTTGGATGCTTTTATATAGGCCTTAGTGGTCCCCTAATACTGTATCTGAAGTCTCTTTTATATAGACCTTAGTGGTCCCTTAATAATGTATCTGAAGTCTCTTTTATATAGACCTTAGTGGTCCCCTAATACTGTATCTGAAGTCTCTTTTATATAGACCTTAGTGGTCCCCTAATACTGTATCTGAAGTCTCTTTTATATAGACCTTAGTGGTCCCCTAATACTGTATCTGAAGTCTCTTTTATATAGACCTTAGTGGTCCCCTAATACTGTATCTGAAGTCTCTTTTATATAGACCTTAGTGGTCCCCTAATACTGTATCTGAAGTCTCTTTTATATAGGCCTTAGTGGTAAGGGTAAGGTGGAGGGGGGGGGGGGGGTGTGGCCTTGACCAACTGCCACTTTGCTCGTTTGAAAACCATGATGTCTCTCTCTCATGGGTGGGCCAAATTCTCTGGGCGGGCAAAGCAGAGAAAGGGGAGGTAACCTTTCCCCTTGTGACCTCATAAGGAGAAGATTCCAGATCGGCCCATCTGAGCTTTCATTTTCTCAAAGGCAGAGCAGGATACCCAGGGCTCGGTTTACACCTATCGCCATTTCTAGCCACTGGGGGACCATAGGCAGGCTGGGGGAACGCATATTAATGTTAAAAAACCTCATAAAGTGAAATTTTCATGCCATGGGACCTTTAAAGTTGACTGAAAGATTGCCTTGGACATCACTACTGACAGCTTATGTGAGCTTCTTTTTTTCCACTAATGAGGTAGAAATGAAATCCATTTCATTTAAAGCAGTCTGCTGAATATCTATATTAGGAAGTATTTTGCTTTTTAAATTCAATAATTCCAGTGACTGATCACTGTTTGGTAAGTAGGTACCAGAGGTGGGAATAAGTCATGTGCAAGTCACAAGCAAGTCTCAAGTCACTGTGGTGAGAATCAAGCAAGTCAAGTTGAGTCCCTGCTATAAGTCAAGCAAGTCACAAGTCAAGTCATACAAAAAATTACCATTGATGTTAGCTAAAAGACACATTCACGTACCTTTGTTTGAGTTGCTTGAAATGATGGATGAGGTTGGATGTTGTGGTTTTGGAGTTGCAATCCTTGCACACTGCTTTTCTTTTTTTTCAACGAGCATTGAATACAAACTCCATAAATCCGAATTTCACTATTTTGGGGCATAATCCCTTCCATGATACATAATGGTACATAATGGACCATATTGTAACCCCACCAGTTTTTGTGACGGTATTTTCGTTTGATGGACATCTTATTTTTGGAATTAAATTTCTCAATTATTTAGATTTGTATATTTGCTAGCTGTGAGGGAACAGAATGTACCTACCTTCAGCAGAAGAGTAGAGAGACATGCCTGTTATTTTATACAAATGCAGTCGGTATTAATGAAAATAGAGACAGTGTTGTTGTCTAGAAACTCCTACAGGTGGATTGATCTTGTTCCAAAGCTAAGGGAAAAGGTCAAAAAGCGAGTCAGAAAAGCCAGAACTTTCACCAATGTAAAGTCAATGAACAATTTAGTTACTGAGCTTTTTTAAGGCCCTGCCAGTAGTTAATGACATGTTTTAGAAGGACTCGGTGGACAGACCTGAAGCAGCTTATGTTAATAAAGGAATTATCAGTCTCTGGATTGTGTGTGTGTGTGTGTGTGTGTGTGTGTGTGTGTGTGTGTGTGTGTGTGTGTGTGTGTGTGTGTGTGTGTGTGTGTGTGTGTGTGTGTGTGTGTATGTGTGTGTGTAACTGAAAATAGGACTTGGAAAAGTCTATGGCTTCCACTTTTTGAACATGTCTAGTGTTATGTTGAATTATTTTTTGTTATTCATTTTTTCTTTTTGTTATTCTTATAATTTTATTTATTTTTAATAAATACTCTACCTACTCATACATTAGTGATGTTTATTAAACACGACAGCGCCCAGCTGTTTTAGGAAAGTACTGAGCTTTTAAAAAAAAAGAAAAAAATCAAACTATATATTTGTGACCTGCTTTTAAAGATTTACTGCTGTAATCTAATGTTCATTTTCTTTTACTGAAATTACTGATGGAAATTATACGGCAGGCATTTTGACTCATCAAACACAGGTGTAACTAATAGCCTTAATAATAGCTTAATGTGCTTGTTGGCTCACTGATATGCCTTTCTGGAACAGCTAAATGAAACGGAGTTGTCATTAGTTCATGTAATCGGTTACACCTGTGCTTTCCCTGCAATGACAAGTCAATATGTCTGCTGTGAAAAATGTCTACGTAACTGCTATTTTGAATGGTATAACCACATTTCTGCACCTGCAACCTATTGTCTGTGGAACTAAATTAAAAAAGACAAAGAGCGCAAGACATGAAAAGAGACAAAGGGAAAAAGACAATGAGCGAGACATTCAAATAAAGAAAAAGAGACTTTGAGAAGTAGAGGGATGGAGAAAAATGGGGATGGCGGCTGAGTGGGAGTGAGGCATGCTGGGCAGGAAGCCAGGGGTAAGATTAGGGAACGTCACTATGGCGACACAGAACTCTCTCTCTCTATCTCTCTCTCTCTCTCTCTCTCTCTCTCTCTCTCTCTCTCTCTCTCTCACTCATTTTCTTACGCACACACAAACAATTGAACCATCTGATTTGTTACCTGGGAAAGTGAATGTGCTGTATGATCAGATCTAGAGTTTAGATTTTTAAAAGTATGACAGAAGGGGTTATTTGTGTTTATTCATGGACATTAATCGAATATACATGCCTTCATTTATTCATGACTACTCTGTGTACTGACCACTCTGTGTACAAACTATATAACATTAATCTGGAAATGTGAAAATGCCTGGACATAATACGATGGACAAACAGTTCTTTTTTCTTTTGTACCCTCTGGTTCAGCTATTAACTGAAGCCATGTCTGTCCAGACAGTTCCCTGTCAAAACCATTTCTTAAATTAGGAGCTGTCAGTGTTAATAATGTGAGACATGTCCAAAGGGATAATATTTTATATTCAGGATTATTTTAATATTTTAGCACTAAAATGCCGCCACAAGCATTACTTGCATCTTGCTTATTACCATTCTTTGCCAGTTATTACAGAGGAAAAAGTGAGAGAGAGAGATAGATAGAAAGAGGAGGATGAACAGAGGGAGCAAGCGAGAAATAAAGATAGTCTCTGTCACAACATGAAGGCTTTTCTGGGCTTTCCTCAATGGAGGTAACAAGCCAAATATAAAACACCTGACCCATTTTTTTTAAGGATTATTTATTTGGGCATTTTAGGACTTAATTTGTATAGGACAGCTTAAACTTGAAAGGGGAGAGAGGACATGCAGCAAAGGGCCGCAGGTTGGAGTTGAACCCGTGGCCGCTGCGTTGAGAAGTAAACTTCTATTTATGAGCGCCCTCTCTACCAAGTGAGCTAACCAGGCACCCCACCTGACCCATTTACTACTACCATTGTCTCTGATGGCTGTCCCCACCAACCATCACACATACGTCTACTCTGAAGGTCTTTTTGTCCTCCAATAAGTCAAACCCTCAGGTTAAATAACCTGTATGTATCCTGCTTGAAATTAAGGCTTGGGCCCAAAAAGGCAATATATTTGAGCTTAACATATAGAAGAAACTGACGACTTCTTGTTATTAACATTTATGAAACAGTCCTTCTCAGAGGCCGATTTATTTTATTTTCTCAGTCTGACTGGGAGGTATAATTATGGACGTTCAGCATATAGGAGAATACAAAGAGATGTCACAGTGATGAATAATTAAAAAAAGTGTTTTTGACGAAAAGCACATTTTCATGTAGCCTAACAAGACAGTTCTGATGAGGTGAATTCTAGTTTAAACTCTTTTAGGAGTATGTTTTTGATGTTTAGTACAATCATGTTTAGGTATGTTCAATGAACACAAATAAATTGGCTTATGAAGGTTGTATGTTGGTTGTATGTGTTTGTAGTTTTTTTTCCCAACTGAATATAAGGAATCAGACAAGTTTGCAAAGTTGTAAAACATATAAATGATGATACACATTTAATTAGTATTTTATGAGACATAAAGCTGAAGTCATCATGTTGTTCCGAAGGTTCCATTGTCCATTATGACACCATAATAGTTCGGGAATCCTACATCACAAAAGTCTACAGGAGAGACCATTTCAGGTCTGATTGTCATTCCAATGTCTTCACACGTTGATTACAGACACAGAGAGACATCCCGTTTTTAACTGTTTTATTCAACAAGTATTTCAAAGATGTTTGGAAAAAGCAACTTGCGGAGGCCAAGTCACCACACGGTAAGCTGATTTAAATGTGTTTATCTATTTGTTATCTAGTACAAACTGATTTGAGGCTTTTCTTTTCTTTTCCAATTTAAATATTAGATTTTTTAATTAATTTATGTACTCACATGTAATGTAGAGCCCATTGAACTTTTATTCTAAAACAGATTAACTCAAGTAAGCCAATAGATAGTTGCCATTTCTACATGACTGTATGTATTAATGTAGTTATTTACAGTCTGCTAAAAATTTATGTACAATTGTTTGACGGTGCTTGACGGGCAGGAATGTGAACAGGATTTTAATTAAATTAAAGAAGATGCCATTTCATTTAAATCAGTAGGAGTGACATGTCTATAAATTACTATTTTTACCAAGTTTAATAATTCTACACCAGTGATTTGATTATTCTTTGATCAAACTACAGTAAATGGCACTTATTTGATTAAAGTTTTATTTAGTTGTTTTTGTCTTGTGTTTAGTTGACAGATGGTCTAAACATGTATCCAAATATTCTCTTTTAGTATGATATAGGTGACGAGGATCCTCTCATTAAAGAGATCAGCAAATCAATGGCCAGACTTTCCATAAGTGGACAGACTGAGCTAGCGTCCAGGTCCTCCAACAGCCGCATATCCAATAATAGGGGGTCCACCGAAATCAAAGAGGCCAAAGGTACCGATCGCTCCAGGGCCATTGAAGGGGAATCCGTCCAGCAGACTTTGCGACGGAGGATTCCACCTGAGGCCCAAGACAAAACCAGTACCCCTGTGAGGACTCCCGGTTCAACCAAATGCTTACTGAGAGCACTACTGGAGAGTCCCGCAGACTTAAGAAAACCCTGAGAGAAGGCTTGGAGGCCAATCCAAAACCTTCTCCTAAAAGGAGCTGGGAGGATCTGGAATCAGACGGTATCAGAAGGTAAGTGTTGCATCACTTTTTCTGAATAAATGATTTACTGTAGGCATTAAGATTCTGGAGTGTCAAACAACTTTTTTATCTTTATGCAAAAGGCCAGACAGCCTCGGTCCAGAGAGGAAGAGAAGAGTGGTCCTTAAACATGTTTGGGCAGACGATGACATTGTTATGGTTGCCATGCCAAAAAAGAGAACTAGAACCAGAAGGAGAAACATGAGACGCCGTGCGAAGCCTGTACAGGATGCAGAGGAATGGCAGTAAGCCCTCTAATGGCAACACACAGACCGTGGTTACATTTTGTATTGTTATTTGTTTTTATTACAGGGATTACATCTTAAATTTGTATTTTACTTCTAACATTAAAGAGATTGAAACAATTTATAATCTATGCACACACCCAGAATGCTCGGGTCACAAGGGACGTGGAGAAAAGACCTGGAGAGGAGGGAGCAAGAAGGCAAAGCATGACGTGAGGTATGTCATGCTTTAAGGGACACAACAATTTTTTTTTTGCAGCACGTCACAAAATCCTTAGATCTGGTCTAGAATAAACTAAAAGTGTGATGGCTCTGCTATCGTCAGAAAATTACAGTTTCAATTTAACACTTTGATGTGTGTTACATGAAATTGAATCTCAGATGTCTTCATACTTGTAAGTTTTGTTGCTTTATGTTTTTATATTTACATTTGTGGAATAAATTCTCGTTACACAGGTCATGCTTTGACGAAAGGGGAAACACTGGACCAAAAAACCCCAGCACCCCACTCTACCGTCTCAGACCCTTGCACCAAAGAGAGCAATATGGACCACCAGGCAGAAGAAACCCACAAAACATGCGTCACCAGGGCCGCCGTCAGTGGTCAGGTCCAATGTGCCGGGCCCCGGGTCAAGGGAAGGCCCAAAGTGTCCCTTGGCCAAACAAGTCCTGGGCACGAGGAAGACACACGGACCTGTGTGTCACTGTCACTTTCTAAATCAATGAAATCAATGTAATTTGTTGTCTTCCTATCTCCTATTCATTTTTGTCTTTCCCATTTACAGTTTCTGATATGCCCCCCTGTTGTTCTTATTGGCCGGAGCAAGTGTATCCATTCCTCCATAATATTAACTTCACTGCTTCAATAATGTGTCTGAAAATTCAGAGAGAATCAGTTTGATTATAAAAAGTATATGTCAAAGTGAAAGATGCACTAGTGAACATGCATGGGCAAGGTGTGTTATTGTGGCTAAATGTGTCCTCCATACAGACCACATTTTCTTCACATATGTCTTCCCCACATGTATTTTCATATTTTACTGCATCTTATTAATTATTGACTGTGATAGGTTTAGTTATTTTAGTTATTTTGATTTTAGCGTTTATGGTAAGAATATTGTTGTCCTAGCTCAAAAACGCACATTCCTTCGTCGTCAGGTGTCAGCATATGGTCTAAATCAGGATTTTTGATCAGTTGAACGCTCTAAACATCCGTAACACTCTACCCCTTGAGCTTATACCTTATACTAAAGATCATTATTATTTGACTCTTTCATCTCCATGCTGTTCTTAATATGTATAAAAATATACATACTTGGTCACGTGTGGAGACTTTTGTATTAAAAAACGCTAACATTTGTAATCTGTAAAAAAATGCCTTTATTGTTTGAAGGACAAGCAGCAGGTTAGAGGGCATAAGGAAAATCTGAAATGATTTTGAACCTCCTTTTGGGTACCAGACCATTTAGAACTTTCAGAATTGGATGGAGGGAGATTTGTGTGGTCAAATGTATGCAGGTTTGCATTCCAATCAGAAACCTAAACATCCACATTTTCAACATTTCTCTAACCCAGTTGAGCTTATAAAAAGTGTTTGCCTTATACTAAAACATCAAACCAATCATTATTATTTGACTCTTTCATCTCCATGCTGTTCTTAATATGTATAAAAATATACATACTTGGTCACGTGTGGAGACTTTTGTGCAATTAAAAAAGGCTTTTACAGCGTCCTGGAGGAATTTTGGCCCACTCATCTTTGCAGAATTGTCCTAACATTTGTTTTCGAATCTTTTAAGTAAAAACATCTCTTTATTGTTTGAAGGACAAAGTCTTCATTTTGTTTTTCTTCAGGTTAGATCATTGGGCATAAGGAAAAACAGATGAAATTCTCCTTCAGGATTTTGAACCTTCCCTTTTATCACGGCAAGTACCATCACACTGACCATTTTTAGAATGTTCTTTTTATGAAATGCAGTGTTCCTTCTACGCCAATTGGATGGTTCCAGGGTCCAGAATTTGTCCCAAAAGTCTTGGGGATCAAATGTGTTCAGGTTTGCATTCTTTTTGCTCAATGGTTTTCAGAAACCTCCATTAGCCATTTTGTCATTTTTCCTGAAAAACACATTTTCAGCCTGAGAAAGTCCTCTTGGATTTCCTCTTGGGGTACAGAACATTTCCACAGTTTGGCATAATGGCTCTGTGGTTCGCGTATTTAAAAACTGATGTCTCAGCTAATTGTTCCTGAATTTCTTTGGTGGTTTGAATTTCTGTGGACCTTACTGAACATCTGTGTCAGAGGAAGTGTAATTATGGGGAAATAAGGCAGTGATATAAAAGAGGGAAGATGTCAGATGCACAGTTCATTCACATTGCCACCTTGGAAATATGCCTGTGTTCAAAGAAGGACTTGCTTTAGCTTAAAAATGGTGCCATTTGCTATAGATGTCCACGAGGAGGCAAATGCATGGTTTTATTTATTTTTTTGTGGTAAAATAGTCTGTAGCAATTAATTAAAAAACTATATGCTTATCCTATATAAACTATAAAACTATTAAATTATATTAAATATTGCTTATTTCCTTTGGTATTTTTCTATTTGATCGTGTGACAAGATGATACAATATGCTGTAGCTAATTTAGGCGCAAAATCTGCAAGCCGAGTGAGCAGTCATTCCTATTAAACATAAACATGCTTAATCATTAATGTACTATTTGTGAGTACAATTTAAAATCAATAAAAACATTGTTAAAAAGAAGGTAATTCATCATAGTCCACACTGGGGCCCCTCATATTAGTGTACGCTGCAGCTCAGATGCTATAGAATATCTGCAGCATGCTGTAGAAACACTGTAACATACAGTTTGTCCAGCACAAATCATAAGGGAATATTTTCTCAAAATGTATTGAACAAAGAACGACAGACAGGACTGTTAAAAGCAGTGTGCTGGATTAAGTTGAAATAATTTTATGTCTGTGTGAATAGAGTAAGCGTGTTCTGCATGTTGCACTGTGCCAGTGTATACACTAGATGGTGGTGTTGTCTTGCTCATTAGCATATTGAAGGGCATCCGATGTACAGACTCTCAACATTATTCTGTGGCCTGTGTGTGTGTGTGTGTGTGTGTGTGTGTGTGTGTGAGATTCCTGCCTGCCGAATATAGGTGTATACAGGTGAAGGAGGTCACATATATGAGGCTGGTTTTTACAGAGATCATACCGTATTCAAATTAAACCATGGACAGGCCAGTGAGGTGGTTTTTCTTTTTGATACAAGTAGTTCAGCTATGTTTTAAATTCAGCAGGTTTGAGAGCATAAGGAAAATCTGAAATGATTTTGACCCTGCTTTTGGACACCAGACCATTTAGAACTTTCAGAATTGGGCCCAGCACTGAGAGAGCAAGTGAGAGAATGGTCATTGTATGACTGGATGCTCAGCCTCTCCACATATAAAGAACAGAGCTGAGTCACTGGTCTCAAACATTGCACACATTGATGAATTGAATGTTGAAAGAATTAGGTTTTAGTCTCACCCTGACAGCGTCGGTTGTTGGACCCATTTTGTTGCTACTCCTTGCCCCCCTCTATAGCGAGGTCAGAGGGTAGCTAGTCATTTAGCCTAATGTTCAGCTGTTCAGGATTCAGTCTTTTGTGATGGTGGTGATTACACTCAACAGGCTTGACACCGGTCCTGGATTACGTTTTGTCATGGTTAGGTTTTTTTTCTAGTCTTTATGTTAAGCAAAGCTAACTGTCTGCTGGCTCCATAGGAGCTTCGTATTTAGTGTCACTGTGTGAAAGTGTTATCTATCTTCTCATCTAACTCTCTGCAAGAAAGCAAATCAGTGTTTTTTCTCAAAATGTCAAACTATTTCTTTACGTTGAGATCTGCAAATTTGCTGAAATTTGATTTTTTTTCACCTGTTTCACCGAGGAAAATAACTTGAAGGAACTTAGAAAGACTATCCTGGCAAACCTTTTTTTCCAGCTGTTTTTAAGTCATAAACTCAGGAGAAAGGGAACTGTGGCAAAGTTTTTTACATCAGGACATTTGAGAGAGAGATTTATTTTCTAATCAATGCAAACCTGTGAAAACCCTTTTTTTCTTCCTACTCCTTTATGAAGGTTCTATGTTCTGCATCACAGATTTGCCAACAAGAGTTAATGGACCTTTTCCTCCCCTGTTTCCCCCTGTCCTTCGTGTCAGTCTACCATAGAGAAGTTGACCTGGAAAGACCGTCTTCCTGGATACTTTATCAACGTTTCCTCTATCCTCTTTATGGTTAGTACATACAAATCAGGTTAATGCTCTACTTAGGATCGTACATTTTACATGTATGGATGAAAGCCCTTTAAATAGAAAAATAAACACATATGGCATGGTTAATGTACATAAATGACTATATAACTGACCTACATCCCTGTGTTCTTTGAAATATTAATTCCAGCCTCTGCACTGTGAGTATGAGACAAATATGGTCGAGTAATGACTTATTTATTTTCTTCTTTTTTCCCCCCTTTCTGCTCCCAGTTTGGCTTAACATTTTCAGCAGTTTTCGGCGTCATCGTCTATCGCATCACAGTGTCAGCCCTGATAGCGATGAGCCCCGACCCGGAGACCAAGTCCAATGTTCGGGTGACGGTGACGGCCACTGCGGTCCTCATCAACCTGGTGGTTATTCTGATCCTCGATGAGATCTACGGCACTGTGGCGTTGTGGCTGACTGAGTTAGGTACACAAATTCACATTTGCTCTCATAGTGCGGTGACTTCGAGAACCCAATGCAGTGCAACTTTTGAAAAGATGAACAAACTGAGAAAACACAAAACAAATTGAGCAAATAGCGAACAATGTTAAATCAAGCATTACTAGCTAGCCTCAACAATTTCAGAGTCAAGCTATTTGAATTACTAAATGAATAGTTAGACATTTTTTGAAAAACATGAATTTGCTTTAGTAAGGTGTTTCCTAAAATGTGTAGCTTTTCTTTTACACATAAAAGTTAGCTTAAAAACGCCCTCTTTTAGCTTGTCCAGGTCCAGGTGACAATTTATTTTCATGTAGGGTAAAAAAGGTGCTGCCTGATAGTGATTCTTACTCGATACTAAGGGGAATCCAAAATTAACTCAGTCACTTTGGTTTTTCATATACTGTAAGTGATGACATATTTCAAAATGAGACAAAGAGACAAATACTGGTACTGCCCTAACATCTTGATAAGCAAAGTCAGCATTTTTCCATGTAATCATCATGTGTATCTGTGTGTGTGTGTGTTTGTGTGTGTGTGTGTGTGTGTGTGTGTGTGTGTGTGTGTGTGTGTGTGTGTGTGTGTGTGTGTGTGAGAGAGAGAGAGAGAGAGAGAGAGAGAGAGAGAGAGTCTTTCTGCGTCTGGGTGGACAGTTTGATGAAATTTTTATGTTTTCGTGCTCCAGTCATCCCAGGAGGTTTCAACCACTTTTACATTCATATTCAAAACCTCTGAAATAAAGGAAAAGAAGTGAAAGAGAAAGAGAAGTGTGAGAAAGATAAAAAATGTGTGTGTGTATGTGTGTTGTGTGTGTGTGTGTGTGTGTGTGTGTGTGTGTGTGTGTCTGTGTGTCTGTGTCTGTGCTGGTATTTTAAGCTACTTCCAGCACAGTGATCATGTGCTTATGACTAAAATTCAAGAGTGTTCATTCAGTGTTTATTGCTATCACCCTATACCAAAGAAACATACTTTTCTGTAGAAAACCTTTAACATCCATTTAAAAAATACAACCGTAGCCAAACCCAGTTTCTCAACATACACGTCCCTTAATTTGTCCTTTACAATTTTCTGTAGCCCGCCTGCTGTCCTCACAAAACAAAACCATGCCAAGTCCTTTATACAGTTTCACTTCACCTGTGTTTTTCAGAGATTCCTAAAACAGAATCCAACTTTGAGGAGCGTCTCATCCTGAAAGCCTTCTTGCTCAAGTTTATGAACGCATACGCACCGATCTTTTATGTGGCTTTCTTCAAGGGACGGTAAGTCCTGCATTGCATGTCTAGGAATGTGTTTGTGCATTGCTGTCCTGTAAAAATCATGTGTCTCCAAAACGTCAGTTTTTCATGTGCTTGTTTTGGGCTGAGGGGTCTATTAAGCTTAAACGTCCCATATTGTAAAAAAAAAAAATAAAAAAAGAAGAGATTTTCATGTCTTTTAAGAAAAGAGCAGGTAGAAAGTGCCGCTATAGTGCCGTTACAGTCATTCCCCGGCTTCAATGCAATGCAGAGACTCCAAGAGCGCAGTTGGGAAAGACCTGGAAACACTGACCAATCAGAGCAGACTGGGCTTTTTCTGGAGGGGGGCTTAAAGAGACAGCCGCTAAAACGGAGCGTTTCAGACAGAAGGTGAATACAGGTAGTTTCAGATAAACTGTATGAGAAAAATAATTTAGTAATAATTAGGGCTGTCAATCGATTAAAAAATGTAATCGAATTAATTACATACTCTGTGATTAATTAATCAAAATTAATCACATACATAATTAACGGTGCCTCAACCGATACTTTTTAAGAAAGTAAAAAAAGAAAAGAAAAAAGAAGGGTACTAAACAACAGTCGGTGACATTAAAGAAGGGCTTGTTTATTGCTAAGGCCATATGGTCAAAATTAAATGATTTGATAATAATCTATAACAATAACAATAACTTATTTCACTAGTAAATTGCTGTTGAACGACAAAAACGACCACCAGATGGGAAAAGGACATTTACAATAACTTCAAATGCACCACGAGGATGTAGTTTACCAGTTTCATTGAACGCACCGTCTGTGTTGTTTTTCCGACGGCAGCTGCAGATTGTTAGCCTAGAAATCTAGACGCACCCTAGTGGCAGCTGGCTGGTCAGGCTAGCAGACTGTTACATACCGGTGTTGAATCCTGTAAAACACAGTCAAACTTTACACCGTTTAGCGTTAGCTGTCAGCATTTTAACAGTGTTTAATCCAGCTACTAGCTAGCGGTAGGCTAACGTTAGCTGCTGTCGAGTATAGTGTTAACTAGCGTCACGTGCAGCGGTGTTTGTGTTGCCTGTATCGTCCGTCTCAGAGCATCAGAGAGAAGAGCAGACATATCAGTGGCACCAGATTTCGGTAGCCAGGGTTGGCAGGAAGAAGTAACAAGTAGCTAAATGTTCCAATCAATGATGCAGGCAGCACATTCTCGTCTCCCTCCTTCATTTTACACTCGAATAGCGGCTAGAACGGCTCCGGGTCAAACGTCAAGATGGAATGGATTAATCTGCGTTATTTTTTTTAACGCGTTATTTTTTCTCAGATTAATTATTCGAAATTATTATTATTATTATTATTTTGACAGCCCTAGTAATAATTAATAATACTTTTTATAGTTTTTTTTATTTGAACATTAAAGGACCATTCCGGCGCAAAACAAACGTAGGGGTTATTAACTGATGTGTACCTACTCTGTCGCTCTCTGGGACATGTTTTCATGTTTTCAGTTGAATGCCATGCAACGTGGAATCTCCATAGACAGTATGGGAATCTCAGACTCATTTGCACGGCGCTAATTTTTCGACTAGTCATGACTGGTTTACAAGATGGCCCCCGCAAGTAAACATGAACGCGACTGTCTTTATAATCTATCTTTTTAATAAACTATCTGTACGCTTATGTTTATGTTGTCAATGCTTCGGTTCACATTTAGGGACCCTCATTATGCTAACGTTATGGTGTGGTGATATTTCAAGCCTTTTTAGTGGTATTAAATAACGATTTAATTTGAGTGTCCCCATGCCCCAAATACTAGCATTGTAAGCTAACCAGCGGTCCGCGGTAGCTTCGTCAAAGCTCCAAACTCATTCGATTAGCATGTAAACATGTCCCAGAGAGCGACAGAGTAGGTACACATCATTTAATAACCCCTAGGTTCGTTTTGCGCCGGAATTGTCCTTTAAAGCATGTAAACATGATCTAGTAGAAACCCAAAATACAAGTATGAACCTGAAAATGAGCATAATATAGGACCCAAGAGAAATTCCGAATCTCCCAAAATAAGAGATACACAGTTTTCTGTGGAAAGCAATGATATGCATAAACATGCCTTGCTGGATTACTTGCTGGAATTTTTTTTTTTTTTAACCTCCCAGCATAAATATTTCACAAGTTTGTACTTGTATAACCGGCGTGACAATAATCATCTTGAGTCTTGAATCTACACTTGATGCCATTACACAACGGTTTACATCCATTTCAATAAATACACATTGCTAGGTGAATCCAAGTGAAGCTTCTCAGTCCTTATTGTTTGTTTTTGCAGGTTTGCTGGTCGACCTGGAGATTACGTGTATGTCTTTCAGGGTCATCGGATGGAAGAGGTTTGTATTTGAACTTTGTATCTGTGTTTCTTTCCATTTGGCTGATAAGTAAAAGTGTGTACAAATGAGGTGTGTGTCTCCCTCAGTGTGCGCCAGGAGGCTGCCTCATCGAGTTGTGCATTCAGCTCAGCATCATCATGCTGGGCAAGCAGCTGATCCAGAACAACATCTTTGAGATCGGCATCCCGTAAGTAGACACTCCTTTTTTCTTTTTTTTTTAGATCTGGAGACATGGAATACAGAAGAGCAAGTAACAAAGTGGGATACTTCAGCTATATATTATTATTATTATTATGTCTAAATAGCCAGTGACTTGCCTCATTCTCTGACACTTAACACACATACCTGCATACGCACTGCTTACTCACTCGCACTTACAACATTCCCTCTCCCCTGTCAAGTTCTAAAAACATTCCAATAACATTCCTCCCATGTATGTACAGTGGCTCTTCATCGTGTGTAACAACTCAGCTTTTGCACGCAAATCCAAAAGGTCAGAGGTCAGCTCTCTTCATAGGCAGACTGGCAATCTGGCAGTTCTGGCAAATGCCAGAAGGGCCGATGCACCCTTAGGCCGATTTGGGCTGCTGGAAAAAAGAAAGAAATGCGGCAGCACTGGCGTTTCACACTAGTTTGACAAAAATATGCAAGACTGTACGGCTGCAGCCTGGAGCCTCCCGTCTGGTACTGTCGGGTTTATTTTAAGGTTTATTATTTTATTATGAAAGCCTTTAAGTGCGCCTCATGCTGCTGGTGCCATAATCTCACGTGAGCCTGGTTTTTGCAATTATAAAGCAAATAAGATAAAGGACGAAATTGCCAGGGCCAAATTTTTGTCCCAGTCCGCCCGTGGCTCTATTTATAACTGCTGTCACACAACAGAGGTGCCTTTTGGCTTTGGGCTGCACTGTTACTGTTGCTGTGAGCACAGCTTGATCTCCAGTCCTGTTGGGTGAGTCCCATCAAACTCTGTGGTTTCTCCAGGACGTCCTGAGAGACCAGTGAGCCACGGTGGATACCATAATACCATCTACATACCTTCTGCACGCCTGTTTCACATTAATTCACTTAATAGCTTTCACACCTGGGAACCCACCAGTAAACCCACAGGCCAGTGTGCAGGGGAATCTCTGAGCCACTTAGTTAAGGCAGTACATCAGAGGTTTTACACAGGTTTAAAAACATAATACCTGACTCTAAAAGCTCCTGTCTAAACATGTGAGAGATGGACTCATATAAAACACATAGTAGAACCCACATCCTCCCAAAGAGGATTCAGGTCTATGGAGACTTCACAGCCATGTCATTCTGCACTCCCACCCATGAGACCAAAGCAAGTGACTGACAACAGTCATAGCGTCTTGGACCATCGTGATGTATTGATGTTTGTGGACTTCAAATTATGCAGCCACTGAACTGGGGCACAATTTGTGTGCATACAAGGAATTGTATATGACAGAGGTGATGTAGAGAGAGAGAGAGAGAGAGAAGGCATGAACTTGCCTGAGAGTCATCTCGTTTTTAAGTTTTCTTTTGTATCAAAGTAATTCAGTGATAGTTGTCTCAGTCTGTACAAACATGATATGTACATAATAGCTAATTCATCATACTTTTTTATGGTTGCAATTTGCCAAAATATGAACAAATAAAAGCTAAAAAACATTTTACCTACGTTCCAAAGCTTCTCAAAATGTGAGATGGGTGTTGGGAAGGCCTAGGTGTCTTTTCTACTTTATTTGGTGTATTTGGTGTCATAATTTATCTGATTAAATTAAAGATTAAAAATACCAAAGCAAAGTTATTTAAATGATTTAGAGCTGTCTTAAGTGATTTTGACCACTAGAGGGCAGAAAAATACTGAAACAGAAACAGCCCCTAAATGCTGTCTAAATTATCGTAGTTATGGTTCACCTGGTGAACAACTGCCTACTTACATACACTGCTGCTGCAACAGTAGCATCCCATTACAGTCATGTTTCTGGCCATCTGATGAATGTAAGTGCATTATTGATTTTAATTTCAAAACACCAAAGCCTGAGAAAATATCTTTATCTTGTCAAATGCTCAGTTTTACTCTTGGCTAAAATCTGCATAGAGCTGCCATTAGATTAAAATGATCTGACTAAGCGACCCCTTTCAAATTTGTATCAAAATATCAAAAATATTACTATTTGCTGGTTAAATTAAATAACCTGACATTTTTTTTATATTAACTGGCACATTACCCAATTGAAATTATGGTCACATTTTTGAGTGATGCCTTGTATCTTTCACAAGATGTACGACTTGGCAGTAAAACAATGGAATTGCTACAAAAGGAGAGAAAAGGAAAACCTACGCACAGAGAGTAAGATTAGAATCCTGGCCTACATCAGAAACCTCATCTCCTTTCAGACCAACAGCAGTAACCTAACGTGTGTGCGAATGTACTCAAATAGATTGTGTGTTTGTCTACATCTACTTTATTCTACTTTGCGTGTGTTTACAGGACAGTAAACATTTATACTTCCACTGGCTCCTTGAATGTGCTGTAGAGTTTTGTAGAGCTGTAGAGTTTTTATTGGAGCAGTGCACACAGTCCCATGCACACACAACAGTATGTACACACACTGTCACACATCAGAATGTGTTGTCCATTTGCACAGTCATATATGCATCATTTTACATGTACGCATAACCACGCATGCACGCACGCATGCACACACACACACACACACACAACACACACATTATCTATACCAAGGCATGTACTTAGAGAAACACACGCATAAAACTGTTTCCCAGCAGCAGTTTGTTACCGTAGCATCTTTTTTTAGAAGCACCCACACTTCTTTGAAACCAGCCCACTTCTGGATGTTAGTCCAGTTGGTTTGCAATAAAATGTTTAGCCATACTTTACCTGTGTAAATACTTGCTGTGTCTATATGTTTTACAAGCAGCAGAGACTGTGTCTGTCTCTAATTTTCTTAAGGAACGTTTACTGAGTACACATCCTACAGTATACACCAGCACCACCCTGCTTCACGTTCAGGATTATACGACTTAGATTCAGTGCCTTGTAAAGTTAATACAGGTAGTTTATTTGTTCGGGAAACATATCTTTTTCATTGGAATCAGGATTTGTAATTCAGTCTTCCAGCTGCAGTAAAGATGCAGCATTTTAACTGTGATAAATAATTACCAATTTCAACGTCAAGTATTTCACTTACCTTGAACAAATAAAGCCATCTCTGTACCACCGTGTTGGATACTGTATGAAGTAACAATTAACTTCTCTTTAAGCCACTTGAAAATGAAAAATTCCTCCTTTGACGCCTCCTGGAATAATTTCAAAAGAGCCAGTGTGGCAGACAGCAGTCATTCAGAGTGGCCGTTTGAAATCAGTCACTTTGGTAAAGTCATTAAAAAAAAGTTAATTTCAATCCCTTTCTGATTACTGTCTTACTACATTTAATCAGTAGGATCCCGTTTGAGTCACAGCTAAATTACATTTGTAAAACTTGGATCATTCACAGTATATATTTTATGTATAGTTATTTACCTCAGATTAGTTTTAAAATGTTTTATTTCACACATGTACTCACAAACCGTGGGTACACACACGCAATACAAAATTATGAAGTCTTAGCTTTAATCTTTTTTCCTTTCTTCTCCTCTACCTTTCATTCTGCCCTGACAGGAAGTTGAAGAAGCTGGTGCGTGCGTTAAAGGATAAAGGATCAGCGGAGAAGGAGATGGAGGGGAGAGGCCCCCCCAGCAGTGGAACCTGGACTACGCCCTGGCTCCCTTTGACGGCCTCACGCCTGAATACATGGAGATGAGTGAGTCTCTCACACACACACACACACACACACAGAAATAGCTTCACGGCCAAAGAACAGCAATTTACCGTCGGCACCAACGAGTACTCCTGTACATCACCAGGAGATGTTCTGTCCTCGCAGGACATTCTCGGGTAAAAGTGCACACACAGACTAAAGAGTTTTTGGATGTAGGATTTATTTGTGTTTGCTTATTGTTCACACACACTCGTGAAAACCGTCCCTTAGGAACAGCATTTCAGCGTCAGTTGTTGAAACCCCTTACGTTGATCTGACAAGAGCCTTCACCGGAGACGTGAATTATGACTTGTGTCTGTTGCAACAAACAACATATTAAATAACGTATTTTTTCATTAGGTTTGGAGGACTTGTTACATTCATCCACACACAAAAGTGCACACACGCTGTATATGTAGGAACTCATTTCTGTTCATGTCCATCACAAACACAGCACATAAACACTGCAGATTAACGTTTTTTTCTCCCTCACGCACAATCAATCTCAGCTGTGTGTTTAAATCAACATGTTTAATATTTAAGGCCAGCAAGTAATTAGCAAGTGACACAGTATTTTAAACAGCTTTCAGTTTCATTCACCGTGGCCCTCTTTTTTCCACTGCTTTGGTTAAAATGCCAGAATTGTGTTTGCTTTCGCTTTTTCAGGCATGTTTCTAGTCATTCAAATAGGAAATGGAAAGGGACCTTTGTTTTTCCTCAGTTGTCTCAATTTGATAACAAATGACACCATGCTTATGCAGTACAGGCCTGTCACCCGCTGTTCGCAAATGTATTTAACACATTTTAACACAACGTCTAACTTGTTTTCACACATTTGTTGCATTAGATGGTTGCAGTCATGGAAAACATCTACATTTTTACACTAGTGAATTCAGACCCTGGCAGTGGCTCGTCTCTCGTCTTTACGGTTGTTGGCACAAAAAAAACATGGTGGGAAAAAAAACTCTGTACTGTAAACTATGTAATGCACATGTTATCTAGAGGCTCATTAAATTAACAACAAAAACCACAAAATAAAATGAAGTCTACATGAAAAAAATTTAGTTACAAGCAAAATGAAAATAAGAGAAGAAGGTATACTTTATCAATCCCACAAGGGGAAATGAAATATTTTCACTCTGTTATATTTATTCAAACAAATACACACATACACAAACAGGACCTACTGTATACACATTCATTATGTATGGAGTAGTCTATATCCTCAACGTTACACTTCCGGGATTGCTCCGGTGCCGCAGGAAATTCCACCGGATGCACGTCTTTTCATCGATGTCCGTTTCCTTCCACTTTCTTTGTGTTGACATTTTAAACTCCGGTGGATTCATGAGGACTATGGTTAACTGCTCCTCAGATCTCTGCAGGGTAAATCCAGACAGCTAGCTAGACTATCTGTCCAATCTGAGTTTTCTGTTGCACGACTAAAACAACTTTTAAACGTACACATGTTCCACCAAAATAAGTTCTACCCGAGGCTATTTTGCAGCAGCTCCGTGCAGAGTTAACCACCCATGATGATTGTGATTGGTTTAAAGAAATGCAAATAAACCACAGCATGTTTTTCTCCCATCCTGGAATGATATTTGGACTAGCCAGACCCTCCTCTGCAGCGCTGTGGAGGAAGATATGGCAAAGTGAGACTATGTATGGAGAGATGTCAGAGCTCCTAAACCAAGTCCCCACGGACTGAGCTACTGCCACCCCAGAATACGTTTTTAGTTCTTAGGTTTCCTAAATATTTCAGTACCGTGATTTAGGCTGCAACATATCATTTAGGCCATTCATAGGTTAAATAGGTTAAAGGAGGGCCAGTTATATGCCAATAAAAGTTGACTGATTCACTGCCTGGGAGAGGGAACGCTACTATATAGAGCCAATAAAGAGCTACAGGTGTTAGGGTTGTTATGTCTCAGGAACACACACACACACACACACACACACACACACACACACACACACACACACACACCATGATCAGTCTTAACCTTTCTTGGGAAAAAATAAAGCCTTAAAGGGATAGTTTGGTACTAAAGTCTACTCCAAGGTGCTGGAAAGGAGGGTTCGGCCGATAGTCGAACCTCGGGTTGAGGAGGAACAATGCGGATTCCGTCCTGGTCGTGGAACAACGGACCAGCTCTTCACTCTCGCAAGGATCCTGGAGGGAGCCTGGGAGCATGCCCAACCGGTCTACATGTGTTTTGTGGATTTGGAGAAGGCGTATGACCGGGTCCCCCGGGAGATACTGTGGGAGGTGCTGCGGGAGTATGGGGTGAGGGGGTCTCTTCTCAGGGCCATCCAATCTCTGTACAACCAAAGCAAGAGCTGTGTCCGGGTTCTCGGTAGTAAGTCGGACTCGTTTCAGGTGAGGGTTGGCCTCCGCCAGGGCTGCGCTTTGTCACCAATCCTGTTTGTAGTATTTATGGACAGGATATCGAGGCGTAGTCGGGGTGGGGAGGGGTTGCAGTTTGGTGGGCTGGGGATCTCATCGCTGCTCTTTGCAGATGATGTGGTCCTGATGGCATCATCGTCCTGCGACCTTCAGCACTCACTGGATCGGTTCGCAACCGAGTGTGAAGCGGTTGGGATGAGGATCAGCACCTCTAAATCTGAGGCCATGGTTCTCAGCAGGAAACCGATGGAATGCCTTCTCCAGGTAGGGAATGAGTCCTTACCCCAAGTGAAGGAGTTCAAGTACCTTGGGGTTGTGTTCGCGAGTGAGGGGACAATGGAGCGGGAGATTGGTCGGAGAATCGGGCGCAGCGGGTGCGGTATTGCATTCAATCTATCGCACCGTTGACGAAAAGAGAGCTTAGCCAGAAGGCAAAGCTCTCGATCTACCGGTCAGTTTTCGTTCTTACCCTCACCTATGGTCATGAAGGCTGGGTCATGACCGAAAGAACGAGATCCAGGGTACAAGCGGCTGAAATGGGTTTCCTCAGGAGGGTGGCTGGCGTCTCCCTTAGAGATAGGGTGAGAAGCTCAGTCATCCGTGAGGAGCTCGGAGAGAGCCGCTGCTCCTTTGCGTCGAAAGGAGCCAGTTGAGGTGGTTCGGGCATCTGGTAAGGATGCCCCCTGGGCGCCTCCCTAGGGAGGTGTTCCAGGCACGTCCAGCTGGGAGGAGGCCTCGGGGAAGATCCAGGACTAGGTGGAGGGATTATATCTCCAACCTGGCCTGGGAACGCCTCGGGATCCCCCAGTCGGAGCTGGTTAATGTTGCTCGGGAAAGGGAAGTTTGGGGTCCCCTGCTGGAGCTGCTCCCCCCGCGACCCGACACCGGATAAGCGGACGAAGATGGATGGATGGATGGATGGGATAGTTTGGATATGTGAATTTTGAGGAGTGAAGGGGTTGTTTGAGGTACTTCTCCATATTCAGTGTCTTACCTCCAGTAGATGTCGGTCGCCACACCCCCAGTTTGGAGAAGCAGGCAGGAGTACCGACACGGAAGCAAAGCAATGTGCTGCTATGGATGGGGGCAACATGGGCAGCAGCTGAACGTATTTAGCCATCTAAAAAACAATCAGTTTTAGTGTACGCTACATTTAGAATATTTTCACCGCTTTACCTTGTCGTTAGTTAACCCCTCTTCTTTCCACAGAAGTTTAGCCCCTCTTTTTTACCTGCTCAGTCTCCCTCTGCTAAAGTTCTTTTTCTGTATACTCTGGCTCATAAAGCTATCCTCTAGTCTTCACCGTGAATGCCATTTTGTCGTTGTTGTCATAATCACTCATTTTTTATTTTCTTGTATTTGTTGACTCTTTCATAAACCGCTAAAAGTCTCACCCCAACAGCTGATCTGTGGTGTAATACAGTGGCGGCAAAGTTGCGCTTCTGCGTAGGAATACGGAAGTTCTAGTTGAGGAAATATAGTGCCAAAGGAGAAGGCTGGCTGACAGCCAGAATAAAAGCAAAAATGTACTTAAGAGAGAAACACACAGCAGATAAATGTATCTGACAGATAGTGACATGCTGATATGGCCACACAGCTTGATATTTCTGAGCAGTTCCCCCAGGTTGAGGAGTCAGAGTGCCGTTCAGCAAACATGCAGCAACAAGCTTGACTTAAGGAATTGTCCACAGCTGTATTTGAAGAAATGTGAACCAGAGGAGGAAGGAGAGGCTGTGATCGAATTGAAAGTTAAGCAAAAGGTTTAATGAAACTGCATGAAAACGACAAGACAAAACACAATCAAACATAAAACATAAAACACTGCAGCTGACAGCGGACTGATCTCATGCTTCTCCTTGCGGAGTTACAGAAGAACAGTCCTGTGTTATGACAAACAATACGCTGTAAACAGCGGACTCCATCTGCTTCCCTTGCGGGTCACAGATTGAAGTCCCGAAATCACCTCAGTTTCCGAATTATATTCCTGTGGAATTGTGGGTCTCTGATTAAAGACACCCCAGGTCACAGACAAAGGTCGTTTCACATGGTAGTGCCAATTCTGTCTAATCACGTCTGGCCCTGCAGGGAGTGGCTCCCCAAAACCAGAAACAATAGTTACCTTTCCTGTGGGGACAGTGGCCCTCATTTATCAACCTAACGTAGAAACCAGCGCAGATATGAGCGCAGAAATCGTCTTACGACAGGCTTCACGTGGGATTCATGAAACGTTCGTATCACACCAATCAGAGCGTGAGAATGGTCGTACATTGATAAATGCGGCGGCTGGAAACGATCGTCATTTAAATAACACGCCCCAATATATTCTGGGTTTTGAGGCCTCGCCCCTACAATTTACAACATGGCGAGACGTAATCCGGCTGAGAAGCGGAACTTTTCAGAGGTGGAGCTTGAAACCCTGATATCTCAGGTTCATTTGCACCAACGTGTGTACTATTTGGCAGCCTGAAAACTGGTATTAAAGGCTGTAGAAAGAATGCAGGATGAAAAGAGATCCCTGATGCGGTCAACAGTGTTGCCGTAGTAAATCGGACTCCAGCTGAAGTTTAGCCTATTTAATTTATACATCCTTGACACATTTTCTATAGTCCTAATAGTAATATACAGGCTTCTATTGCAATCTATTAGGCCTACATGTAGGTGTACCTATAATTAAATAAATACATGGTAGCAGAGTTTATGCAGTGTCTTTTATTTTACTCGTGTTCGTCGGAACGAGGCAACAGCTGAGGGAGAGCGCGTGTCCTCCGCCCCCCCGTGCTGGACCCTGTCTCCTGACAGCAGAGGGGCTGGAAAAACAAGCCGAAATAACTTGGTCAATGGCAGAAATAAATCATTCACTTGAAAGAGAAACAAAAACCTGAAGAATAAATAAAAATGTTGTGCATCGTCATGTTTCCTGTATTAAATATCATTGCCAAACATAACACTATAGGCTACCTTTTAAAAGTGAGGAATAATATCCTGTCTCCTTCATATAGCCCTCAGTTGGGGCTGTTCTGGACACTGCTCTCTGGGCATCGGGTCATCTGGCTCCATCGCTACATTTATGGCACCGTGTTTTCCTGTGCGATGTTGTGCAGAACCCCACAGGCTAAAACAATGTTGCAGACCGGCGCATAGAGGTCTTCTAAAAGAGCCAGATCTGCCATTGCTGATACGTGATCAACTGATGACTTCTCCTTCTCCTGTTAAACTGATTATATGCTGCACCGCAAGTCCACACTGACTCGAAAACTTGCGTACACGAGTTCAGACCAGACGTGAGATTTGATCACAGCCTACGCTCACGTCCAAATTGATAAATGCCGAGCTTTGCGTAGGAATCGGCGTACGCCCGTCGTACGCCTGTTTTAGGTCGTACGCACGTTTCATAAATGAGGGCCAGTGAGTCTTCTTCATATGCTAAATGTCAGACATGACCTGATCAATTCTTTTGAAGCTACAGACGGTGTGAGCCAGACCAATGCTAATCAGTGTAGTTATTTGATTAGATCTAGGAAGTACATTGTTTTTAAAACATAAGCCAGGTTTTAACTTTTTAACTTCAACAATCCCTCATTTTTCACACCTTTCACATAAACATAAAAATACAACAAAAATGTAGACATTAGCAAAATGTGTTTGATTTATACAAGAAATTATTTTTCATCTCTGACCTCATCTTATCTGACTCCATATCTTGTATCAAGAAGGTTATTTTCTCTTAACAAAATATGTTTCGCTGGTTTTACTCACAGTGATTAGTGACTTGCATTCCATTTGAAACAAAAACAGAAACACTTAATTAAATCAGAAGATATTAAAGCTGTTGACCAGGTAAAGACAATGGAAGGGAAAACATCTTAGAAATCAAAGAAAACAAAACCAAATTCAAGTTTCCACACTGCACTTCAAATACTGCACAAGGAATAACTTGTCTCACATCTGTAATGCAATCAGGTGGGCTGAAATCTATTCTATGGCAGAAAATATCTTTTATCTGGCTCAAGGAAAAAAATGCATTAGGTTTGATCTTAATCTCAAAAGAGCTAAAAAACTGATACACACACACTTCGATATATGCTGTCAGTTCAGATGGAGTGAACACAAGGAAACAGTCTTCATCATTATCCATTCTGTAGTGAAAGATGCACACTGGGGAATGGTCTGAAATCCAGATTTTGAAAAGTTCTTTGTTCAGTCTTGTCCAATCTGAATTTGGGACAAAATCTCAGATCGCTGCTGGTTCATTCTCATGCACCCAGAATCTGTCCTGGATTCCTTGATCTCCTCGATCAGATGTAGTCATCAGGCTGAATGACTTCATCAGCAGGAATCTGGAGGCTGCTTTCACCTGTGAATAAAATGGCTGTGATATGCCAACACACTGCCTTGCAAAAAGTCATATTATTGTTTTGTTTGTTTCATTGTTGGGCAAGTACATTGTTTTTAAAACATAAGCCGGGTTTTAACTTTTTAACTTCAACAAGATTTAAAGTGTTCTGCGTGGGAAATATTCTTTTAAATGTGGGATTCAAAAAGAGCTTGGAAACATCTAAACAATGATCCAGGCTTATTTGAAATATCTGTCACTATCACCCACAACATCTGTTTGTTTGGTGAAATCAAGACTTAACTTCTCACCGAGTTCAGAACAGTCTAGAAGTTTTTCTTAACTTTAATAAAACATACAATTACCGTGTTGTGATATGATAATGTGGACATTTCATGTGATACGGACTGAGGACAGAGGGAGAGAAAAACAGACGGAAGACCGAGCTGATGTTGCTGCAGGGCACAGCAAGGAATGTAAGAAATGTCTGAGCTCTACATGCAAACACATAGCTATTAGATGTATGAATGGGTAGTTGTGGGTTTGTGTCTTATTCATTATTTGTGAGTGTGTGTGTTTGTCTCTGTGTGTGTCTGTGTGCGTGCGTGCGTGCGTGCGTGCGTGCGTGCGTGCGTGCGTGCGTCTTCTTTGAAAGGACCCGGGCCAGCCTTGAACCCGTCAACCTCGGCTCAGGTAGATACTGTAGCGAGGTTATTCTAAGCTTGCCCTCTAGCGCTCGCCGCTCGGCTGTCCTATTTTCTTCCTCGCAGCCCTTTGTCTCAGCGTGGCGTCCCGAGGTGAAGCCGTCAGTCTCCGGCTCGCTGGAAACCCCCGTTCCCACACTGCTAAAGTTCCACTGCTCCGACCAGAGCCGTACATCAGCCGAAGTCAGGCAACCTGCCTTGTCTTCCTCATGTTACCTCTCCATGTTCTTTGGAAGGAGGTGGATGTTGTTTAGAGCATTTATTGAAAGTTTGTAGCGGCAATAGTGTGATGAAGTTTATGTCTGTAAAACTTGCTCCTTGGCCTTGAGTCAGCCCATTTTCTATTTGGTCCGACCAGCCTGGTGGGTCGAGAGATTCATTTTTATCTACCTCTCTGGAGTCTCTCTGGTCTCTGGTCCTCAAACAAAACCTTTGCCTTTCCTGTGGCCGAAGGGAAGCTGCTATGGCATGCCTGGACAAGTCTTTTAAGGCGCCCAGTGTTGTGCTTATTAAACTACTATTGTTATCTTTTATCTGGCTCAAGGAAAAAATGCATTAGGTTTGATCTTAATCACAAAGGAGCTAAAAACTGATACACACACACTTCAATATATGCTATCAGTTCAGATGGAGTGAGCACAAAGAAGTCTTCATCAATGTCCTTTCTATAGTGAAAGAGGCAGACTTGTGATAAAAGTCTGAAATCCAGATTTTGGATATTGTCCAATCTGAAAATTTGGGACAAAATCTCAGATTGCTGCTGGTTCATTCTCCTGCACCCAGCACCAGGCGGCAACGTCACCAAAACCTTAGCAGGCTGTGGCGCACTCTTGACGTCACATTTGCGCGCCTAGCTTGGCTGCAGCTTCTGTAAAAAATGCCCTCATCCTTTCTGTCCGAAGAATTGGCTGAGAATTCTGGCCCTTTAACAGTTTGCTGGAAGGTGACCGATCAGAGGGGAGCCCAGGGTCTCCTTGTGGATTTACCGCTGACCCAATTCTCCTTGCTCCCCTTGTTGGCGTTGGTAAACCATGTCTGACACCTGTGGATGTCTCTTCCTCCTTATCCCTCCTGTTTCTGAAACATGAAGGTGGACCGGCTGTGTGTGCTGCCTGCTCCAGCCTGTAGGAAAAAGCCATCCTTGGCTTTTTTGGTGTGTCAGCAGGCCCAGGGTCAGGGGGTGGGATCCAGTCTCCTTGCGCTGTCAGGAAACCACGCAGGAAGTCAGCACCACTGGTTCTCTCCGTCGGCGTCTGAACCCGGACTGGGTTCCTGTAGGCACTCTGCTGGGCTGAAGTTGAAGTGCGAACATGGATCCTTGTGATGCGTCTCTCCCACTCCACTGCAGCGCTGGTGTCCAGCAGCACCTTGCATGAATCTGTCCTGGATTCCTTGATCTCCTCGATCAGATGTAGTCATCAGGCTGAATGACTTCATCAGCAGGAATCTGGAGGCTGCTTTCACCTGTGAATAAAATGGCTGTGATATGCCAACACACTGCCTTGCAAAAAGTCATATTATTGTTTTCATTGTTGAAAAACATGTGTGAAAACAAGGAAGAAGAAAAAATGTGATAGTTTGTCCTTGATTTGTCCATTAATTTCTCATGGAGGAGAAATTTCCTTTGTCATCTGTGTTTTCCAAAGTCCTTAAGACAATGGGCAAAAAGCTTTAGTCCATAACACAATAAATGATCCCAAAAAGTCATGAGTCCATTATAAACATACAGTACATATCATCAATTACAAAAATAGAAAAAACAAAAAATAAAAACTCCACAATTTTCTTTCTCAAGGGGGGAATGGGCTGTGAGATTCATCTTTTACTATTACTTTACATTTTTGACAAACTTGATCAGGAAATTGCTATTTTTATTTTTTTTATTTTTGAGCAAATCAATTTCTATATAAGTCACGTGTCATTCTTTGTGCCCCATTCCACCCTGCGAAGAAGAAGATCTGTGTAGTATTCTGTGTGGCCAGCACAGAAAACTATTCAAATCCTCAACTCTCCCCCCATTTTTTTTTTTTTTTTTTTTTTTTTAAAGATTAATAAAAAAAAAGAAAAAATATATAAAAGAAAAAACACATTTGGAAAGAAACTTCAGTTTGAAAAGCTACTACCTTGACTGTATCAACCCTATGATTTCTCAGAGACATCATTAGAAACATGAAAAAGTTCAAGTAAGATCAGAATGCATAAAAATGCAATGAATTTATCTCCATGTGCCTGTTATTTATCATTTTAAGTGAAAAACAAACCAATTTTGAGTCAAAATGCACAAAATGCCAAATATGCATTTAGTAAATTATCCATTGAAATTCTTTTTGTTACAATTGTAGCTAATGTTAAATTGCTTAAAGCACCTCAAATTATTTTTCCATACTTATCTCCACCCCCCATTGTACTCTCTTCCCAGGTAGAATGGGGGAGTCGCATCGATGAGAGTGTTCAAACAAAGGCACCTTTTGTCTTTGTTTCATGAGTGTGACTTAAAGAATATGTGTGAAAAAAAATCTAACAGCTGCTGTTTTGACATGCAATGGGCTTATCAATCATTCAGACACAATCCTACTCAAAGCTAAAACCGAAAAGAAAAGAAAAATAGATGATTAAAAATGAAATGCACTTATCTCAACTACCTGAACCATTGAGCAACAAACATTAATTCACAAAAACTCTGAGCAGACATTTTGCTCCCATTTTCAACTGCATGCATTCACTGAGAAACTCCACTGAAACTTTAAAACATTTCCACATCTTTCATAGGTTCAGGGTCGGCGCCCCAACTCTTCCAAAGACATTCATACCAATTAATCCATTTCCACTATTTCATCCATTCTCACGGATCCACCCTTTTCCACAAAAATCAAAACAGCCATCCAGTTAGCCTTTCAATCATAAAGCATTCACAATGCAATCTCTTCAGAAATTTCATTTTCTTTAGTTTACTGTATTTTTCCATAGTCTGACCCCTAGCTGGTTTTAGTAGACGCTCTGTTGTAATGATTTACCAACCAGATGGAGTCGCTGTTCGTTATACCACTCAGGAAATGGAATTTCCAATGCAAAACTCAACACAAACGAACATCCACAACCAAACTGCGTCTGTAGCCTCAACACGTCCACAAACCCCACCGCTGAGCTACACGCTCTCAATTTAAACAAAACAATCTTATTTACAATTTTTCACAAAACACACAGCGCGCGCGAGTCGCTGCCGCAGACTCAAATCCCAACACCACAATTCTTTTAAAAATGTATTTACAGTAGGCCTTTCTTTACAATTCCTAAGTGTTTTCACACAATTCAACTATACCTATTATTAAATTGATTTTTCTATTTCCATACTATGGGTCACGAGAAAAATTGGGGGGGTCTTCCAATGGCGCTTTATCTCCGCCGTCGCTGCGAAATCAGCCTTACCAAGTCCTACTTCCCCACAGCTGTTTAAGCTGGCTTTAAAAAGTCTTAATGTAATAAAAAGACTAATTCTCTGTGGCCATCTCCCGGTCTTTCTTTTTAAAATGTATTCACTGGTTCTACACCTGGTCAAGTTCAAATCGATCCTCTAATACTGCACGCGAATCAAACGCTTTAACCTAGTTAGTGCACTTTATATTTAAAATTTATCACAATCTAAAATCAGCCATTTTTCTATGGACCCTCTTTCAAGGTTTTTAAGCTTATACATACAAATCACACACAATAAAAATAACAACAGACAACATACATTGCTTTTGAGTTATCGCTTTCAACGTAGTTTTCAATTGGGATTTTAATAGACTTACGAGTTTGACGCTGCTGATCTCTCCCACCTAAATCTTTCTAAATTAATTATTGCAGATTTTCAATAAAAACAGGTTCTGGCTCACCTTTCAATTTCGGGCCCTCTGTGAGAGAGGTCAGCAGTCAGCACTCCATTTTTTCAATTCGCCTTTTTTCCTTTCATCCTCCAAAAATCCACGTCGAGGGTCACCAACTGTTAAGAAATATCTAAATGACGTGTTCCTTCTGATTTCTGGAGGAAGGAGGAGAGGCTGGGGTCGAATTGAAAGTTAAGCAAAAGTTTTAATGAAACTGCATGAAAACGACAAGACAAAACACAATCAAACATAAAACATAAAACACTGCCAGCAGCAGACTGCAAAACATGCTTCCCATGTCGGGTCACAGTTAGCAGCCATGCGACATGACAAAACAAATACGCTGTAAACAGCGGACTGAATCCATGCATCTCCTTGTGGAGTTACAGAAGAACAGTCTTGAATCATTCTCCGGATTACATATTTATTCCCTACACCTGGGTGGTTCTTCAAATTAAATCTTTCCCTATTGGTCAGATGTCTCTCAAAAGAAAAGGTGTACGTTCCCAATCAGTGTCTTGAGGCTACACCCGGTCACAGGATCTTACTGAGACGGTATCAATTGTTTCCAAACTACAGCAATACTCGTTCTTTGTCTTAATCACGTCTGGCTCAACAGGGGATGGCTCTCAAAGTTGTTTAAACAATAAGTCTTTTAGAGCTTCTAACTTTATGCTAAATAACAGACATGACCTAATTAATTCTTTAGAAGATAAGTTTGTGTGAGCCAGACCAATGCTGATTAGGTGTGGTGTGATGAAATCTGTATTGATTCAGTGTTCATTTAACTAAAAGTATATTTTTATCAGACATTACCAATGGTTTAACTTTTTATAACCTAACACTATCTAAGTTGGCTGTAGTGAGTAAGGCAGCTGCTGCCAACAACCCTACAGTACTGATATCCAGAGTTGGTGTGTGTGATTGTGATGTACTGTACAGTAAGTTCCCATCAATTTTAGTTTTAATTTTAAGTCATAGCTGTTGTGTCTGTAGGTTATCTAATCAGACTGACTTACATAACACACACACACACAAAATACACACACACATACTAGTTCAACACACTGCTGAATCATAAAAAAGTCCCAGTTTGGCCGGTGCAGTGTAGTGTTTAACCTTAAAAGGCATCATCTGAACCACAGAGCGAGCCTGGACAGACATTGGGACTCCTGACCGGACAAATGGTCATTCACAAACGTCAATCTGACGCCGTCTTAATGGCGGTTTGATATATGTGTGTTTCCAATATTGTAGATTTCTTTCTCACGTGCCAACCTTTCTTATGTTGGCAAATAGCAAAAATGGCTGATATAAGTGGTTCTTTTTACAGCAACTTCACCAGCAGAGCATGCACTAAGATGTTTTCCGAGAACAGTAATGCTGCTTGAAACACAGGAAGTTGGTTTGTAGCCTACATACTGTAGATTTTATAATTGCACAGAGCCTTCTCACTGCGGTTATAGCATAGCATAGCAACATGTATTGCAGTCTGCCACATGAATCATCATGAAACGTGGACATTTTCAAATAAGGTCTTTTAATGCAACAATGACTTTGACTGTGAGCATAATCAAATGAATATAATAACAGTACAGCGTTCACATGAGGTTTGAGGTTGAAGTCATGGATTAGTAAAATCCTTAAAAGTTTTGAAAAAGTCATGGAATTTTGTTATGTTTAATCAAATGAATTGTTGCAGTAATCTTCTGTGGATAACCTTCCACGTAATGTAGCATAACCGTAAAAAAAAATGTTTTATTGAGCTGTTGACGTAATGTAGCTCTTCTATGTGTTTTGTTCTCTTTTCTTCATTTTCACCCCGTCTCTCCCTCCATGTATGCCAGCTAGCTACCCCTAATTACTATTTCAACCATACCAGCCTATGACATGATGATGCTACTATGGCGTAAAGTTAAACTTCAAACACATATGGTTTCTTTATTCCATCAAACACCGGGTTGGCTCAGTTGGTAGAGCAGGCGCACATATACATAGAGGTTTACGCCTCGACGCAGAAGGTCCAGGGTTTGAGTCCATCCTGTGACGATTTCCTGCATTTCTTCCCCCCTTTCTCACCTAGCTGTCCTGTCCATTAAAGGCGAAAAAAGCCCAAAAAATAATTTTGAAAGAAAAAAGTATTGTTTGTTGAAACTGCGGTAGGAAAGCATGTAGCTTGTGTGAATTACATAACTTCTAGCAGTGGAATTTCCACGAGGGATGTGTTCTGCACACATTTTCTGCCAGTGTACATGTATGCACAGGGTGCAAGGAGCAATGGGGATTATGGTAGATGCGGACTTCAATTCCGGATATAGTACCCCGTCCCCTACATGGCCTCAATTGATGAATTATACAACATGTATTTACGACAAGCCTGTTATACATATTCACTTTCAAAATTAATCTAACTAATGTATATGTTGATGTTGAATAACAGTACCAGGACTGTAGCATGTTTGTTGATGGTTTTTCTCTTTTCTCCAGTCATCCAGTTTGGTTTTGTCTCTCTGTTCGTGGCTTCGTTCCCGCTTGCTCCGCTCTTTGCTCTGCTCAACAACGTCATTGAGATCAGACTGGATGCCAAGAAGTTTGTGACGGAGCTACGCAGGCCAGTCGCCGTACGTGCTAAAGACATTGGTAAGCTGGTGTGACACACATTAAAAGGAAAGGACAAACACACAGAACATAACTTACTAATAAATACCGCATTTTCCCATACAACCAGGGTTTGAAGCTAAAATATATATGTACAGTACAGGCCAAAAGTTTGGACACACCTTCTCATTGTGTTTCCTTTTTATTTTAATGACTATTTACATTGTAGATTCTCACTGAAGGCATCAAAACTATGAATGAACACATATGGAATTATGTACTTAACAAAAAAGTGTGAAATAACTGAAAACATGTCTTGTATTTTAGATTCTTCAAAGTAGCCACCCTTTGCTTTTTTATTAATAAGGGAAAAAATTTGTGCTTTTGCTTTTCCTTAAAGCAACACTAGAGAACTTTTCCCGCTTCGGTCCCCCTACAGGTTGGAAGCAGAATTATCCATTACATTATGCAAGTTTGCCAGATCGGGTTGCGCGAGCTGTAGTTCCAATGAGACAACCTGTACGGGGACCAAAGCGGGAAAATTTCTCTAGTGTTGCTTTAAGTCATTTTGTGCTACCATGAAATTTGGTACAGACATTCACGTCTCCCTAGGGATAAACTGTAATTATTTTGGAAGAAATCCTAACTTCTGATCGAACACCATCATCAGGCCAACATTTATATATTTGTCCAGTGCTGGGGTTTATGACCAAATACCTGCAGAACTAATAACATACCCATCAACCTCAGCTGTAGTTTGTGTTTAGAGCTAATGTGAAAATATTAGCATGCTACCACGCTAAACTTAGATGGTGAACATGGTTAACATTATACCTGCTAAACATCAGCATGTTTAAATTTGAAACTAGTGTGGCTGTAGACTCTGACTCTGTCTTGTTTCTTCCATGTTCCTGAAAAGTAAACTATTTGGAGGGTTTTACTTGATAGCAGCACCATAAGCTATGTTATATGTAAACCTTTTGTTTTACAGAACTATAGATCTAACATACTCCATGCAAAGTTGCCTTAATCAAAATGTGTTTTAATGGATTTTATTTAATGGATACTGTAATTGATTGACATTACCAGCAATCTGATGAACACTAACATTGGAAAATAACAACCTGCACACAGGAAGGACAGGCAAAATGCATTTTGTAATATTGCATGCTTTAGGCAGAGTTCTGATAACTTTACAACCAGATTGAGTTTAATTCACATGCTATCAGAAACATTTGTCATTTTGTCAGTTTGCTTAAGACAGTGTTCCATCTTTTCCCTTCTTCTACCCCTTATCACTTGAATCATTCTCACTCGTTGCTCTTCTTTTTATAGGTGTATGGTACAACATACTGAGTGGAATGGGAAAATTCTCAGTCATTATAAATGTAAGTATTAATGCAATGTCCCGCTTTCTACTATCTGCTCATTTAATTAGTAATGAAGGCAGTTAAATGCAAAATAAATGCATGTATTCTGCAGTAGGTACTCTACATAATGTGACTAACATCCCACAGAAAGCACTTTAACACTTTGATAAGTCAGCACTAACTCAATTTTGACACTCACAGAGGTGTCAGTCTGTAGTTGCCTGTCCAGTGCATTTTAAAAGCGTGCGTGCATGCGTAAAGTATATGCGCATTGAATGTACTTTAAATGATCCATTGCTGACAATGATAGTAGTTTAAAGCAACATTGCATAACATTGGTATTTTGTTTGCGATTTGGCGCCCCTACAGTTTCAGAGTGAAATTCACTTATACACCTCTGTGGTAAATATGGACAGCTGTACATGTGCATTTGTTATGATTATATTACTTACGATCAAAAACTAGCCAGTCGACAACTTTGCTAACACAGCCCCAACATCAAGCAAGTGCAACAACACAATACAAATTTTACTTCCAACAGTAGTCTCGCATGCCAGACCTATGTCCACACCGCTTCGGAGTAAGGTCTGGCCCCTCCACACATACACTCCTGGGTAGGTGAAAAAAACTCTGGGTTGTTTGCATTTCCTTAAATCAATCACAATCAGGTTAGGGTTAGTTAGGGTTAGGCTCTGGAGGCTGCGAGCATGGCTCTTCAAAATTGTTGGAAGGAACTTGTTTGCACCCCCCCAAAAGAAAACGCCACAATATTAAATGAAGTGAACTGTTCACACAATACAGTAACTAGCAGTACAGTAACAGAGCTATATAAATTAGCTGGATACATGTTTAAACCTTATTTGCTCTTACCAGTGTATCGCCGTGTGTATTTTGTCCACAGTTAATTCCCACCAATCGGTCCCTAAACGTCCCAGTTAGAGAGTAAATGCTGTAAATGTATTCTTTGTAAGTATTTACAGTAATTTCTCAAAAGAACAAAGCAGGCCTGCCTTGTTGCACAATCCAAATTTTTTCTTCAAAACTTGGCATTTTCAGAGAATAGCTTGCTAGCTCAAAGTTTGTTGATGTTTCCCGAAACCAACAGAGTTTTGCGAGGCGAGGGGCATCCGGCGGAGATCCGGCTCCGACGGATGTTCCAGCGATTATTCGGTAAATGAATTGTCGTCAATCCAGACAAGTCCAACAGCAAGCTGGCCAGCTCGCCATCTGTCTTGCAGCCTTTTATTTCGCGAAGCTCTCGCCAACATCTAAAAGCCAATTTGAGATTTACTTTTGTCCGGTGGCCTCTTGCTTGGTCACTCTTTCCGTTACAAGTACAAGTCAGAGTAGCATCAACAGGGTTTGAAGCTAGTATTTTAAGGTAAAATAGTTATGCAATGTTTCTTTAATATTAAGTAGAGATTCGACCTTTGTCCTGACCTTGTGAGATCCCAGAATCATGTCTGAAACACCCTAACCTGCTGATCTGCGGATGTCAAGGCGTGTGTGTGTGTGTGTGTGTGTGTGTGTGTGTGTGTGTGTGTGTGTGTGTGTGTGTGTGTGTGTGTGTGTGTGTGTGTGTGTGTGTGTGTGTGTGTGTGTGTATTGGTGGAGTCAGGAAAGTTATGCCTGGGCTTTTTCCTTGGTCACCAGACCAAATCCTATTCCGTTTACTTTTAATACTAAAGAGATATGTGAAGGATTCAAAAAAACAAGCCGCAGGAGTTTTTATTTGTTCTAGAGCTTTGGAGCATTGGACACATATACACACACACTTAAGCTAGCCCACGAGCTTCAAGGCATTGGAAAACTGGGAGCAGAATTCCCCTTTTGTACATGTTATCTTGTACCAGTTCTACATACTTTATTTAATATTAATAAATTAATACATTACTCAAATATTGCTGAAATACTTAGTTTACCAGAAGTGTGATTTTAAACATCTGAAAATACACAATTTGACCCCCCACACCCCCTCAACCCCCGCTGCTTTTCCAATAAAAAGGTGAAAGCCTAGATTTCATCAATTTTACATGATCAAACTTCTTGTCTCATGGTGATTTTCTTTTTTTAAATGAATGCTCGTGACAAATGTTTCACTCTCACTCTGTCTCTCTCTTTCTCTGTGGAGGCCTTTGTGATCTCCTTCACATCAGACTTCATCCCCCGGCTCGTCTACCAGTACACGTTCAGTCAGACCGGCACCATGCATGGCTTCATTGACCACACGCTCTCCTACTTCAACGTGTCCAATTTCAAGCCTGGGTCGGCACCGCTGAACTTACAGCAAGGAAACATCACCGTCTGCCGGTAAAAACATACACGCACACAAACACGCATGCACACACTTACAAGTTACAGATATTGGAAGCAATACTTACTGTCCTTTGTGACAGGCATTACATACAAATGACAAATCAATATTGTGATTATTTCATTCAGCATTCATCAAAAAAAGACACATGGTCAATAAAAGTAGATAGCTATTCATTAAGAAATACATGCGCGCACACACACACACAAACACACACACACACACACACACACACACACACACACACACACACACACACACACACACACACACACACACACACACACACACACACACACACTTATTTGCCCACACAGCCCTAGCCTTTTCTTGTTTTCTGATATATTTTTTCTTTTACTGCCAGTGGAGCATTTTGTGCATTCAAGAAAACAGTCAAGTGAATTCATCTATTTTTACATCAGAGGAGTTTAGTTTGGGAGATTTTATGTAACAGGATAAAACAACATTACCCTGTTTTGTCATACAGTAGCTTATTATAAATACCCCCTTCAGTCTCTGTATCTACAACAAATAGCAACCGTTATCATGTTTATATCAAGGCTAGTATTCATTTAATCTGAGAAATTAGAATCTGTTTCTTCTTTGGTTCATCTCCAAATGTTCTAGTCTTTCCTTTCAAACCTTTAATCATATCGAGAGACCTCTTGATAACCCCCTGAATAACATTTGCACTTTCTTGCATTCACACTGAACGCAATATGGACCAATCAAAGCCCTTTTACTGTTCACCATTTGCTGTCAAACTCTGAAAGCTTTTGCACTGAAAGCGTTTGTGCCATAAAGCAACCCCATGCTGTTTTCTTTCTCTTCAAGTAACAACCCTTAAAGCGACCCAACGCTAGCTGTTCTAGCTGTTGTTCTTAACATAGCTGGTAGCTTACGTTCTGATATGTAGTTCCATTTAGAGCACTGGTTATGCGGCTATGTTAACATTGAAAAGTTGATATCAGGATGTGGGTGATCCAAACCAAAGGGGCGTTGAAAAACCGACACAACACAAAGACAGATTATCTGATCTGATCCTGGATCGCTAAACATGGAATGCCCAAATCCGAATAATTTTGATCCAGATTCAACTTTTTGAACAACTGGGCCCTGGAGATTCTGTTTTTGTAATAGCAGAGTAAGTCATAAATACAGTGTATCTTGACAAGGTACCAAAATGCTCAATTATAGTGTCAGTGTCGTGGAATTTGAGATATCAGCATTTAAACGTGTTATAATAGATTATCTGCATAGAGACTTAGACTTTTTAAAAAAATTTAAGTTTTTATATAAAAACTTGAATGTCCCCGAGAGGCAATTTGTTGTACAGTACAGGCATATTGACACATAATCCACAACACAAACATTGAACCAGACATCTACAGCACTGTTTATCTAACACATAACATACACACATCAATAAATAGAATACAGTAAAAAGGAGTATGTTGCATTTCCCTAAAAGGCCTAATGTCATTAATAAATGAAACTACTGCACAGTAGTTCACATATATTCCTCCTCCAGTCATACCCCTCCCCACATCTTATTTAATTGGGTTATTGCCATGGGAATGAATGAGTTTTTTTGCTTGGTTGGTTCTGACGTTAGGGTATCTATATCTACGACCAGAAGGGAGCGGCTTAAACTCCACTGAAAGTGGATAGGTTATATCCCAAGCAAGTCTTATATTCAATGATGTGTATATACAGTAGGGCTGATGCATTTTATGACTGATAATTGATATTGCTAGTTGCTTCAGCAAGGGATTACAAAGATAAAGGGGGAATCATGCACAAACTTACTTACCTGTATGGTTAGGTTGGACATTTGCAGGTGATAAAGAGTATTTGCCTCATGTTTATAATGTTAAGGCCCAACATTAAAACACTTCATTGCCACAGGTAATTCTATTCTGGATGACCAAAGGCCTTTTCTGTTTCATAAATAAACTGCAGAGGTTTAAGATGGGCTGGAGTTGATGATTTATTAGATTTAAAAATACAGTGCACTATTGTATCTTCCTTGCATTCTCACTCATGCCAGTGGCAAGCATCTCTTTCATAATATCAGTATAATGCGCTGTAGAAGAAAAGGTCACGGCGCCCACAGACAGGTCAGCCCGCTGTTACATAAGACAGCAAATCATTACAATGCAAGAATACAGCCTTTGTGCCAATATAGTGTGATACGTCACGCCCGAAACACGACGGACGCCCTTGAATGCTTATAGGCATGAAATTGGCTTGAGGATGTTCCAAGAAGGGTGTGTCTGTCTGCAGTGTGTGTAGCGCTGTACATTGTATGTATCCAGGCAGTGTATTAGCTGCTTAAGGCAGATGATTCAACTCAGCATGTGAATCGAAGTATGTCAGATTCTCCAGACAGTTAATTTCTTTCTATGGATGCCTTCGCGCCGGCGACAGCCGTGGGCCGGAGGCATCATGCTTCCCGGTTGTCTGTCTGTCCGTCCCATTCTTGTTAACGTGATATCTCAGAAACGCCTTGGAGGAATCTCTACTTGGACGTGACCTCACAAAATGCATTTTTGGCCATATCTCAAGAATTCCTAAGCTTTAACATTTCATACAAATGTCCAATTGGATAAAATCATTAAGTGATGACATTTTATATCAAAAAGGTCAAAGGTCAACTTTAATGTGTAAATCATAGTGTTCTGACACTGAACACTTTTCTGGCCATAACACAGGAACAGAAAGGGAGACATTTTGAACTTAATCTTGAAACTGTGGTAATGTGTGTAAAGCATTCATGTTTCGCCAAAAAAAAATACATTCAATACCTCTTTTTATTGAATTGCTTCTTTATTAAAGTCTTGACTACATATATTATATGAGTGTGGACAGACATGGATGTAAACTGCAAGGCGTTAATTCTTGTTCTTTCTTACTTTCTAACCCAGTTCATTTTGGGACTCGAAGTTGTATGGATAAATATATACAGGAAGGATAAGAATAAGAGGTAAAGAATGCATAAATGGATAGATAAACAAGGAATTTGAGAGTTGAGGGATACTATTATTGAACAGAACATAAGATGTAGAGGTAACACATAAGAAACAAAGGAATGAGGGGTAGAGGTACTGTAGTTGGATGGATGGATAAATAGATGGGTGGTGTGACAGAAGCCAACCACTAAGGTATTAAATCTTTAATTAAGTTTAAAAACAGCAGGGTGAGGAAGTTGAAGACAGTTTCTGCATCAGTGGTCAGAGCAACACTGTACATATCTGCAGACACGCTTTCTCTCCCAGTGCTAGATGAGTGCTAAATGAAAATGTGGGTAAACTGAATTTGGAGTAGGGGTCTGGAGCAAATACAGCCTAAATCAGTTTTACACTTAATTTATTTCTTTAAAAAAAATTAAGATGTCTCAAATAGTAAAAAGAAACAGCAGTTAAAGGATTTAAATGAAAATGCAGATACAGGGTATACATTATACAAATTATAATCTACGACGCATCTCCACTTTCTCCCACTGTACAAAAATGAAGCCAAAATATCCCAGATACGGGTGCTGCCATCTTGTAATTTTGAAGCCAGAGTCTATGCAGTGGTGAACACCCGCCCAACTAATGGGAAGTCAATCACAGCTGTCAGTCATGATGTTTCACCTATTTTTCTAGCATCAAATAACCAAACCTATAATAAGAATAAAGAATAAACACTTATAAGAACTACTAAAAGTGGCTACACAAGCACCAGAATTCTAAATGTACAGCAGCTGGTTACTGTTTTAATACCTCCTGACTAGGAAGAACAACGTATGGAATTTTTCAAAATTTAATTTCTCCCAATTTGAAAGCTTTACTTGACCTTTATCTGTCAAAGACCAATCTGGAACCTGTTGGATGGGAGTTTTTGGAAATGTTTTTCTGTTGTTCTGTGGCACATGTTCTGTGTGCAACAGATAGAAAGATACTATTGTTTTAGGTCATTGATTTGAACCTTAGTGTTACCTGACATTATGCATGTTATGCATGTGTTGTGATAAGTGTTACAAACACACACACACACACACACACACACACACACACACACACACACACACACAGTGTCTTTTCAAGTCTTTCAGATACTAACTATAATCTAGAATACTGAGATAGATACTCCACTTTAACCAAACATGGAGTTTATACAAAACACGCACGCACGCACGTGCACGCACACATACACACACACACACACACACACACACACACACACACACACACACACACACAGGAAGCGGGAGGGAGAAACATGTCTTTGATAATAATATTTTATATTTGATTCCACCCAAGTTAAGTTAAATTGACTGGACGACAGGAGGGGAGGTCTTGTCTTGCAGTTTAGTTCACATTAAAAGTTGAGCCATAAAAAAATTACTGTAAAATATTGGCAAGAGAAAGATGAATAGATGGAAGAAAAAAAAGAGGGAGAGAAGAGCTGACTCTCACAGGGCAGCATTCCTCATTCTTGACTGTATAAGGATAAGGAATCAGACACCATAAGACCCCGTTGACACACACACAATGCACACACACACACATTTCGCCCTCCCTCTCTATTATTTCTATACTGCTAGTTAAGTACTTAGTGACACAATCAGGACTTTTCATCTATTCCGCCTTCAGAGGAATTTTGTCATGACAGAGAGTGTGTGTGTGTGTGTGTGTCACATGTCTCAACTTAAAACTTTGATCTGATCCATCACATTATTCTGACGTGTTAAACTGCTGTGTGTTTTACTGTAAAGGACAGTGTGATCGGCGTTTCATGCATTCCCAGTTCGAATTCTTTTTCTTCTTTTTACTTTCATTAACCTAAGAGATTTCAAATTCAGTTTTAGCCTCAGGTGTATAAATCTAACCTGAAATTATAATTGTCATTTTATCAGCCATACAGTCTTACTTAGTTTTTTTCTGATCGGCCTTGTTCACAGCAAGGGTTTTGACTTCACAGTAGAAAAAGCACAGATGGTACTAGTAACATTAACAATGGTTCTTTTCTGTTCAAGTGTCCCAGTAAAAGTCTTTGCACAGAGTCTGCAATGTTCGAACAAAAGGAAATGTTGGGTTGATGGTTATAAACCTTTTAGTAATTGACTTATTGCATACAAATGTCATGCTCACATGTAATTTGTAATGTGGTATTAGGTTGTAACTGTAAGTCACTGTCCACATAGAGTAGAGTGACCTAGAAAAAAGAATTCTCCCTTACAACAAGTCAGATAAAGCAATATTTAGGTGGTTTTAGGGAATGTAACGTTGACAACGGTAACCGGTGCAGCAACAAGACTGGGAGAAAATCACCGATATAAAGTTTCAAACTAGAAATCAATGCTAGAAATAGCTATCTCAGTGTCGTTTAAAAGCTCTGAGCAAAGCCTTGCAGCGTCCAAGTTCCATTAAGACTTAAAGCTCAGGAACACACCGAAGTCGGAAGAACAACTTCCCAACGTGGGAAATGAGACCATCTAAGGAGCATGTGAATGCACTATATTACTTGGCAGTGAGCGGGGACTTCCTGAAGTTTTTGATTGTTGCCTGGCAACCTCACGGTGACAACAGAACTCCAGGAAGTCCCTGCTCCCGGGGCCAAGAAATAGTCTGACACATGACCCCCTTTAAAAGCAGATACTTTGTGTGGCATTGCAGTGGGCTCATGAGGATAAGAATACAGATAGAAAATGGTGGCAAAATAAGAGCATGAGCATTCTAGTCCTCCGCTGCTTAAATTTGGAGAAGTAACATCTTTTATCTTCTCGCTAGATGTATACCAAATTTGTGTTTGGCTGTTGTGGCGAGGTCTTATTAAAATGTATTTACAATGGAAGACATATAAAACAAAGCAGAATTTAGTTACAACACTATGCAAAGCATAGTTTTTGTTTTGTGTCTTTGTAGAGGGGATGTTTCTTAGCACAGTTTGCTTTTGAGGTAGACTGACTACCGACGTCCTGCTGCTCCCAGACACCTTGCCGGGGTCGGTAGTACTTCAGACCTCCATAACAGCCACAGTGGAAATAGACTTATGTAAGTTGTGTTTGCAAATGTTTGCCAATTCAGTATCACCCTATGCATGAAGAGCAGAACACGTCATGCTAAATCACCTCTTCTTCCATGTTTGACACTTTTCATCTTGATTTCTTGATCTTTATTTTCTGTCTTTTTGCTGGCCCATGTGATTAAATGTTTTCTTTTATTTTGTTAGTTGATTTTGTGCCTGGAAGACTGCTCTCTATATATCTAGATCTCCACATGATGCTTAACTTTATCTATAAATCTCATTCTCTTTGCTCTCTTCTGTAGATTCAGTGGTTTGGTATGAAGCATTTGTGTGCCCAAAGATGTTATCAAGATTAACAATGAGATGGGTTGTCTCCCTGCTATTGCCTTGAAAGGAACAATATATGTTGCATCCCACAAAGAAAGGCTGACTCTTTTAAAGTAGCTGTTGTGAAAATGGAGCCCAAAAGTTCTGTAACATAAAGCCAAGACCCCACTCCTCCTCCAGAGTCACTCCCTCTCTTCACTGTACACTCATCTCTTCAAGAAATATTTACAATTAAAGGCATGACTAAAGTCTTTTACAGACTTTAACGTTTGTTTTATAGGGTGTTAGATGGTCAGATTAGTAACTCGCTGCTAAAATTTCCCTTTCTTGCCTGCACTCTGGCCACTCTAACAGTTTCAACTGTGTACAGTTGAAGGCCATAATTTCAAAATACAAAAAGAAAATGCTCCATTTATTTTTCTGTCTCCATGAGCTGTTTCTGTTGGCTCACTGCTGTGATTATCTGGTCAGATTGTCTAACATTGCTGCATGTGCTGACATTAGGCCACCATTTGCGAGAAAATAGTTGTGATTACTTTGAAAATCCATATTGAAATCACAATTTGATGGTAGCATGTACATAGTTCTCAGTCAGCCAGCTTGGTGTTCAGAAGGAAGTGTTGTAGCCTGCTGTATACAGTACAGACTCATACCCTTTTCTTTTTCCCACCCAAATTAGCGTGTGTATGCAAGTTTTTTAAACACGGGAAAACCCACTAAAAATAGCCAATAGACACTTTACCATTGCTAGTAGACAAGTATGCCTTTCTGGTTTCTTTCTGTCACGTTCAACGTTACAAATGTACTGGAAAACAGGGTGAGTAAACAGTAGAAAGCATCATGGAGGCTAGTGACAATAATCTTACGATAGATTTAAAAAAAAATATCTGTTACTTATTCAGTCTCCACAGAGATGGCTGAGTTGAGAAAGAGTAGCAGAAGTTACAGACAGAGGAGACAAGTGGGAATCATCTGTCCCGGGAATAAATGCTGATTGTAACCTTTCCCACTAAAGACACAAGCCAGATGTCAGTGTTTTTTTGACCAGTGGGAAAGGGGCTTAAAGGTCCAGTGTGTAACGTGTTTAGTTGTTCATTATCAAAATCTATATTGCCCTTCACAAACTTGTCCTTTTTCATGAATATTTTACCACCACCATCACTTCCAAGTATTCCTTTTTGCTTGAAATGTTACATTTGCATTCGCATGAACGGGGGTAGACGCTCCATATTCATGCGCCATCTTGAAATACCTAGCCGGTAAGGGACATACAGGACATACTGCTCCGCCTTTCACGTTTTCGCTGTCCCATGATAAACTCCCTGGTGCTGCTAATGCTGCTAATGGCTATCGTAGCTTCCCGGCCCCGGCAAGTTTGAATAAGGAAACATGGAGGTCCACACATATCCAAAATCCAAATTTCAGGAACAGGAGTCTTCTTCTTCAAAAGAGCAAGAGACCGGCCTTTTGAAGCATGAAGGTTACCGTAGCTGTAATACGTTCTTTGAACTGCGTGGTGCGAGAGAGTTGATTGCGATATTCGATCTCAACGCTAGATGGGAGAAATTCCTACACATTGGACCTTTAGGTAAATAAGATAATAGTTGGGAAATGACTATAGTGTTGTGTATTTCTTTTTGATGAATTTGATTATGTGTAGCAGGCTTTTAAGCAGTTCCAGCCAACTCAGCTGGCCACTTGGCTGAAAGTTGAAACATTTTGATTGAATTCTGCCATAGTTGTATTATAAAAAAAATATAAAAAAACTGACATTGAGCAAAGAGAGGGTGAGGCCCTCTTTATGTTATTTAGGAGTGATTACATCCAACAGGAACCAGCTGGCTCTAACTTCTCCATCAACTTGGCTTTGTACCAGGAATTACTAAACATAAACGTACACAACTAGTCGGCCCATCCAGTGGATGTACTGTTAATGCTGAACGCAGACATTTGTACATAAATGCTAATCCAGCAGATTCTCTTTTGTCATTATTATTATTCTCATTATAATAACAAAGCATCAAAGGGTTTCTCCTTTACATTTTGCATTTACATTATGCTCCTGAGACTCAAACAGCCTGGCTGCAGCTGGACATCAGTTCACTGTGTTCCTAGATCCTTTCTTGTTGCAGTGCAGTCAACAGATTCAGCAGCAGCAGCAGCTCTGGCGCCTGAATTGTTCGACTGCCACAAGTTTACAGTACATTGCTAACACCATGTTTTCAGTTATTTGGTCTCTTAAAGTCTGCTAATGAGACACTTGGCACCAAAAACCTACAGTCTGTGCACTTAGTAACAAGTCAGACACCAACATTAGAACCATTAAACGACTGGCTTGATGCATAAAAGCTACCTGCCAGCGACAAAAGGGGACATTTTCATGTCAGTGATGTTGAGCCAATATTTCTTTTTCAGTGAGATAACAAAGCATAACCAACATGTGGCCCGATCTATACAATGACTTCATTTTATGAATGACTTACCAAAGACTCAAGAAGGTTTTTGTGTGTCAACTTCCTCAAGCCTTGAACTAAATTTGAACCTTACCTTTCTCTTATGACAAAAACAGATAAACAGCTGTTTTTGTGTGTGTTTTGTGTGCTTGTCCAGTCACATACATTCTTTCAGTCTTTAATGTGACAGGGCAGCTATAAATTCTCTGGTTTTCTCTCTTTTTTTTGTCATTCCTTCTGTCATCTCATCTCACTTTTGTCTTTGACTCCCTTTATCTCAAAGGTTATCTCATTATTTTGCCTTGGTTCCTTTCCTCTTTCATTCTTTCTTATTCTCCTCTGTCTTCTCTCTCTTCGATTCCTTATCCTCGTTTTAATCTGTCAGCTGTTTATTTTGCCAGCACAATGAAGAGTATTTACTACAAAGAAAACAAAGGGGAAGGAATCCTAATAAACTGTATTGCACTTTGAGTCAGATCCAACGCGAAGTAGGTTTTAATGAGGGCAGGTCTTAGCCAGGTAAAGATAAATCAGTTTGGCTCAGGATGGAGAAGAAAAGTTTGTCTGGCAGATTCTCAGCGATCAGCTGTCCATCAAAAAGTGCGGGAGGAGCCTTCCTTAATGTATCCATTGATTAAGTGTGTGTTTCTGTAGGTGGTGCTTTTGTTTTGTTGGAACTACCCACTTAGTTCCAAAACAGAGCTGCACCAGGCGTGAAACAATAAAGCAATAGACATTTGAGTTACTCCATGTTTAGCACCCACTCTCTATACATGTGTGTTTTCTCCTAGGTACAAAGACTACAGGGAGCCGCCCTGGTCTCCAGACGCGTACATGGTCACCAAACAGTACTGGTGTGTCCTGGCTGCAAGACTGGCTTTCGTCATATTGTTCCAGGTATTGTGTTTTGTTCACAGGCTGGTCTGTTTCCATCGGCTCATAAGACCATTTAAAAGCAGACCGAGAGAAAGACGGAAACTAGTCAGAGGTCTTTAGCAGATGCATCCACACGTTCAGAACTTTTCCAATACATCACTCTCATTATTCTGCAGTATAGTTCAAAGCACCCCCAATGTGTTTTGCATTGTGTCATTTCTGTTGTGTTCTGCAGTTGAATGGATATGTTTAATAAAAAGGCAGATAAAGCAATTGTGTGTGCATAGAGTATGTGTGGGCCAGTCTTTCCTAATTAGGTGGATCACAATGTACTCTCATCATGAGCGGGACTATTACCAGATGCCTCAGTCCATTATCATCTAGCTCAAAAAAAAAAAATCTGTCTGTCCGCCTGCACGCCTCACTTACATATGTCTACCAAATGTCCTTCAACAACTAAGCTGTTGGAGTGTTATTACTGCTGCAGATACATCATTGTTAAGCGTCAGACACAAGAACAGAATTCAGGAAATTCCTTAAAATGTTGTAGGCCTAGTTGAACAAGTTTTGGGATCAGAGATTTTCAGGAGAGTGCGGGATAGATGTGAGGCAAAGATACCGCGTGAGGTGAAAGGGACAGGTGCAAGCTGCTGTTAAAAAACACCAAAGGAAATGTGTAGTTTATTGTAGGTTGGCCCCCAATTTAGTGCATCAAAATTTGTACTCCTAGCGAATCAACTTCCACAAATCTGTGTAGAGATAATAGCAAAAAGACCCATCCAGCAATCCAGCGATACTTGTCCGTATATCTTAAGGTACATTGCAAACAAGAACTGCTAATAGCTGATTCAGCATACTTTCAGTGGTGCCAATTTGCTGAAATAGTCTGAAAAACAGGTTTCAAGTTTTAGCCCAGAGTGTAACTCCTTGAATCCATGGCAACATTATACATTCTTTATACAGTACATCCCCCAAGGCCTCCAAATTATGCAAACTGTATTTCCCATCTAAGAGCTAGAGATAATAGTTAAACAAAAAAAATAACAAGAAAATTCATTGACATTTCCTTTTTTTTATGTTGAACTATGAATGTATATATATTTGTTTACATTACTGAGGCTCAGAATGTCCCATCAACATGGCTCATAAACAGATATTTGTGTTGAAAACCTCTTCCAGATCCTAGATTCCTTGTAACTTCCCCACCACCTGTCAATTTTGTCATCCATCTCTTTTCAGTTGTCTTCATATCCAGCCATCTTTTCCTCCCTCACACATCGCTTTCTCCCCTTCTCTCCCTCCTCCAGAATCTGGTGATGTTCCTCAGCCTCGTGGTCGCCTGGGGGATCCCGGACATTCCCAAAGCCGTCGTGGAGCAGTTCAAACGGGAGAAGAAGCTCCTGGTCGAGGTGTTCTTACGGGAAGAGAAGGAAAAATTCCAGCTCATCCAGAGCCTCTTCTCAAAGGACGCCAACCTCCGCCCAGCCAGCCACACGCTCCACCCGGGTCAGGGCTTGCCCATCCCGGGCCGCTACAGCACTCTACCCCCGCTTCCAACACAGGGCTTGGCCGGAGAAGGAGGAGTGCCGAGAGCGAGGTGTAGGGCCGCCAGCTTCAGCCAGTTCACCGGGCAGATTCCCCCGACGCCCAGAAATGAAAACGAGAATTCAAAACACACGGCGGTGTGACATGGAACACACACACACACACACACACACACACATCTGTGCTTCAGCTGGGCCTCAGGACTGGATAAACGTGTTGCTCTGGTGATTCGGTCCGTGAATGTCTTTGCCTGTGTCTTTTGTGTGTCTGACACAGTAGTAGTGTGATTAAAAAAAATTAAAAAAAAAATAATAACAAAAAAATCACAGCATCATTTTGAAGACTTTTGAATTCATTGGTCTTAGTGTGGTTAAATGTGCAACGTCCACACTGGTCGAACGAGTGTCTGTGGTGTTCCTCCTCACGTCGACTGTTCACCTGATAAAATGTTAGGATTTTTACTTTTTGGTAAAAATATCAATGATTTAGCAAGGCACACTTGCTTCATAGCGTAGACAAGCAATAATTACAGTATTAGGCTGAACAATTGAATATTACAAGAACCTGGAAGAGACTGGAAGTAAAGAAAGAACTAATAACAAATGGACAGATTCATTGATGAGCACCTAATCAACACAACGGATTGATGGACATGGGCTTATTACTAGGGCTGAGGACTGCTTCATGTGCTTATGCTCTATATGTATTCATGTTTTTACCAGAATTTGTAGCAGCTCCAACATTCCACATTTCCTGTACAATACATTTTAAGACATGGAACTGAAAGCACACAGGAGCCTCTCAGAAGTGCAAACCTTTTTCTGTACACCATTTACTGTTCCAGCTGATTTTAAATAAATCCAATTCAGAAGTCACTTTGAATCCTTTTCAGAATGCACAAAAATTGTAATGTTAGTCAATACACAGCTGCTGGTTATTGTTTCTCTGCATTCTGCTCTACATATTTGATGGATGGATGCACATGCCAATGTGGCACACTGTTGCATGCCACTCCTAGATTATAGTCCAAGCTGTAGTTTTAAGAATAGATCTGTGAAGCAAATGTTTTATTTTTCTGTTAGCCATATGGACTTTACAGCTGTCAACTGAGTGAGAGCGACTTAATAACTACACTTAATAACTTCTGAATGCACAGAGAAAGCCAACTCTTATGCAAACTGTTAATGGCAGTGAGCTAGAAATGACCTCACTGCTCATTGCCAAGGGAACAAATGCTTCCCTTGACAACACTTACTTCATTATGAAATACCAGACTGTATACTCTGACATTCCTGCAGGTCAGTAATAAATCTGGGTTACTACTGCCCAAATAGAACCGTGTCTTGCATAAAATATCTTACTGGTGTCACCCAACCTCTGGCAGCCATGTTTGAAGTCTTCAGCTCTTGAGAAACAGACTGTCATCATGTTTTATTTTGTATAACTGGTCCATCTGTTTGTGACTGCTGAGAATCTGTAATTTCATCACTGATAGATCTGATGGATATATGTTTAGATAGCTAATAGCTTGTTAGCTTGCTAACATAGCCCTTCTATCTGGTCCAACTATTGCTGTATAGTAAACAAATAATTAGCATACTAATTAAGTTAGCTTTTGCATGTTAAAGTCAAACTGAAAATTGATTTTTCACTTTTTGTGCAAGGAAATATAAGCTATAAAGATATTGCTGCTGATGTGCATAATCTTCCATTTTTCAAGAAAATGATCAAGTCAGTTTTGTCCTGTGTCTTTAGGCAGCGGTTGACTGACATTTTGGGGCTTGCGTTGCTAGGAGATACGCTGTCAACCTGTCTCTGTGGTGCGCTACATATTGGACCACGTTATAGCCCTGTAGCCTACGAACATAAATGCAAGATGTTTTTCCTTGCATTCTCACCAAGCCCACATAGTATTGATTAACTACGGTTAGACATGTTTCCCTGTATAACACTCAATATTTAAAATGACCCATGCTATTAAATGTGTTTGTTTTTTTCCCAGTAAGAGGAAGCTAATTACCCTAGCTTGCTAACCCTAGCACTGATCCCCACATACATCTTTAAATGTCTATCTTCTGATTTAACTTCTGACCGCTCCGTCACACAAAGAGCTTTGAAACGGACTATTGGTTTATGCTGATATTTGGCAAAAGTCATTTCTACATTATGTACGGCTTTTGTCCAGTTAGTGTGTCCGCATTGAAATCTGTAAGGTACCATAGAAGGAGTGCTATCACATCAGATGGTTGCCATTTTAATGCAGGCTATATTGCATTCAGTCAAGACAGGTTAGAACTGGGAGTCTTTATCCTGATAAAGAATATGGATAAGAACCATCATGAATGAGTAGCTGATTGATGCTTTGAAGAAAAAAAAAAACAGCATCTATGTTCAATGTTCTGGACAGAAATCCTCCTTTAGTTTAAGAGCAACTGATAGCTGATAGGTAGATGCTTTTGAAACATGCTTTTTTCGTCATATGATGTACTGTAAAAATCCCTTATGGAAGTAAGTGAGTGTATGTCACATTGTATACTATGGGACAGTGTGGTTTTTCCTTTCAAGGTACTGAAAGGTTAAGTTAATCTCAACAATGCATGAAACAAGGTGCAGGTGAGTTTTTCACACTCCAGTCCAGTTGGTGGCGGTAATGCACCTTTAAGTTGGGTTTGCCAACCGCCAATAGACCTTTTTCGCGGCAGACATGTTGACATGTCAGAGTAGGAAAAGCTCAGGTGTACTCAAAACCATTAATGATGGCTGCATTCCACTTTGGAGAGGCCCTGGTATTGTGCATGCTGACTCACTGAAATAGCTCACTGGGACCATAGACTGTTGTCTATGACTGGGACACTTGATGGAATTGAGCCATCGTTAAGGTTATCAATTTCAGCTGTGCTTTTCCTATTATGACAAGTCAAAAATATCTGCTGAGAAAAAGGTCCATAAACCATTAAGAAGAAGAAGAAGAAGAAGAAGAAGAAGAAGAAGAAGAAGAAGAAGAAGAAGAAGAAGAAGATGATGATGATGATGATGATGATGATGAAAAAGAAGAAGAGGTGCATTGTTTTCTGTGGTCTGGTCATTTGGAGCTCTAGGAAATTTCCCAATGTCCCTGAACACAACACTGACATAATTTCCTGTCTGAAAGATTTGAGTTTTGGAGCTGTCTGGTGCTGACAATTTGTTTCGGGGAAAGAAATGTTAGAAGAAAAATGTAAATGAAATTACGATGACGTTAATTAATTAATTAATTCATCGATGACGTGGAGCCATTAATTCAAGACGAAATGATTGGCATCATTTTATACAGGTACGTAGTAAATGTTTGCTGATAAGCACCACTGAAGGACTAGTGAACTCTGAATGTTTGTTTTGAACAGTAAATGTTAGCATGAATTTGAATCATTTCTGGGAAATATTACAGATGGTACCCAATAAATGTGTTATGTACTTTCAAGTTTTATACTACTAGAAAAAAAGAGGAAGAAATTCCCCATATATCTGACAGTTTTTGAGCCTAAAACAGTAGGTAGGAAAGGAAGCTAATTATTTCAACCATTTAGCCTATCCTTTTCTTTTAGCTAGCTATTTCAAACATTTCTATTAGCTAACTATTTCAACCATTTCTCCATTTCTTTTAGCTAACTATTTTAACCATTTCTCCATTTCTTTTAGCTAACTATTTTAACCATTTCTTTAAGCTAACTATTTCAGCCCTTTATCTATTTCTTTTAGCTAACTTAGGGTGACCAGATTTCCTGGAGCTAAAATCGGGACACTTTGCGCGTGACCGTAGTGTGTTTGTGCACGCACACGCTTTTTAACGTGAACATGTGCCAGCCCTGTTCAGACACAGACAGTAACTTCATTATTTTGATCCTAGGCTCCTCTAATAATAAGTGTTTGTTTTTTCCTGTGAAATTAACCAAAGTGCAGTAACAGCCTTTTTCAGTTTAGTGTGAGATTTATGTTGAGATTTTTTCTAAAAAAGATTTTTTGTTAAAAGAAAGTGTTATTTATTCCAATAACAGCAAAGTAATTAAAATGATTTATTGAAAATTTTGAGCATTAAACACTTAATTTCCTGCATTCTGGAGAATTTTTATGCTATTCACGTAGCTGCCTGTTCTATTCGCATCGGAAAAATAAACTGGACAAAGTTACTTTCGGGGCTACACTCAAAACATTCGGGGCTGAAGACACGGCAAAATCGGCTGACGCCGCTCCTGGTGTAAACCGGGACATTTTAGCGTCCCGACAGGCTTTTGTCGGGACTCGGGACAAGCAATTAAAAATCGGGACTGTCCCGGTCATACCGGGACGTCTGGTCACCCTAAGCTAACGATTTCAACCATTTATCCATTTCTTTTAGCTAACTATTTCAACCATTTCTCCCTTTCTTTTAGCTTACTATTTCAACCATTATCCTTTTCTTTTAGCTATTTCAACTCTTTCTCCATTTCTTTTAGCTAACTATAAACATTACTTTTAGCCAACTGTTTCAGTGTGTTTTGTGTGCTGTATGGTAATGGAACACACACACACACACACACACACACACACACACAGTGAGGGTTGGAGCTGGTATGTGTATGCAACCTTTTGCCATTTCTTTCCTTTTTCCTTGAAGGCCAAATTGTCTGTCCTGTTCCAGCAGTGCATATTTCATTTAACCCATTTTGCTCTTTGGGGAGCATAGGTCATTTCTGAACTTTCTCCAGCTCCTTTTGTGTTGGGCGATCTTCTTTGATTCCTTCCAGGATGTTCTTGTTGGGGCTCCCAGGTTAAGGCCTGTCTGGTTGTGCTGAAGCATGGTTTCCTCAGGGTATATGCTCAGTCCCAGCCCCTTTTCCGCCGTTTGATTTGTGTTTAAGTTTTACTGGCTTGGTACATTGTTCGGATAGTAACAGTAACTGCAAAAATATGGAATCGGCCACCACTGTGTCCGTTCACAAGCTGCTTACATGCTGGTAACATTAAGATCACGATCAACCCCAGCTGTTCAGTTGTGGGTGGTGGCGGACACATTCGTGTGCATTCTGAGTGTGACTTTATGAGATTCACATTCCTGATATGTTACGCGGATTGAGCTAACTGCTGTACAGTTTTTGGTCAAAATGTGTTAGCTTCAAAGTGAAACCACAAAGCATTTTTATGCTGGACCCTCTGAGCTGAATGCATATTAAGAGCAGCCCTTAGTTCAGATGGCTCTCCAAGAAAAAGCTGCTGTGCTCTGATGAGGATGATGATGATGATGTAATAACCCACAATTTAGCCTAATCCGGATGTGCAACCGATTTTGACCTTTCTATACTCATAAATCCGATCTGTCTGTCTGATCTGAGTGTGTGTGTGTGTGTAAAACTGTGGGCACTTCCGAGAGGATTATGTATGTTGAAGGCTTGACTTTATTCTATAGTCTGCTCTCCGTGACCAGAGGCATGTCAATATTTGGGTTTTTAGAGACTTAACTTGAGCATGACACACTGGCAGTACATAAGCTGATGGCCGGTCACGCGGCAGTGTGTGTGGAATTGCACGAACCTGTTAGATTCTCTTTTATCAAATAGGTGAATATGTGGGGTGAAGCAATAAGAAAGAACTAATATATAACTAAGATAATATTAAAGTCAGAGTAGAGCTGGGCAATATATTGATATTATATCGATATCGTGATATGAGACTAGATATCGACTTAGATTTTGGATATCGTAATATGCCATAACTGTCGTCTTTTCCTGCTTTTAAAGGCTACATTACAGTACAGTGATGTCATTTTCTGTATTTACCAGACTGTTCTAGCTGTTATTATGTGCATTTACCCACATCATTATATCGTCATTATATCCACATTACTGATGATTATTTATCAAAATATCATTGTGTAAATATTTTGCGAAAGCACCAATAGTTAACACTTACAATATCGTTGTGGTATCGATATTGAGGTATTTGGTCAAAAATATCGTGATATTTCATTTTCTCCATATTGCCCAGCCCTAAGTCAGAGTCACTTTACAGAGGTGATAGAATAGCTATTTTAAGGGTAGGACAACTGAGGAGGCCTGCTTTGGGGACTCCCACTGGTTTTCCTCTAACTAGGGTAGACAAAAACTGCAAACAGGGGAAGAAAGGTTGGAGAGATAAAAGAAATGAAAAAGTACAGTATTACATATATTTATAGAGAGAGGAGGGCCAGTACAAGGACACAGGGAGGCGAGAGTAGCTCTAAAATGCCTTTGCATGCTTTTTCATTTCACATTTTTCATTCACAGCTCAAGCTGTGAACAGCGCCAAGAAGCGACCTGATGAATTGTGAACATAGACCTTTTGGTGGCACTGTTAGGGACAGAGTGGGACGACACAACAACGCAGGTTTTATATGGGGGAAAAAAGGTTGATTTCCAAAAATAAGACGAGTCAAAGCAAAATTGCATATGAACTAAACTGGGCCCAAAAGGGGCCGACAGAACAGAATGCAGTACTCTTTTCACAGCAGACATTTTGACAAGCACAGGTGTAAATAATAACATTAACGATGGCTCCATTCCATTAAGTTTTCCAGTAAGCCAAGTCAGTGAGTGAGCATGCACAATACCAGAGCCCTATTGGCTCAGCTAGTTAAGTTAAAGGTCCCATTTTGTAAAAAAAAAATTTTTTAATTTTATTTCTTATAAAGCAAACAAGTCGAGTTGCTATATAAATACAGTGAAAGTATCAAAACGTTCAATCCACAGAGAAATGCACACAGCCTGTATTCAGAAACTGTGCCTTTTTAAATGAGCCGTCAGGACTTCCATAAGCTTGTGATGTCAGAACTATACTATATGTAGGTAGAAAGTGCAACTACAATGCCGTTACAGTCATTCCCCGTCTGCAATAATATCGCCAAGAGTGCAGATGCGAAAGACCCAGAAAATCTGACCAGTTGGAGCAGACTGGGATCTTTTTCGGAGGCTTTCCCAAACGATTATTTTTCAAAGATTAATCTAGTGATTATTTTTTCGATTTAATCTAACAATTAATTTTTCAGTTAGCGATTATTTTCCCATTGCTAAATTATTAACAATTTACACAAAACGGTTCAATTCTCTATTTATTTAAATTGTTTAACACTTCACTGTTCAAGTAAAATGAATTTGTAGTGCAACCTGAAGCCAGATGTAGGTTATCAATCCAACCACAAAATAAAGTCACTTTCAGGAGGAATACAAAAATAAAAACTTAAAGTAAACAGAGCAAGTGCACAAAGAGTAGCCTGTATTTGCTTATTTCTTTTTTTTTTTTTTACAGTAGTAGGTAAAATAATGAATAAGCCCTTGTTTAACATCCAAGCTCTTCTCCCTTTAATCTTACAGTAAAAAAAAGAAGTGCAATTTTAGCAACATATGAAATCCGGACTAAACGGACCGTTGGGCTACTAGTGGGAACACATTCCGGGTCACTATGTTGATAATCGCACACGTCTACAGTGCACGTTGTGTCCGAGCCCGGCCCGACACATTAACTGGAAATATGAGCCTGAGCCCGATTTTTAAACCCGACAATTTTTTAATACGTGGGCCGTTTATAAAGGACTCGTGAGATATCTGAAACAATCTGGCCTGGTTGCGCAATTATCAAAGACAGTGCTACAGATGGGGGAGACACGATTTAGCCCAGTTTACCTCACACTCAAGTCAGTGCAGGACATACACCCAGAGCTACGGGAGAAGCTGGAGAGGCATAGCTTTCTCCCCACCCAATTAGGCTAATAAAGTAATGATTCAAAAAACACAAATACTTGATGAAGGACCCGGCCCGAGGATAGTGGCGGGACATATGGGCCTGACCCGGCCCGTGGGTCAAGTTGGGGCTCTGGCAGAGAATCTAAACTCCTCTTGGGAGGAAAAGGGACAAAAAGGTGAGCAGAATTTATGGTGTTTGGCTGCTGTTATCCTGACTCAAGGAGGCATGTTACAAAGTCTACAGAATACCACATAGTTGTTTGCTTTAAGAGTAAAATACTCCCACACTTTAGAAGACCGTGTGCGAGCCTTTTTCTCAACGTGTAAGGCAAGGCAAGGCAGCTTTATTTATATAGCACATTTCAGCAACAGGGCAATTCAAAGTGCTTCACATAAAACATGAGAGAGCATTCAGAAAACAATTAAAAACATTCAAAGTTAAGAATAAAATTTACAGTGCAGTATAAGAATAAAAAAACAAAAACAAAACAACAACATTAAAACAGTTAAACTTTTAAAAGCAGATAAAATAGGTTATTTAAAGAAAGGCAAGATCAAAAAGATAGGTCTTCAGCCTTGATTTAAAGGAACTAAGAGTTGAAGCGGACCTGCAGTTTTCTGGGAGTTTGTTCCAGATATGTGGAGCATAAAAACTGAACGCTGCTTCCCCCTGTTTAGTTCTGAGTCGACCGGTCCCAGACGACCTGAGAGGTCTGGGTGGCTCATAGTGTAATAGCAGATTAGTTGAACTTGCGAGGAATCCATACTTGCGCTGTTGCTGGAGGCGGCCGGTTATTTATAGACTTCTACACGGGACGCGTCAACGCAAATTATATGTGTCGACGCGTTTACGTAATCGAATTCGTCGACAAATCGTCCCAGCCTTACTTTTAATGTTATTAATTCCAACTGGGCTTTTGCTGCTTTGACGAGTCAAAATGTCTGCCGTGAAAAAGCAAACAATCTGAAAGCAAATTGAACTGCAACAGAACTGAGTGGCTGATGTATACATACAGTATATACTGTTTGGCAAAACCATTTAGGTCAAAACGCAATAACTAAAATAACTACAAATAAACACATGACAGCCAGTTTGCTACTAGCACGATATAAATGATGCAGGAATTGAACAGAATAACTCTATTAAAAGAAAACAAATAACGGCAATGCGGAAGTGATCTCTCCCCAAATTGAATTCAAAATATGAGGGTGAGTGAACATGATGTTATCAAATGTTATAGAAAATGGTGTGGCCATCACAAGCTCTATATGGATTGGCAGAGGAGGGAAGAAGCATAGAAAGAAGAATAGGTGAGAGTAAACTGAAAGAAAATGGTGACTTTTGGTTAAGTGCCTGAGCAGTGTTTTTTCTTAATGTATCTATTTTAAATTATTTGGGCATTTTCGCCTTTAATTGATAGGATAGTTGTAGACAGGAAGCGGGGAGGAGAGAGACAGGGGAAAGGGCTGCAGGTCGGAACTTGGGGGCCCCTGCTGTAAGGACTGGGCCTTGGTACATGGGGCGCACGCTCTACCAGGTGAGCTACCAGGGCGCCCCATGAGGAGTGGTCTTATACAGATGAATGATCCGACAGCTGAGTCACTTCACAGATGATGTCAGAGCTCGATTCCCTTCAGCTGATGGATGTTTAATTTATGCAACAGGGTTCTGAGCTGAGATCACTGCGGACTACTGTACGTGTTTATGCACACGCACAAGTTTGTTTTGGACCACCGGAGGAGCCGATACATACTTTATACTCCGAACATCTGACAGTTAGTTGTTCTTGTAGTCAATCACTGGTAGTTTTCTTGTTATTCTGCAAAGAGCATGAATTGAATGCTCATACATCCTTAATAATAACCTAAATACCACTAACTGTGGTGTCCTTAGCTTTCTTCCCTCATGTGGATGTGTATGCCTCCAAAAGATTCAACACACAGTCCTACATGTAAATGAAATAGAATCCATCAGGTACTGCTAGATTATTACATTTCTATGCCACATGATATGTGCTGTATTGTTATAAATGGAGTTGGGTAAAGTATGGTGTAGACTGAATGCAGTGTCAAAGCTGTTCATGTTAGTAGGGTAGTATTTTATCCTAAAGCCCGAGACACACACAGCCGATAAAAAATATATATATATAATATAATATAATAATATATATATATATATATATAATATAATATAATAATATATATATATATATATATATATATATTAGGGCTGTCAATCGATGAAACAATGTATTCGAATTAATTACATACTCTGTGATTAATAATCGCATACATGGGGCGACATCTAGCTCACCCAGTAAGAGCGTGCACCCCATGTAGGCTGAGGCCTTTGCAGCGGCCCGGGTTCAAATCCAACCAGTGGCCCTTTGCTGCGTGTCATGTCCCATCTCTCTCCCACCTTTCCCATCTATCCACTGTCACTCTGAAATAAAGAGAAAAAGCTCCAAAAAAATAATCTTAAAAAAAAAAAAAAAAATAATCGCATACATAATTAACGGTGCCTGAACTGATACTTTTTAAGAAAGTAAAAAAAGAAAAGAATGTCGGTGACATTAAAGAAGGGCTTGTTTATTGCTAAGGCCATATGGTCAAAATTAAATGATTTGATTATTATTATTATTTCACTAGTAAATTGCTGTTGAACGACAAAAACAACCACCAGATGGGAAAATGACATTTACAATAACTTCAAATGCACCACGAGGCTATAGTTTACCAGTTTCATGAACGCACCGTCTGTGTTTTTCCGACGGCAGCTGCAGATTGTTAGCCTAGAAATCTAGACGCACCCTAGTGGCAGCTGGCTGGTCAGGCTAGCAGACTGTTACATACCGGTGTTGAATCCTGTAAAACACAGTCAAACTTTACACCGTTTAGCGTTAGCTGTCAGCATTTTAACAGTGTTTAATCCAGCTACTAGCTAGCGGTAGGCTAACGTTAGCTGCTGTCGAGTATAGTGTTAACTAGCATCACGTGCAGCGGTGTTTGTGTTGCCTGTATCTTCCGTCTCAGAGCATCAGAGAGAAGAGCAGACATATCAGGGGCACCAGATTTCGGTAGCCAGGGTTGGCAGGAAGAAGTAACAAGTAGCTAAATGTTCCAATCAATGATCCAGGCAGCACATTCTCGTCTCCCTCCTTCATTTTACACTCGAATAGTGGCTGGAACGGCTCCGGGTCAAACGTCAAGATGGAATGGATTAATCTGCGTTATTTTGACAGCCCTAATTTTATTTATTTATTTATTTATTTATATTCATTTTTTTATCGTCATCGCAAAAGACACTCTGCACACTGCACTATAAAATGTAACTATCGTTATTTTTTAAGTAGTGCCTTTTATAATTTAATTCAATGTTCAATAGAACTCAACAGTCCCGCCCACAGCCGGTTCCGGAGGTAAAAATCCCATGATTTTCTTCATAATGGTTTCGATTATCAGCCATAATGTCTACACCATCCGAGGTAGACTGACCACGAGCTACGTGGTTGTGAAACGGAAGTTTTTGCTCCAGCCTTAAAACTCTCTGTATAAGCAATTTTCAGGGGAAGAACATTTCCGGAACCAGAGCCATTAAAAAAAGTGGGCGGTCACGGTTGAGCTCTATTGGTTCAATAGGGAATGTTGGAAAATGTTTAAAATTCATAGGATAAAAACACATACAATATAGCATATAGACATATAAGAAGAGCTTGGGCCCAGAATATTAAAGTGCAGTGGAGAGTAGCAGCTTGTGCAGAATAGCAGCACAGTATGTAAGGTGCAAGTGCAATGTAGTCTTCAATGTAATGTGCGTTTAGTCCAAACAAAGTGCAGTTCATGCAGGTAGCTGCACAGTAGGGAACCATGGCAGTGGGAGGGGGCACAGTCCATTTAAAATCCTAACAGCCTGTGGAAAGTAGCTGTTCAGCATCCTGCTGGTTCTGGAGTGGAGGCTCCTGTATCTTTTCCCAGACGGAAGGAGGGAGAAAAGGCCGTGGGAAGGGTCTTTTTTTATGATGTTGATGGCCCTGCGAGCGCACCACTGGTTGTATATCTCCAGCAGGGTGGGGAGAGGGGCACTGATGATCTTGCTGGCTGTCTTTACAATCCTATTCAGTTGGTGTTTCTCCAGGGCCTTACAGCAGCCAAACCAGGAGGTGAGGCCATATGTTATGATGGTAAGGTGGATGGTGGGTAGACCTGCCTTTTTTAGACACCGGAGGGAGTGGAGCCACTGGTGGGCTTTCTTGACAATGGCCGTGGTGTTGGTGGAGAAGGTTAGGTCATCCGCCAGGTGGACCCCCCAGGAACTTGATGCTGTTGACTCTCTCCACAGCGGCGCCACCAATGGCCAGTGGCGTGTGGTGGTGTGTTAACGCCCTCCTGAAGTCAGTGACCCTCTCCCTTGTTTTATCGACCTTTTTAGACGGAGGTTGTGTAAGCTGCACCATGATATTAGCTCCTCTACCTCCCTCCTTTATGCAGACACATCATCATTGCTGATCAGACCCACCACTGTCATGTCATCATCATTACATTCAAGCAGTTGCCAAATGAGTTGCTACAAAGCTAATGAAGCTCCACACAACTCTCTCTGGATTTTTCATTAAGGCTGTGTTCGGAAGATTGTGGCGCCCGGTGACTTTCCCGCGCAGAAACTTGAGTGAAGATAATGACCTCTTCTGAAGAGTCCATCATGTTTTCTTTTTTAATCCTCCGTGTCCTCCTCGGCTACTAGCCAGTCCCTCGAGAAAAACGCGATTATGCGACCGCATAATTCAATGCATAATCAGCCAAAGTCCGCATATTTATGCGGGGACCGCATTTTTTCAAATACGCCGCACTTTCGCCGCATAAATTGCTGATTTCCGCGCAAAATATGCGGGGCTTGCATGATTTCATAATCCCCACATTTTCGTTTGCGTTTACTTCACACAAGAGCAGCCATTTTCCCCTGTTGCCATGGGAATATTATAATAATAATAATAATAATAATAATACATAAGTTTTATATAGCGCTTTACATGGAACTCAAAGACGCTTTACAAACAAAAGAAACAAACAAACAAATGAACAAGATGAGTGATTATTGTAAATTATGGATAGGCCAATTGAAACAAATGAGTTTTGAGCAGTTTTTTTATAGGTGTTCAGTGAGTCCGAGTTTCTGATGTGGATGGGGAGTGAGTTCCAGAGAGTTATGAAGTGACTTTATGAAGTGACGTAATTACGCGACGTGAACATCATCGAAAAGCAGGGTGTTGGGGGAATCACTTTTTTTTTCTCTTTTTCATCAAACCGCAGTTTTTGCAAGTTCCTGCAATTTCATTGCATAAAACTGCATAAATACATGTATCCCGCATATTCCATCGCATTTTTTAAGAAAACGTGCCGCATAATCAAGGATTTTTGCCCGCAACAATCACAAAAAAACTTACGGAAGGCTTGTATCATGTGGACACACCGACAGCGTTGTTGTCATTACTTAGAATTCCTCATAGGGGCGGCAGAAACAACGCACTGTAGCTTTAGTTAATAAAAAAATAAATGCAGACACAGCTGGTGATGACATCTGGTCTGGTTGAGCGACAGCCCAGCGTGAACCAGAGCATTTTCATTAGAATTATTATGCTTGTGGTAGTAACACGACTCCCATTTTAGTAACCTTTTATTAACCGTTAGGCTAATATTGTTAATAATCATCTTTTTTTTTTTATTTGTTCTGAAGACTTTTTTTTTTTTTTTTTTTCCCTTGTTGCAGTAGCCTACTTCATGCTCAAAGTTTATAAAGACATCTGATTAGAAAACTATTTTCCTATTAAATAGCAGCTGACCGCTTTGACAGGAAGTGGAACCTATCAGCATTGGGAAAATGCTCCTGTTTAGTTCACATAAAAATTCCAGGATAAAAAAAAAAAAAAAACGGAACAAAATGAACAAGTTATTATTTTTCACCTGAAACGTATGCATTGTGCATAGCATAGCTCAGAAAATGCTTAAGAATAAGTGAGGAGAAAAAAAGGGAAAAAATTAACTGCTGATTGCGCGAGAATCTTAGGAAAACAAACAAAATGAATGGTAAAACTACCTGGCTAAAAATACAAATGTCACCTGTTTTTTCATTAATCAAAATAAGTACCAACACGTTCACATATTAAAAAAAAAAATAAAAAATATGAGCCCTTTTTTTATATTTGGAAAATTTGAATCTGCACTCTTTGTTTAAACTTTTCCACATTTTTATTGCTGTAGATGCTGCACAGAATGAAGCTCTCACGTAAACAATGAGAAGGTTCATAGTAGAACTATTGAGGGAAGGAAAGAAAGTGGGAAGGAAGGAGAGAGGGAGGTTGACGCGCTAGCAGAGAGAGAGGTCATGTTCCTGTACGTCTGTGTCCTCGGGCAATACTATACTGTGCATTGTAAGTCATATACCTCTCCTTTTTCTTCCTGTTTTTCTCCATCGCACCCACTGGAAACTCCTGTTCCTCCTCATCTCACCTTCCTCTCTCTCTCTCTCTCTCTGTCTCTGTCAACAGCTTTTGTCTCCTCCCCTCCCCCCCTTTAAAAAAAAAAAAAAAAAAAAAAAAGAAAAAAGACTTCTATAGAACTTGGATGGGAATTGTTTCATGTGTCACTCTGGAAAATGCCCCAGGCTGCGTCTTGTATGCACACACATACCCCAGCAGCCTCCATGTATTCACAAGCTGCACGGATCCTACCAACACACACTTACGCACACTTGTGTATGCCTGAACACACACAACTATAACATGACAAAAAAAACGACTTGGGGATTCATGTGCAAAACATCGTCTATGCATATTTGCAGAAGAAGTGTGCACACAGAGCCATGCAGGAACTTTAACACCCACGCACATGCACCCAAACGCATCCATAGAGAATGCAGCCAGGGCACACCCTAGTGTCTGTCCATCTGTGTAAATACATTAACTTTGGTGTGTGTGTGTGTGTGTGTGTGTGTGTGTGTGTGTGTGTGTGTGTGTGTGTGTGTGTGTGTGTGTGTGTGTGTGTGTGTGTGTGTGTGTGTGTGTGTGTGTGTGTGTGTGTGTGTGTGTGTGTGTGTGACTACACATCTTTCCAGCATTCTCACTTCATTATTCCTCTCTTTACTCTACTAACACAACAATCACTTCCAGGTAGACAAATGGCAGTTTATTGTGAATTGCGGAGAAGTGTGGAATCTAACTTGTTTTTCTAGGTTGTCATTTTGAACTGTAACGTTTAAAGCTATATAGTTAAACATGGTGCATTGTCTATACTGTGTTGCTTTGCTAGCGTAAAATCAAGTGTTACAAACACTGACTGCTAGTTTGTTTAAATTAGGTCCCCGACCGCGCTCCGCTCTCTGTCATATGCAGAGAGGACAGATAAGCTTGCGCTTACATGCTCTCAGATACACGTTTAATGTGTAAAAAAGGGGGCAAATTTACTGGTTGCACATGTCTCTCATTTTGGTCGCAAAATGCGACCATTTGGTCGCAGTCTGGAGCCCTGACTACGTGACAAACCCTATGCAGCATACCACGTGTGTGCATATTTAGAGACAACAAACGGAATGAATCAGAGAAGAGAAAGAAAAGTTGTGTCCTATTCTCTTTTTTTTATTTTATACTGTCCAACCAGTAAAACATGTCCTGTTCCCTTTATTTATTTTATACTGTCCAACCAATAAAACATGTCCTGTTCCCTTTATTTATTTTATACTGTCCAACCAGTAAAACATGTCCTGTTCTGTAGACATGGTCCTTAGTCCAATATGTCATAACTTTTGTAATTTTACATAGGTATGTTTAAAGATATCAAAATTCATATCGATATTGGCAATATTCATAATCGATATCGCAATATAACATTTTGTCAATATCGTGCAACCCTATTTGGGTCTATAGAAAAAAAATCGTTTGTTCAAACCGTGGAAAATGAAATGTAGACTGGCTTCAATCTTCTTATCCAACTCTCAGCAAGAAAGCAAATAAATATATTTCCAAACTGTTGAACTGTTTATGCCTGAGTTTTAGTAGCCTAAAGCCCGAGACCCACTGAGCCCATAATCGGCTGTTGGACAGTCTGGCGAGGTCGGTGACTCGAGTCTGTTCGGTGTGTTCCTTGCCGTCGTCCGTCCGAGGGGCCGTCTGCCTTCATTTTGGCCCATTTGACATGTATAATCGGCGGGGCGGGCACTGCTGGCAGTCGGACTCAAATGACCCATCTGATTGGTAGAGTGCTAAGCCGGAAACAGGGAGCGGAATGAGCGTGACTAGAGTCTCTCAAAATCTGAAGAAAATCTTTTAAACTGATCTGTGTTGCTCTGAAATGAAGACAGATTCAGCAACTGCACGGCCTATTTCTCACTTAAAATGTTTTCAGAAACACGTTTCGGTGAACTATTTTAGTACAATATGAGATCGTATTCTGAACAAGCCGCCATGACAGTCTGGCTTTGAATTTTCAGACAAAACAGACCCACGTGACGCGTTCGTCCAATCAGCTGCCTGTTTAAATTTTTGGGCTACAATACAGATTAGCGCCGCCTGCGTCTTATATAGAGACGTATTACGTCTCGTCTCTTCGGTGTGTTCCCAGGCACTTTTTTGACCAACTTGGGGAGACTGATGAGTCCGACTGCCTTTTCTGCCGAGGGTCGGCTGTCTGGTCGGTGCGTCTGGGCCTTTACGCACACCTGAGACATTGGATGCAAGCCCCTGGTCTCTGATATCAAAGTTGATGTTTCCACTAGAATTGTAACGGGGACACCCTTGTTTTTTTTTTTTAAATGCCAAAAAATAACGGCAAATTTCTATTGTGTTCATTCATTCTGCAGCGCGAACTGCCGTGAACTTCAACGACGTGCTGCCGCAAGTGCCAGATCGAGGCAACTGTCTGAGGTAAGTTCACGTGTGTAACAGCAGGACAGTCGAGTGTGTTATCTAAACTGCTAAAATCAGTTGAAACAAAATTAGTCTGCAACAGTGGAATCGCTTGAAGTCGTTTGATGTAAGGTCGGCATTAGCTGTGGGTGTATAAGAATGTCTTGGGAACAAAACATTGCCAGTGACCATAATCCAAGCAGCAATTACATTTCCTCCCAAAAAAAAAATAAAAAATGCCATTGTTGTGTCTAAATGTACTTAGTAGGAATTAGGGTTAAATAGTAACTTGTTTTCTAAAGTAATTGTGGACGATTCATCACAGAGAAGACTAACCTAGCCTACATTTCTTCCTGGATATGATCCTGGAACAACAAGAATAAATGCTGGTTCAAGGACATGAGTCTCTACTGTTGGAACATCTCTGGGCATGTGAACCGCTTTTTTCTTCCCGTGTCTACCAGAGTGACCCCGAAGCTTCAGGCTTCATATTTATTAATGTCACTGTCTATTTTCTTCTTCTTCTGCCCCCATGTTTACCATAGAAGGCCACAGTGAGCTGAAGTCTCAGGACCTCTTAAATCTTGTTTAGACAGACAGACTTTCCTGCCGTTTTGAAAAAAGAAAAATGCTAAATACACAGCCACCACCACCGCCGACAGACATACGCACATTCACATGAATATTTACCGAAATGCTTCAAAAAAATGTATCAAAGCTAGCGCTTGCACATGCTGTGCAGATAAATCACTCAGAGCCTGTACACACGCACCATTAGTCATTATCTGCTCTCCGGGCTCCGAAGTTGAGCGCAAAATCCCACAGAAAATGTTGTTTAATTGATGTTTTTATGGCCCCAAAAATGGCTTGCAGGCCTCATCCTCTTCCAATTGGGCTCTGCATGAAAACAGAAGAGAACTGAGGCTTTAGAATCATTATGAGATAACTTCATTGTCTGACTCATAGGTAATTTTCATTCGCAAGCTGATTAGATGACAAAATGATTATACAATTATGGGGAGATATTTTAGCCAGAATTTTGTTTACCGCAATTATTTTATATCCAGCTCCATTATGTTGTTATAGAATCAGACTTTTATTTTTAATTTATTTTTATTTTTTTGCACAGCACTTTTAACTTGATAAAGTGTCTTTTGGGATAACTTAAGTATTTTATGGTGGGTGAGTCTGGGAATTGAAAATCCTGTCCATCGAACGCTGCCTCTAATTTGTTTTATTGTTTTATAGTGTTGTAGTTCTTTCTCTCACTGGTGCAAATATAATTTGCTGTATTATGACTACAAATGAGACCAACATGCAACTTATATTGCAGCCAATTAGCTTTTTGTGTGATTGGCGCGAGTCTCTTTCGGGTTGTACCACAGACGTAAAACAGATGTTATTCTTCAGCTCTGGGGAAATGCAAGTTTAGCGATACTTGGCTTGAAAAATCTGAATTTAGGGCTTAGTAGTTGTTGTGATAAAGGTCTTAAATATCATTCATAATGGTCTTAAAAAGGTCTTAAATTTGACTTGGTGAAACGTGCAGAAAGTCTGATATCAAACAATATGTGCAAATCAGGTTTCCATTAACCAAAAGTTTAGTGGCTTTGATCCTGCTGCACAACTTAAAAATACATATTCATCACTGTTGGCTCCTAACTGGTCCACATCTCTGACATTATGTGTTTTCACAACTCAAAAGCAGGTAGATTAGATTCAACTTTATTGTCATTCTGCAGAGTGCAAGTACAAAGGCAACGAAATGCAGCCACTAAACTGAGTTCAGCTGTAGCTGCTGGCTGTATTTTCTCATCAACTTATTAATTTACATTTATCAGTTGACACAGAGATAATTGTTTTTATGTTAAAGTGCAACTGAAAGCATATTTATAATGAG